>NC_090758.1:69651877-69704377 GCF_036898095.1 Palaemon carinicauda
TCTTCAGTGTTCTTGGGCACCTGATAATGCCTTTTCAAGAGGTCAAGTATGGAAAAAAATATTGCTTTGTGTTAGTAGGAGGTAACGTCATCGATGGTTGGGATAGTTTAGTGATATGCTTATGTGTGCAAGGGAGTAGGGAGCCATGTTTCTTTAGAATGATGTATAATGGAGACGACGATGGTCTTAAGGCTTCTAGCAAAGGCCCATTTCTTCCATTTCGGAGAACTTTTGTTTTGAAGTTACCATATGGTCTAGTACCAGACATCGGATTCTGGTGTCCCTATCCTCTTGATATGGAGATGAATATCGGGCTTGGCAGGAACCATGGGCATTTGGCGAAGTTCAGGACTGAAGATATTCAAGTGCAACATAAGGAGGTGCGTTTTGGCATCTGTTGGTGTGCTGATGGGGACTGCGATGTATGAGGGGCTGGTTGAACAGGTGTCGACAAGTAAAAGCAAGGAATTCAGCTCCAAGTAGCGTCAATATCACATCGGCAAAAAGGAAATTCCATTGGTGTGAGATACTCCCTAATGATAGTGTAGGTGTCTCCTACCAGTGGGTGGTGATATAATATCCAATGGAAACTAACAGGAGTGAACTAGATCAGAATGACCTCGTCTTGTTCTGGAAAGTGACTCTTGTAGAAGGAAACGCAATTACCAGTGTCTACAAAAACTGCACACCCGTAACTTCATAAGGAAAAAATAACAGATTAGTGATAGAGGAGGCTGCTGTCATAAGAAATAGCATACTTAGATTTTTTTATCCACCAACAACACACTATGTATTTCTTCATGACAGCGGAGAGTCTGGAGTGGTAGTAGCATAACTGTCGATGATGTGTATCAGTAAGTGGCTGGAAAAGATGTTAATTGGGGAGTGAGTGAGGAGTGAAATGTATAGGTGGTAGGCGGCTATGACTTTACTCCTTATGCGGGCTTTTATGTATTACCACATCTACGTAGGCCTCTATCTGTGTTGAATAGTTGTCCTCTACATCATGAGTAGAGTCAATAATAGAGGTCTTGAAGATGGTAAGGTGCCAGTCCATATGGACGTCCACTTTGGTGTTTAGGTCCTTCGAAGGCAAGGTATTGTGATTGGGGACGGTAGCATGTACAGTTTCGGGTAGGTATCCTACCCTAAGGGCACAAAGTAAGTTCATTTCCTGATAAGAGCCATATGTTGCAGGTTGGATGAGAGTGGTACTGGTCGTTTCCTTGGGACCGAGCAAATCCTTTAGTTCCCACAATGGCTTTTTAGAGAGCTGAAAAGCTTGACTATGGGGACAGCTGGTGAAAGATGAGCACAACAATAGGTCGTAGCTTTCGTCGCAAAGCCAAATGGAGATTCCTGGGAACCTATCCTTGGATATCGCTGCAAGGATATAGTCTGCTCTGCTGCTTGAGTAAGTCATGCTGTTGATGCAAAAATGAACTTCAGACGTTGGTACCAAGTGAATGATGAGCCAATGGCAATGAATGGCATATCCATTGGGACGGTGTGCATAAAAGAGCCAGGTTTTGTGGGCAGCATTGTAACTAGAGAAGGGGAATTTTTGGCTAAAAAGGTGGTGTGGAGTAGTGACTTTGGTCCTCACCAATGTAGCAATGTTTTGTGTTATGTTCTACCAGAACGGCTAGGTGAAAGCAACTGAGTTTACTGAACGAGAAAACTAGCTTATATATACATTGTTGTGAGAATGAGGGACAAAAATAAACTAAAACATTACAAGGAAGTTTGAACAAGGTTATCATTATGAAAAAGACCGAGAGATAAAAAAGCAAAACTGTTAAAGTGTGCAAGCGTGTTCGAGACATGTGCAGTACAGTGGTCAACTTAAACAAATCAAGATTATTATAGGGACGGATATCTAAGTAGCTATGTCAACAAAAGAACCATGTCAATAGCCACACTATAGCTAAAAAGAATATATATGCAAAGAATTATAGGGAAGGTCAGATTCCTTCTATCAGGTCCTAACTATAAAGCTTTTAGTCTTTTTTCATGCTCTCTCAACAACAGGTTGAATGACCTTGTGTGGGTTTAGAGGAGAGCAGCTTCAATGGGTTTTTCGAGCATAGGGCACATGTGCCCAGACATTGCAATAAAGTTCTCAGGTCATGAACAGTATCAACTTTGGCATATTGGTCACATAAGCTCATCCTCTATTTACCATATTTTCATATAGACACATACCCGTCGGGATAGAGAGGTAATTTAGAAAAGATATTTGAGTTCAGAAAATGATCCCATCGGTTATCAGAATTTCTCATAAATGTATTTTGAGTGAAGGTGTTCTTCTTGATGTTGAAGAGATTCATTCTAAGAAGGAACATTAATATAAAGATTTGCATAGATAAATAAAAGTAGCTCTTTATATCCTCTAGCGGGAAATCTAGCTCTTTAACCTTAGAAGCAGTGTCCCCTCACATTTTTAGGTTCTTTAAGGAAACAAATGTTGGGCAGTCAGTATTCTTCAGTCCGCCTTTTTGAGGTAAAATTCCGATTTGTTAGTTTTTTTCTTACTAACTGAAACATATGCATATATAGTTTTTGTATGGTTGCAGACAGTTGATTTAGAAGGCCGCCTTTTATATATTTGTATCTGTAATTTCTCCTAGTTCATCCAGATCTATATAAATTATTCCAACCTCTGGCTTTCTTTACTCTGTACAAGGTTCTGCAAGTGTTTGAAGACCACAAAACACCTTAATTGCTGAAAAACAGTTTTTGATGTACGGAAATTACGGGAAAGTCTCATGTGGTCAACAGCACCCGCTCTCATATCTAGCCCTGTGGATGGTGATATAGTAATTGTTTTCTTTTTTAAATTCCTTGACTGCAGCTCTGTAAGTTTAAGTGCTTGTAGCCTTTCAGTTAAAAAGAAAGTTATTTTCTTTCTATGAGGATCATGACGTTTTAATGATGTGAGTCATAGCAGAAGATATAGAAAAAAGGTAGTGCTATGTCAAGTTCTTATGTGTCTGAACATGAAGGTCTTCCTTATACACGTCAAAGAGCAGCTAACACAATATTTTTTTTATTGAATTTATGCTGGATTTCATATTAAATTTTTGTTCTTCAATAAGAAAGTCCTTGGGGGACTAGACAGCACTTCCTCAAAAAAAGGGCTTCCATTTTTCAGAAACCCCTTTGACCGATAATTTTTGTGACCAATGAGGTCAAAAGCACCATAAATCTAAATTGCACGATATTTTGATGACTTCACTATGCATGCAAGAACATTGGATATATTTACTTGCATGATATATACTTTCGCATTACTCCTGAAAAGGAGATACCACAGGAAAAATGAATTTATACCTCTGTATAAGGATTCATGATTTTGACTCCATCAAAACCTACAACAGGCACAAGGAAGGCTGAATACACTACAGGACCAGGACTATAACACCCATGCAGGAACCTAAGACGCTTGAAGTAGGATTGCACAGGATTCTTTTGTTGCTTTATAAGCCGGTCATACACAGAGGACTGACTTTACTGTTTGTGCTTAAGGTCTGGAGTGATGCTCCAATACTGTGAGAATGCCTACACACGGTAAGAACTAGATTGCTTAATTCAAGAGGATTGGGCACCCAGGATAGGCACACATGGTTACGTTTTTTATACTATTTAACTAATTTTTTTCTTGTTACCGGGTATCAAGTACAATTGGTTGCCTACATCTAAATTTGAAAATGCTAGATTTTGGTACTCTATGTTTTTTTATAATATAAATCTATAAAATCTGACTTGAAATAATCATATGGAGCAATGTGATATATATTCTTTGTCAGCTTCTATGTGGTGGTGATTTGTCCACTACAGTGTTAATGTAATTATTTTTCTTGAAATCATTATAGGATTACCTTTTCCGTTTATTCCCATTAATCCGAAAGTCAAAGTGTCTCCGTGTAAGAATATACCAAATGAATTTTTAAACCTTTCTGGAGTCTATTTTAATTAGGCTTACTCGTTTTCGCGTTAATTTATAGAAATTTGAAAACGATTGCGTTTATATAGACAGAGAAACTGTAAATACATAATTTATCCACTATTCATATTTTACACCTCCGTTTTCTTAAATGAAAATAATTCATAAAAGTTAATCGGATTATCATCATTTTCCTTTTGTTTCAGTATCTGTTTATTATCAGAATACATGAAACAACAGAACAAATAAGGCAGAATATTATGTTGTTTTAAAGATTAAATATAATATGAAAGAGGAGAGAAAATTTGAGGAAATCATAGATTAGTGAATGAATATGTGAGGGGAGAACCTAAAATTAGGGGCAAGGAAATGCATAATATTACAGTCTTTTGAAGCGTAATCAGTTTATCTTTATAATGTAAAAAAGTGCTCCGATCAAGGGACGAAGTATAGAATACTGCATGTGTCAAAATAGGCGAGTCAACCTCGTCAACATGCTAGACCGTGCCTAAACATGCAAGACACTGGCAGACCACACTGCCAATCGCGATGGGATTGGCATGTCCGGTCGAACATATTGACAGGATGAGAGGACAGGCTAGTCGCATTGGGTTTGTCCTGTCTACCCCCTAAAAACATTAAGGATTGTCGCGAACGTGCCAAGTGCGATCAAATCAGCGTGCCAATCCTCTGCATGTATGAATGGCTTTAGTATCAGGTAAATTAAATGGAAACGGTAATTACACAGAAGTACCAAGACCAGTGTTATACCTGGTAGGAACAGTTTAAACTTCCTGAGAGATTGTCGTGGATTTTTCAAAACTGACAAAAGCAACGTGATCGCTAGCTACACTGCAGTACCAGCACCATTGTTTATATGCAGAAACCTTGGACGTATCTTGCAGGACTATTAAAATATTTTTCCTGCTTCACCAGGACATGCATGAACACAATCATTTCTATATCAGAACTAGTGAATCCCCAAAGAAAATGTACTAAATTGCAGTACACGGCTCTATTTATTCATGTAGGAAATCCCGACACTTACATATGAATGCCTAATATATTTCGTTGCTTAAGCATCATAGACAAAAGCAGCAGTAACTATCAATCATGTAAGAGGCCATAAAAGATGACGTAACCCTAATGTTAACAGCCCGTTAATAATTGTCTGTCATATTAACCGGCTGTTTTCTATGAATTTCTAAAACTACCAACTACCCTTATGATAAAATTTGATGTTGATTACAGTAAAGGATTATGTAAAGGGAGTAAATAAATGAAATATATTGTTTTTTAGATGTAATTTTCTACCTAACATTCGGATTGCTCACTAGTCTCAAAAAATAAAAAATAAATCCTTCTTTTAGACATTTTTGAAGAAATTCTAATTACATTTCCAGAAAAATATGTTTAATCAGTTATGTATTTTATTAAAATTTGCCCAAATAATTGATTTACACTAGTGGCCTTTAAGAACATATTCAGTTTAAAATATGTGAAATAACTAATGAAGGTATCAGAATCAGGCGTTCTAGATATCTCAAAGAAGTGATAGATATTGTGAAACAATAAAATTGTGTTCATTAAAAAAAAGTTATCGATGAATTATCCTTTTTTTCGATAGTTGATTAATGTTATCACCAATATCTCCTTTATCGCTATTTTTTTTCTTGTTAACTCTATTTCCGGGTGCAAAAATGCGATTTAGCATATCACAATATATGTCATCAGTGTTGGCATTTCATTTAAATCTCTTTAAACTCTCCTACCTGATTTATGGCTTTTGTATTTCACCACCTCTCTTTTTAACATAATTTGGCAACATATGCACTCATGTAATCCACTTCTCTTAGCTTTCCTAGTGAGGGACAGAGATTCAAATGGTCAGGCTCAGGTTTAGGGTCGAGGAAGCATAACCTTTGCAATGGTGCCTCTATTAATCTTTAAATGCCTATAAGATTTTAGTTTGTTTTCTTTTATATTACTGTAATTTTTCTCAACCGGATGTTTTTATTTTCCTTCTTTTCTATATTTCTATCAGGCAAAAAAAAAGGGTCCTAAAAATTTCTTTAAGTCTTTTTTCTAAGGTGGTTGTAGCTGAAGTCATTAATTTCTTTGATTTTTGAAATATTTTTTTTTTTAATCCTCTTCATTATTGTCACAAGAATTTCCAGCTTACACATTCTAATTTTCGACTTTTTTATATTACATTTTAATGGATCTATTGTTGCTCTAAAGTATAATACTGATGGAAATATATTGTATACAATTGTTTGTCTTTATTTCCCTTTTCCCCTCCCTGTATATTTATGAGGGAATTTTACTTTCTAACTAACCTATCCTTTTTTTTCAGTATCACATTTTATTGTTTCTGATTTTATTCCTGTCTTCCTCCATGTTTAATAATATTTGGCATATTTGTTTCTATAATCTTTCTTTTTTTTGTATGTCTAGGGTTATTGTTTGCAGTATCTCTTATTTCACTTTTGTGTTCTGTTTATACACTATAACTGTCATCGCTATTTTCATAGATGTCCCTACCCTCTTTCTTCACTATAGTATTAGCTCTACTTTAATAAATAATACAAACTTGTTTATATGCCCCGTTCTCTATCACTTATAGCTTCTCTATTTAATTTTTCGATAAGTTTATAATATCATATCCATAGAATAGATTGTTGTTCTTGTTCTTGTTCTGCCCACTAGTGAAGGGAGGATTAGGAAGGAGATTTGTGGCCTTGGAGGAGGAGTAAGAGAAGGAGAAATTCAACAGGCTACTTCTATGAACTATCTCCTCCCAATTAGTGAATGTCTTGATTTAGGATATTTGAACCAAAAGGTCCAGTGATGGAAAAGGTTTATTGTTACAAAATGAAGTTAGAATTGAAAGATATTGGCGATTAGGAGTAAAAAAAAAATCTTTGAGGATAAACTTAGGGCTTTAGATTTGGTTTTAAATTGAAACTCAAGGAGTCTACCATGTTTTCCAAACTAGAACACAGATTATACGACTGGTAAAGAGTTAAGTTACCACACCCACATATCAAATGCAAAGATAACTAAATATGTTCTGATATGACACGTAAAGAGTTACTGGTTTTCATTTGTTATGGGCACAACATTCCTCAGCATAGTGTGAATATTCACAATAAACATATCTAGATGTTTAATAATAACATAAATCCATCCAAGAAGAAATGATAACTAGAAAGAGTTCCATCTACAAGGTTAAAGGTTTAAACACTAAGAACAATGAAATACAACTGGAGGAATAAATGATTCTTAGGTCGACTGTGTGGGCTAGCAGATACTGTATATCTGTATATGGTATTCTTATACAGAAACTAATACAGCAGGTAAATGAATGTTTGCATACCAAAATGTTGATCCAATTACAATGGTAGTTAGTGATTATATGATAACAATTGTGATAAGCTAGAAAAACAAGAAAAAAAATAATATATACTGGATGCTTTTTTGAAATACAATATAAATGAAATTGGGTGAAATTCTGAATAATCTCCTCTGATCTGCAAATGAAAGGTCAATTGTAATCTCCAACTTACTGAATCTTAAAATATTCAATGAGCATAACACTTCTTTAGCTATCATGATTGATTAATCTGTCAAGTGATCATTTTAGGTTACTTTATTTTTCGATAAGGTGTTAAACTTCTCATCATTATAGCCATAATTTCCAGATAAGTGTATCCACTTATCCTAACAATAAAAATAGATTCACTGTATGACTCGCCAAAGTTAATGAGGGAAAAAGGAAGAAATAAGACGAAGAGGAGAATAAAGCGGCACAAGAAAGGAACCAGTAAGTAATTAAAATATGTGTTTCGGTGTATAATATGGTATATGCTATCAGAGCTGTGGCTCTGCTGTGCTTGCCCGCAATGATAAGGTGTTTATATTAAGTCAATTCTCTATTGCATCACTTTACTGAAAATGTATTCTTGGTGGAAGTAAACCATATCATATTGTCAGAATTTTCTACTACTTTATTGGCCATGCAAAAATAAACTATAAAAAAAAAATTAAAAACCATATAAATGGGCATAACTTATTTTTGTTACTGGTATGGAATACTAGAGTCATACTCTTCTGGAGCTAATTCATATAAAATTTTATAATTAGATAGGCTGTTCCTATATAAAGCAGTACTTACACATACAGATGCAATGATATTGCTGTCGAAAAATGCGGTGCTATAAAGTTAGATCATAATATTATTATTATTATTATTATTATTATTATTATTATTATTATTATTATTATTATTATTATTATTATTATTATTATTATTATTATTATTATTATTATTATTATTTTTAATACTAGTTGAGCTACAGCCCTATTTTGCAAAGGAGAATGATCTAAGCATTAGGACTTCAACGGAGAAGAACATAAGGAAATAAATAAACTAGAAGAGAAGCCATAAACGACATTAGAAAAGGGATTTCATATATAAAGTATAGGAGGAGACTTATGTCAACCCGTCCATAAATATTAAAAACCCTATGCAACACGATAACAGAATAACTGACTGAGGGGGCCAGAAATTAATATATGCATCAAAATTAAAGAACTAAGCCTGTTTCGTGCAATTCAGTAATGGCAATACCATTACAAATTCACGGCTGCTGTGAAGGGATCTACAAATAGTTATCACTGGCCAAAATACTTGTAAGCAGGCTAGTGTTTCAGGCAGTGGCTTCCCCTATCTGTAGACTTTCCTATTATAGGATGCGGGTGCAGCATGCATTTTTTGGTACACACCAGTGCTTGCTGTAGTTTTCTACCAAGGCCAGTATCTAATAGTCGACAACATAGTCTACCTAAGCTTGCGAAAGTCAAAATTAAACTGCCAATGGATCTGCAATCTCTACCAAGGGTTAAGAGACCATTATATTCTAGTTTGGGAGTGCCAAATATAATTTAAAGTTTCTCAATGCTGACGTCACATTGCAAATCTTCGCTGTGGATCTCATAGCCATTTCCACCTGATTGAGGTTGCTCATCGATGTTTAGTGAACACAGACACTTATTCGTCGACACATCTTCAACATACCACCTCCAAAATTACTCTCTAAGTCAGCACACCAAAGGATGCCTATGACCCCCTCATCAAATCATATCCAGAAGTCTTCCCTCCTGAACTTCATCAAACGTCCACATTTCCCACCAAACACAGTATTTATCAATATATTAAGACAACGGGGCCATAACTGTTCACCAGATTCAACCGTGTTTCATCGAATTGCTTTGGGCTGTTGCCAAAAGGAAATGAAGCTCATGGTTATCAACCTTGCATATCATCCTGCAGAAAGATGCCTTCCTGAATCTGTGTAGGGATTACAGGTATATGAACATGTAGAAAGAATGGATTAACTACCCCCTAAAAAACGTTATCACCTTTATCTCCTACATGCAAAGAAAAAAGAGTTTTTCTCTATGTTGACCTCCTGAAGGGGTGTTATCAGATGCCTTTGAACCCCTTAATCATCCTCTAGACCTCCATTACTATCCCATCCGTTATATGCAGCTGCTATTTTCCTTTCTTAGCTTTCGTAATGCTGGGGCTACTTTTTAGCACCTAATGAATGGCATCTCATGGGACTTAGCCCTTCAGAGTGTGTTATATGGATGACATACTTCGGTTTTCTTCCTCCAAAGAGGAACACCTCCGTGACTTGCGAGTCATTCTGGATCGCCTACAATAGTATGGCCGTGTAGTCAGGTAAGATAAGTGTACCTTTGGCTCCAACAAAGTATTGTTCTAGGAGTACTGCATCACTCCTGAAAAAGTCTAGCCTAAACCCCTAACCCCCACCCGCAGAATATACCAACTATTCAAAACTCCCCTTTGCTCTCGACCGTCAGAGAACTGCAAGAGTTTTGCACATGATCAACTATTAACACTAGTTCCTGGCCACCTTCGTTGCTATTCTTAGCCCCCTCTACGCTTCCCTTAAAGAGAAGTCAAAAGACCTGAAGTGAGATTCTGTTTAAAATGCAGGCTTCTGCAACGCAAAGAATGCCCTATCAAACACGGCTGCTCACAGTTTTCCTTTGCTACATGCCCCTCTCATCATTTCTATCAATGACTGAAATATTACTATTAAGGCAGTACGCAAGCAGGTGGTCAACAGTTCACCCTACCTATTGGCCTTTTGTAGTAGGAAACTGTCTAAGGTAGAATCTGGATACTCTACATTTGACCAAGCATAGATGGAAGTATATCACTTCTGCCACTTCTTAGAAGGTACGCCCTTTGTCGTTCGCACTGACTACATTTCCCTTTTTTATATCTTCACTCAAAAGTCCAACGACTGGTCAGCTCATCAACATCGACACCTCTCTCCTGTTAAGATCTAAATTATATACATAAGCGCATCCCTTTGAAATTGAGTTCTGTTGCTGATACCCTGTCGAGAAATACATCGGCTGCCATTAATCTGGGACTGGATTACAATGCCTTGGTATAAGGCCTAAGAAAAGATCCAGCGTATCAGGCATTTAGGATATCCTGCACATCCCTTCATTAGGCTGACATTGCCTTCAAGACCACAATATTGGTAGACAACAAACATAGATACCGTCCATCATGCACCATCAGTTGTTTGACGTCATTTATGCCCTTTGACATTTATCATGCCTATCTACAGCACAGATACTAACGACGAAATATATTTAGCATGGCATTAATAAAGATGTTACTTAAAGCCAAACTTCATGACAAACTTCAAAATTATACCGAGTCACTGATACTGGGGTCGTCTCATTCCCTCAACATTAAGTCATTTTCACTTTGACGTAGTAGGTCCCCTTCTCGCATCACAACTATATTGTTACCTGTTAACAATCATTGAGAGCTAAACTCATAAGCCTGAAACAGTCCCCATGCAAACATCAATGCCAGCCTCATGTACATCCACCTTACCCTCCGTGTGGATTTCGAGGTTAAATATCAATGATCATATTACTTCTGACAAGGTTACCACTTTAACCTCTCAATTGTGAATCATCCGGTCATCATTCTAAATCAAAAATTTTCCTACAACCCTGTATTTAACTGAATCGTTGAACGTTTCCATCGCACCCGTTTCCCACAATATCGTACAGTGTTAAGGTATTTTTTTTTGTATATCTAGCTCTCTCACTGCACTGATAATAGTACCTGTTCAAGCTTGCCTTTTAATACATTAACTGGTTAGAATTTTTTGAGGTTATTGCACACAAGTACTTGTATATAGGCTTGTCCTTTGTTTTATAAAGTTCTCTTTAATAAAGTTCTGATAGAGAATATCTTTCAGGAAGATGCAATGATGGATGACGGTATTTGATTAGTGAAAATTATGTGAGTGGCTTTAATCTCAGGTACAAGAGTATGGAAGGGAGTGAATATGAAAATTAAAAAAACTTACAAAGTATGTGACAAATTTGCAAAGAGAGTAAATATCATTATGTATGCTGTTAAGTGAAGAATGATGAAATATGTGAAGATATGTGAGATTGAGTATTGCAAAATGATTGATACGAGTGCTCAAGGGTCTTCAGTGAATGCAATGGTTTTTGCAGAATATGAGAGATAAAATTATGAAATAAAATAACAATGTATAAGCGTAACAATTCATGGAATAAGTCAGGGAACTTTACTAGTTCAGGGGAGAGGCACAGTTGAAGGTGAAAATTCAGAGTAATGAAGTGGAATATGATATCATTATGATAGGTGGGAAGGAAATTCTGAGCGTTTTTTTTTTATCGGGATCCATACATTGAGATTGCATGTTGTAATATTTTATTAAAAAAAGAATGGCTGTAAAGTAATGGTAATAATACAATTTTTATGGCAAAATCCGTTGATATGAATGATATGAAGAATAAAGAAAACGTAATGATTAAAGAAGATATGTAAAAAATGCATGATGAATATCTAGATGTATTTTGATATATACATTTTGAATGGCCTAATCGTTTGGAAGTGTATAGTTAGCTTATTAAAATATCTATTATTTGTAACGATGATGTTAATTTTCTATTCAAGGAAAGGGATTGAATTTATAAGTCCCTGGATTTCTTAAGGAAGCAGCTAATTGTATATATCAGTGCATGACAAATATGGGAAAAGAGTAAAGAATAATTGTTGGAGTGTATGGTAGAGAGGAATTGTTTACGCCTGGGTTAAGTCAAATTTATAGGGATGTAGAAAATACCTGTCAAGAAAGTTAGAAAAGAATATATCAATGATAATATGCAGGCAACCTGTCTTGAGATGATATGGAAGAGAGCCCTGTGAGATGTTCATATTTGATTGTGTTCCATTTGCTGTAATTACGAGAACACATTGATGCGGGAAGAAATTTTATGGTAGATCATATGAGTACATTAACATAAGCAGTACCTAGTAATAATAAAATGAACAATACTGCATCAGGAATGCTTTGTCAAGTGAAAGTACGTATGTGAGGGTGAAGATAGTGGTCCTAAGTTTGTTCTAAAGGAGTTTGACCAGAGGTTGCGAGAATATGGTATTCGACATGTGTATTCGTCTTAATATATATCAAGTGCAAATGGTGTGCGGATGCACCAGTTAGGTGATAAATGGGAGACTGGAAAATTGCAAATAAATTTATTTTGAGCAGACAGCGAGCTTTTAGAACGACAGTTTCAGTGAAGGTAAAAAAAAATCATACATATTGATGCAAGTTCATAGAGGCTGAAACAAATTATGAATGCGAGGGTAGAGCAATAATGACAACATGAAAAAAAAATAAATAAATAGAGTTTGAGTGTATGAGTGTGTGATACATGTGCAGTACATGGCTCCCTCTAAAAAAAAGACATACGTGTGAGATAGGGTGCCATGCTCTTGAGAGGCGTACTGTAGGCGGTCATCTGGCAGGAGATATGCAGCTTTTAGTCAATCAATGAAGACCCAGTCTTCTTTGCCACACATGTTCAGGAGGAGTTCTTTCTTTGTACGGCGAGTCACGATGAAAGGGTTGTGTAAGGGGGCGTTAACGGTGGCTTGCTGTGTTTGCTGCACAGGGAAATTTGCGTTGGTAACTGCAGATATGTCGGTATGTGTTGCTTAGCTGGTGGCTTGTAAATCGAGCAGCGTAAAGTATATTATCCCACAATGTGATGTAGGCACTGGAGACTGTGGAAGGAGGTTGCAGACGGGAAAAAATCTTCAGGGACGACCAACGGGTTACCATACCCTTTTTCAGCTGCTGAGACATCCAGGTCGTCTTTAGGAGTAGCCCATAGTTCCAAGAGGACCTATGGAAGCTCTGTAAACCAGTCCTTGAATTGGAACATCAAAGCTGCTTTGAGGGTACAGTGAAATTGTTTAACCATACTGTTGGCTGCAGGGTTATATGCGGTTGTTTGATGAAAGGTGACACCCAGGAAATTCCTTAATGTTATACACAATTGAGAGTTGAGGGTTGTACCCCTGATAGAAGTAATATGTTTTGGGATACCCAGTCTTGCTATCCATCTTGTGAATAAGACGGATGTACAGTAGCCGGACATTACAGTTTCCATAGGAATGACTTCAGGACAACCAGTGGAGCAGTTGATGACAATAAACAGGTAACGAGGTTCTTGTGATTTGGGTAGGGCACCTAAAACATCAACGGGAATGTGGGCAAAGCACCGCTGAGGTTAAGGAAAGGTGCTCACTCCTATATCCTTGTGTCAATGTTCTTATGGGGTTTGGCATGAAGCACAATCATGGACCCAATCCTGACCATGCATAATAATTCCATGCCAAATGAACTCTGTCTTCAGCAGCTGTGTAGTGAAATGGCGCGAGGGATGTGAAAGGTCATGAATGAAATCAAAAAGTGTCAGAGTATTGGAGAAGGTATCCAAGGTCTAGGTCTACCAGTACTGGCATCACAGAGGAGGGAGACATTGGAGTCATCAAGAGGGATGCCCTCACAGTATAGATATCCTACATACGAGGTTCTCTGGATTTTTTCGTAGGGCTTCTGCCACAGCATTAAAATCAAATCCTAGGTGAATGGCAGCATATGTGTTTCTTGACAGGGCATAGGCATAGAATTCATTTTCCCAGGGATTTGCTGAAAAGTACAATTGTGTTCAGCCATGGCAGAGAGATGTCAACGTTGACAGGTGGACCAGACGTCAGACTGTTGAATGAAGGCAAACACCGGAGACCTCTGGTTTAGGAGAACAAGGACAGGTGTACCTCCCTAGAAATGACAAAAGTAATGGATAGCATAGTGCAACGCAAACAATTCTAGGACGCAGGTAGAGTAGCTGGATTCCGCTTTGGACAGTTTCCTACTGAAGCAGGCCAATCGGCTCGGCGAGCCGTGGACCAAGTGTTTCATAACTCCCCAATGGTGACGTCGCTAGCATCATTTGAAAGTAGGAGATGTGCACGTGGCACATAAAAGTTGTGAGCGGCAGAGGTTGTTAGGGCATTTTATGCATTGCAAAAGGCCGATTTTTGAGGAGACCCCACATCAGGTCTATTGGCTTGCACTTGACTGAGGCCTAGAGGGGAGCAAGAAGGACGGTGATGTCCGGCAGGAAATGTTGATAATAGCTGATCATGCAAAATAATTTTTGAAATGCTATGATGGTGGAGGGCATGGGGAAATTCTGAACTGTTGCTACTTTCTCAGTAGGGGGATAGACTCCAGAAGTGAAACGGTACCTTGAGAGCGATACTTCATTAGCGCCAAAGGTACATTGTCCTACTGTACTACAAGACCATTTTGTTGTAGGCAGTCAAGTATGATGCATATATGACGGAGGTAAACATAAGTATGTCATCCAGGAAACATACACAGAAGGTGAGGTCCCCTAACATGCTTTCCGAAACACGTTGAAGGTGTCTATACCAAATCCAATGGGGATGGTGGTCTTGAGGATGTCTTCTGGGTTGAATAGTACCTGATAATACCACTTCAGTAGGTCGTACATGGAGAAAAGCTTCACTATCTTGGAGGGGGTAGTGCTCCTTTTCTGTCTGCATACCAAAGCGCCTGTAATCCCTACACCCACGTCAAATGATCCGATGCCAGACTTCTAAAAATGGCTAACACTGAGGGACATGTCATCTTGATATGGTGATAAATACTGTTTCGAAGGAACTGGGAACTGTAGGGGTGTGGAGAATGAGGTTGAAGGGGCCGGGTTGGGGAGGCATTGAGGAGTAAGAATCTGCATTGGCAGAAGAAAACGGCATGCACCCCTTTCTACCAAAATTCACACTCCCGTGCCTGCGTCAAGTAAAAAGAAAAGATTATTGACAGGGTAGGCATACTTACAGGTTTTTTTACCACTGACAACCATTCGCAAATTTCATCGTAGTAGCACCGAATTTGGAGTAGTAGTAGCATAACTGCAGCCGATGGACATTAGGAAGTGACTGGATAGGTCGTACGTCGGGGCATAAGCAAGCTAGGGTATTTGTTGGTGGTGGGAATCTTTGTTGCCACTCTAGCACTTCCCTTGGTGGGGCTCTTTGACTTTCTGCATTCACGTTAGCTTCGGTGTATGTTGAGTAGGTGTTCACCTCATTAGGAATAAAGGCGTTGATGGTGGTCTGGAAGGTAGTGAAGTGGCCGTCCATAAGGACATTGACTTTGGTCATCAGGTCCTTTTGGGTAAAATATCAACATTGGTGATAGAAGGACATACAGGTGTGGGTATATGCCGAATGCGTTGCACACGAAGGACATTCACTTCATGAAGAGAGATGTCTGTGGCTGGTTGTAGGCAAGTGACACTGGTCATTTCCCTAAGGGAGAGGAAAGCCTTATAGTCCCCCAACCACTGTTGAGAGAGCTGAAAAGTTATTTCTATGTGAGCCTCAGCATTCACCAAAAATAACAACACTTTTCACAAAAAAGTAAAAAAAATATCAAACAGTTTAAAAAGAGAGAGAGAGAGAGAGAGAGAGAGAGAGAGAGAGAGAGAGAGAGAGAGAGAGAGAGAGAGAGAGAGAGAGAGAGAGATAGTAGCCCAATTGCACGTGTTCAAACTATGGCCAAAGACAAAGGTCACTTTATTCTTATAGTTAAGAGGTGTTGTCCCCCCCTTTGCACACTTGCCATTACCAACTATGGTACATTGAAAAAAGTCCGAGGATATTCTTGCTTTGCTGAAGACAGCAATTTTAGTAGTAAAGGAAATGCAATAAATCTCAACACTTGTAGAATATAAAAACAATTTGAGCAAAGATATCAGGACTCTACAACCTCACTTAAATTAAAAAAAAAAATCATATTTTTTCATCAATTCCAGCTCTTCAACAGACTCCTAACTGCTGAATTCCCTAATAAAGATTAAGGTTAAATTCAAGTTCTAGGGAAATTATGGAGTAAGAAGTTGATCACTAAAAAAACACTTCCAAATAGGATTATGAGTAGAGGTTGAAGAAAGTAGTTCCTTAAAACTGAAATCTTTGCATTGACAATGTCTTATTAACAGAGACTACACAACACTGTAACAGCCATGCCTTATTCAGCAAAAATCAAAGTCTGCACAGTATTTTCTTACAGTTTTGACCAGATTATGGAATGATCTTCGTAATACAGCAGTTGCATCGCCAGAGCTTCAGGACTCCAAACATTTTGTAAGTTCATTTATGCTGAACCAAAAGTCTCATATTAGAATTTATATATGACAGAGCAATTTTAACGTTTCTCATGATATTGAGATATCTTGTATGTTTTCTTCATTACTTCACCATCTCCTAAAACGCTTATTAACACAAGGGGCCTCTGTTAGAGTTTGTTAGTCATGTCTATCCTGAGCTTTTAAGTCAATAACTTTATTCATCATCTCCTACTTCACGCTTCATAGTCCTCATCAATGAAGGCCTAGGTCTTCCTACTCTTTTAGTGCCTTGTGGAGCCCAGCTGAACTTTTGGTAAACTAATCTCTCTTAGGGAGTACCACAGCAAGAGCATGCCCAAACCACCTCCATCTACCACTTATCATGATCTCATCCACATATTCCACGCAGTAATTTATCTTACAGTTTAATTTTTAATTCTGTCCTGATTTTTAATTTCGAATATCCTTTTGAAGGCTTTATTTTTAAATCAACTAAATGTATTAGAAATCGCTTCATTCTCATACCATCACTCATGTCTAAAGAGTAATACAGGTCTCACTGAATTGATATATAGTCTGATTCTTAAATGTAATTCTAGGCAATTTAATTTCCAAATTTTAATTAACCTAGCCACTGTCTGATGTTTTTTTTTTCAATCCTTCACTAAATTCTAATTCTAAATACCCTGTATTGGAGATCATATTTCCTAAATACTTAGATTATTCTACCTCATTAATCCTTTTTCCTTCCAATGATATTTCATCTTACATTGCATACTCCGTTCTTATCATCTCTGTCTTTCTTCTATTTATCTTCAGCTGAACTTCGTGTTATATTCCATGCATTCTTGTATGCAAGCATTCCCAAATCCTGTGCCGTTTTGCTAACAAGGATAGCGTCATCGTCATAGTTTAGGTCTGCTAAACTCCTATCAACGATCCAGTCCACTCCTTCTTCACCATATCCGACTGTTCTATGCATTAAAAAATCCACGAGGAGGATAAAGAGCGTAGGTGACAACATACTTCCTTGGAGTAAACTGCTATCAAGTGGTAACTCATTTGATATTCAACGCGTTGCTGTTCATGTCTAAAAATAAAAATTTTGTCAGTTAAGCGTACTCTATATTTTCATAACAACCGACGTAAGTGTTATGCCTCTGTATTTATTGCAATCAGTCAAGTCTCACGTTTTTGCCATTTTAACCAACACTTTTAACACCTCTAGATGCCACATTCTACAAAATAATCTTGTAAGTAGTCTGGAAGTCACTTCATCTTAGACGAGTATCATCTTGGCAGTTATTCCATCGTATCCAGGTGCTTTATGTCTCTAGGTTTTCTTATGATATCTTTGACTTCAAACACACTGAATCAATTCATGGACACATCGACCTTTTCATCAGCTTCAGGTATATGAATCAGAAGTGTTCTATCCAACGCTGCCTTCTTCATCCTCTGTTTGTTATAACAGATCCATCTCATTACTTATGTATATTATATGTATTGTTTTCTTTTTTCCTTTCTTCACTAAGCTATTTTCCCGGTTGAATCCTGTGGCTCCCGTGATTCTCCTTTTCGAAACACAGTTGAAGTTCAAATGATAATAATAATAATAATAATAAAAATAATAACAGTAATTATTATTATTATTATTTTTATTATTATTATTATTATTATTATTATTATTATTATTATTATAATAAGAAGAAGAATAATAATAATATGCATCATCATCATCATCATCATCATCATCATACTTAATGATACTCTAAGGAGTAAGGGTTAAGTACAATACCTAAAATGTGGTCTATGAAAGTAACACCACTAAGAAGGTTTCTATGACAGCTACAATATTGCAGATATTACGTTGGCCAGGGCACTAGACGGTTGTTAAGATTCTAATGATAGAGAGTTATTGGGTACTTTGACTGGGTAGAGAGTAGTACATTAGATCCCTCTCTAGTTTTGGGTAAATATTTTCTTTACCAATACATACATTAATTTGTCCGACCTATTTTCCACATATTCTTCTCTTTCCTCATACACTTGATAATATCAATATAATTGAGAAATTCGTTTTCTGTCAAGGGGTTAACCATTGCTATATAATGATCTGTTCCTACTTTGAGTTATTTTGCATTGTTTTGAAGCAATTTTTTAAAAATCTAATGATATTTGTTTACGTTAATTTCGGATAACTAGCTTCAAATTTAAAGAATTTTGAAAAGTTTTAAGGTAATCTAAGTTAAAAAGCAGCAGTATCTAAGGTAATAAATATTCTTATGCTTAATTTTAATCCCTGGCTGTGTCATAGCAAGGCCGTCTCGAATACAGGCCTGGTCAGTGGAGGAAGATGTCAGCATGCGTAGGTCAATTGATATGTAAACGGATAAGGAATGAGTTTGGTTATGACCTTCATAATCTTTCTTTCTCTCACGCACGTACTCACTATGCATACACACTTTGTTTCTCTTTACAGTCTACCACTGATAATCCTCATAGAAAAATCAGGAGATCATGCACACCAAAAAGGGACGACTTTGAATAATCAGTCTAAGAAAAATTAGAGAGAGAAAAAAGTATTAAAATTAAGCTAAAGGTTACCCATGGAAGTAGTCCAATTAAAGGACCCACTAATTCCAAACTACACTTGCGTACCGAAAAAAACACAGAAGGATTCTTGCAATTTAATATTGAAGAATAAATAAAAGGTAAACAATTCCAGTAATTCACTTGATGTTCCTCTACATATTCTTTACTTGAAATTTTTGACGATTTATCTTTATTTTTCCACTGTTATTGTTTACAATTCTCTTAGCTATGACTTTCTTACGAATTGTTCTATCGAAAAAGGATGTCTGATTCAATATAATTGGATCTGAAGTGTCACTGGCAAACCTGAAATGTGTTTAAATGCAATAATAAAGTGCCAAACGTATTTTCATGAAAATGAGAGAGAGAGAGAGAGAGAGAGAGAGAGAGAGAGAGAGAGAGAGAGAGAGAGAGAGAGAGAGAGAGAGAGAGAGAGAGAGAGAAGCAACCGAAAAATGAAGAAGCAAGAATTAAAAGAGAAAAACTCAAAGAGAGAATGAACTATTAAGTAGCAAGGGAAAAAAGTGTGGATAACAAACTAGTTCTTTAAATAGTTTAGTCATCTTTTCATCATTATATAAAAGGCAGATATTCCGTAACCAAAACGATGTGAACAATAAAATGCAATTATAATTATTACAACAATAAATATAGTATTTCCCCTACTATTATACGTTAGGAACATATCAGGCTCTCTTGATAGCGGCGATAACTAGGCTTTTTCTTCATCAGCATTTCGAAATGAAAACACTCACTTTCGGTTCAGTTCGTTAATTTCCTTTGCAGTCTGGCTCACAGCACATAAAAGGCATTAGCCTGGATTCCAAAAACAGTCAAATCTTCTTGAGTAACAGCAGAAAACTGTGAAGAAATCGAGCGAGACCCCTTTACTCACAGCTTGTAGTAGCTGGGTGAAAGCACTACTCGTACCAGGTGGGACCTTTCTTTCCCCCAAAGAGACGGTCTTGGCCATAGCCTCTGTACTCTGGTGCTAAAACCTTTTGGGTTTGAGTTATCTTACTTGAAGGAACCCTCAATTTTATTTTTCTTCTTTATCTGTGGGAGGTTTTTGCTTTTCCAAGAATGGTATTACTGTTTTATAATAATAATAATAATAATAATAATAATAATAATAATAATAATAATAATAATAATAATAATAATAATAATAATAATAATAATAATAATAAAGATACAATACCTACATTGGCTCATCTCCTTCTTCTTACTAATTGTGTACAGCAATTCTGACAACATAGCGTTTACAACATGGACAGCCGACTTCCAGATGACTGAGTCAAAGTAAGGGTTGCTCTAAGTGGTTAGTGAGCAGAGCCTTACCTCCACATGCCAACAACTCTGAATGGACATTCGGGATTGCTGAAGTTATACTCCTATTGAAGTATGTATTTGAGTAGGAACATATCTTTGACTATAAAGAGTAAACAATTTGAACACAAAGAAATACTAGCCTACTAAAATTTACAATAACTAACAATTCATGCAAAAAGACATACCAGCTAAGCGTTTTCATATAACCATTAATGAATTGAATATATATATACACTCACGTATATACATATATATATATATATATATATATATATATATATATATATATATATATATATATATATATATATATATACATATATATATTTATATATACAGAGAGAGACAGTATATATATATATATATATATATATATATATATATATATATATATATATATATATATATATATATATACAGAGAGAGAGGGTATATATATATATATATATATATATATATATATATATATATATATATATATATATTTATATATATATATATATATATATATATATATATATATATATATATATATATATATATATATATATATATATATATATATATATATATATATATATATATATATATATCATACTTTGAGGCAATTTTTGGCAGAATTGAATGAAATTCATTAATAAAGAAAATGCACATAGATTCAACAGTTTTTTTCAAATTATGATATAACTAATAAATAGGAATTTTAAACATTGAACTCACCTCTCAATCGACCTTTGATGCCCAAGTGTTATCTTCAAGCTCGTATACACTTCACTTAAAGTTCTTTTATTCGTGTTGATCTTTTTTCTCCGTCCAATATATATGTTTATTCTGACGTTTATCTACTTCTGATCCATTGGTTTTGTTTTAAATATCACTTTATTAATGTTCAGCTTCTGAAATGAAAAGTGAGTCCAAGCAACTTAAAACGAACAACCTTTTGATACAAAATTCTATCTAGGAGTGGAAGCAATGCAACATCCTCTCTACCACGGACTTTATCTCTCCCGCCTGATAAGGCAATCAGACGCCCTTATCACTCGGCTTAGTAATGAATGCAACTTGTATATGTAATTCTCAATCTACTTTTTGCCAGAAACAGTACGCTTCGATTAAAACATTAGTGAGAAAGATAATATAATATTACCGGACTTGTTATTGTTCACTTTGTATCATATTGAAGAGGCGAGTGAGCTTTGCTCTAACCACTATCTTTTATCTCCAACCGCGGGTATATTGCCACCTGGGCTGAGGGATCGTTGATAAGGGTGAGTGGTGGGGTATGGGAGTGAGGGGGAAGGGCATCAAGATAAGAGCTTTCTGAGCCAGAGCCGCAGATAAGGACTGTTATTTCCTTGCAACTTCTTCATCTTTGGTGTAACAAAGAATAAGAGAGAAATCTCGATTTGTTGGTTAGATGAAAAATTATTATAGACTTTGCAGGAAGACAGAGTTTCGAATAATTTTTTAAACAAAGAAGGTTTTAATAAATGTCTTCTGAGATTAAGAGGGAAACATCATGTGATTGCATTAGGAGACCTTCAGAAGGCTAAGAAGAAACAAAACAAAATAACTAAAATAGTATGAATTTTCCTTTTTTTACACATTTGAGAAATACTGTATTCTTATTTTCTCACATTTCTTTAGTAATATGTTATCTATAAATTATATTGATGCATTTAAAGACATTTTTGTTTTATGCGTAAAACCTGAGTATATGGAATTTCTCATACTAAAACATGGACTGATCAGAATCTTCTTAGGATGTACCACAAAACACTACACATTTTTGGAAGCCCTTACAATCTGTTCATTTCAGGTATACCTTGATATATTCAAGTCATTTTTTGGTTACACTGGATCAACTTGTGAAGGTTTTGTGTTTTTATAGCCTACCAGTATCTTGCAATTTCATGGCACTTTAGAGCTGTCCACCAGTTGTAGACAATTATAGCCGCACCATCCTTTTACTGTTTATGGAAAATGAAGTCAGTAGAACTCTGCAGCAGCTGATGTTTGAGGCTAAATATTGAAATGAAGCTTCCATGATATTTGAAGACAGCATAATGAGTTAAGATCCTCTACTGTAACTAGAGCATCCTCCCCAGATGTTATGATTCATTCCTTTGTTGCATCAGTCTAGCAAAAGACCTTTGCACACTGCTGAAACTCACTTTACCTTTTCATAAAAACTGCTTTGCCTGCATTGAATAAGAGTGGTAATGTATCACATCCAATCAAGGCTCAAAGGAATGGAAATTTAAAAGACATGCTGTTTGTGCTATGTGCAGACTACAAATGGAGTATCTTTAAGGGTACATTCTTTTTTTACGGACTATGATGACAAAACGTGGTTGCAAAGAACAGAGACATCCGGGTCATAATAAATAACAATTATTTCTCTATGAACAACAACAGGGACTGCATTAAGACAATAAGATAGTCGGCTTCTACACTTGCTTGAAGACATTATGGCATCATACTTGCTTGAAACACTAGGATATTATCTTATATAGAAGTTTATATCATATAGCAGTTTATATCATTAAATATTAGAAAAATAGATTTGCTCATCGTTGTAGCCTTTGTCAAGACACTGTTTATTCTCCTTCTTGGAAGAGTCTTTAGCTACAGTGAACAGTGTGTAAACATTTTGTAAACCAAAATGTCAACACAGAACGATTTCTAGACATAATAGTCAATAAAAATCTTGAATTGTAGCTGCAAAATATGGTAACATTGTGTAATGCAGAGAGATTGAGGTTTAAAAGACACAATCTTTCAGCACTGGGGAAATTATCAAGAATATGCAAACATTTCATATAGGCTGTATATTATAGCCATATTCACCCAGCATATTCTCCTTTTCCTGGTTTAACATATAATTGACTCCCGTAAGTATTATCATAGATTCCCTGAAACCCTGGTATATGAACTATCAATGAGTCGATCTGACATTTCATTAATGGTTAATATTTAGTTCTGATAATAAGCTGTCTCTGGACTCCCAATTGACTTTTTTTTTCCACTTTTTACTGCACTTAATTTCAGTTATGTTTTTATGTGGTAGTCATAGCATCAATGTATATGGAAAGAAATCAATATTTTCACTCTAGAATTATCAACAAAAATACGCCTACAGACCTTAGAAGTGATGCTCTCCCATTCATCATACAGTATTTGAAAGAAAATTTTACCCATACACAACTTTCAGAGCTTTTTATAAAACAACTGGATGCATAGTAGAGTAAAGTTGGGATCCTTTGATATGCTATCTCCCTACTCACCACGAACAATGAACTAAGACTTATGTATGTAAAATAGCAAAAACGTCTTCATAGCTTCCATAATGATTTCCTAATATTTCTGAATGTTTGTCATTTGCAGTAACTATAATAGATTTGTTCATAACCAAAAGAAATTTTGTGTTAAGCCTACCACCTAATTACACTAACTGTTTAGAGTACTTGAAGAGTGTCTTTCCTCTTACTGAAAAAAGTTTGTTCTGTACTTCATGAACAACTTTGTCACTTAAGGATTGCAGTTCTGGCCGATTGAAGACCTTATTTCTGTCTTTAATTTTATTTCTTTCTTAATTTTTTTAACTCTAGGGCATCTATAATTATCTATTTGTTAATTTATTGACTTTTTTGAGTGAGACTTGTTTTGTATGTTATTGTTTAATAAACCTTATTCTAAAGGATTACCTTCTTTCTTTTTTTAATTATAGCAAAGCGGGTTATTAACATATACCTGTATAGTTGCATCACCATGCAGCAGTTTATGATCGTTACTTTTTGTAAGGTTTTGAAGACAGGATTGCACAAAGAAATGCTTTCACAATTGCAAAGATGTTCCTCTGAGGCAGAGACTTTATAACCAAAAAAAGACGGTGAGAGAGGAATTAGCAAAGCACCCTGAGGTTCAAACTCCAGGATCTTATGGCAAAGACCATAGCAATATCACAAAGAGCCTGAGCCTAACTGAGGATATCCTGCAGCTAAGACCTAACTCAGTGTAGGGTGCACAGCACATTCCACCTTGGAAGAAACAAGTATCAACCTACAGATATACCAAGCTTCCAAGGGCAAAGGAAGATTGCACAATGGAGTAACTTAGAAATGCAGCTCAGGCAGCAATCCGCTTAGCAGAAACAACTGAGGCACAGATCTACTATACTGACGGTGCAGTAGACCCTGGAATCCAAACAGTGGGAGCTGTATTTTTCTCCAGCAACTTCACAGTACCTTATATCAGCATAATGAAAGAGATAAACCAGTAACTCTAAACTGGATCGCCAGTCACATCGGGATACCAGGCAATGAAAAGGCTGATGAACTAGCCAAAAGTACCGGACACATTCAAAGTGTACAGTTGCACATACAGCCTGCACTACAACTAATTAAAAACAAAGTAAAGTCACATCTTAAAGACAACTTAATCAAGGAACTACACAAGGCGATAGGGAATGGCTCTCCCTCTGCCACATGGTACAAATGGGCCACGGAGCTAGAGCCTCTACCCATTGACAGATACACCCTAAGAGAGCAGGCTTTTTGTATACAAAGGCTCAGACTGGGATACAAGGCTAATTGGGAAATCCTGGATAACGTTCAAAGACCGTGTGATCACTGTGATTCCACAACACAACAGGCCTTCCTGCACTACTTACTAGAGAGTAGGGAAACAACACAGCTGAGAGGGGATATACAAGTAAACACCAACTCACCACAGGCCTGGCAGGCTGCGGCCACACTGGGAAAAGCAACTGTTGAAAATATAGAAAGACACAGACAATTGCTTTCAAGAATACCTCCGCCAAGGTAATTAATCAAGAATATTCATTCAACCCTCTCATCCCCTCACCGTAAGGCCATATTCGCATCATCTGTATTTTCTGAGCTTACTCTACTACTAAAAACTTTCCGCAGGGACCCTCAGGAGTAAGGACTTGGATAACCCCACCTGCAACCTCTCCCTACTACTCAAAGTCCTTACACCCCATTTTTCTAACTACTACTACCCGTGACATGATGGCCCTCTCTCACTACCACCATCATCCTTACACCCTCTCTCACTACCACCATCATCCTTACCCTGTTCACAACTATCTCCACCACTAAAAACTTTTAAAATTCCCAATAAAAGACCAACCTACCTTACAATTTACAGGTTACTTACGGGCCGACCAAGGGAAAGGCTCGTGACAACAAGAAGAGTTGGCTGTAATACCCTACGGCAACAAGCACCTAAGGAACGAGACATTCCCCCTCCCACTCCTCACATTTAATTTCCAAAGCTATTGTCAATATATGAAATTTATCTGTCTTATTTGTTAAATTAACCTTACCAGCTAATTAAATGACAATTAAGTCAGTCAAACAGCTTAGTACAGAACTTCAAGCGATTTGGGAAATTCTTGATAAAAGCACAAAATTCTCTTCTCTGACAATCATCAGGGTTCAACATTTTCTTTTGTAGCTGGAGCAAAGTGATAAAATCCCTCTAAAGCTTCTAATTGACATTTTTGTAAAATTACCAAATGAAGACATGAAAATCAAGGAAATGTGTGTATGCTTTAAAACACGATTTCAACTAAAACTGTTTAGTATTACCATCTTTCTCTATATGAGGTATTGATTTAGTATCATTGGTCAATATAAGATTCATTGGAGGTTTTTGAAATAAAATTAAATGAAATAATTATATTCGGCCAAACAGATGAAAGAATATGGGTATCAGCAGATTGCTCACACAACTGTCGCCAGTTACAGTTATCAAGAATAAACTCTAAAACTTCACTTCTTTATCAATATCCTCTGCACACATTGATCTGTCAACCAATATATCTAACAGAATAGCACAAAATTATAACAGACGGTTGAGGACTGTAATATCTGGTTAATGAAAAGGAGGCTACAAGTGACATACTATTTATTACAAAGGCAGATTTCCATATTCATATTAAAGAACTAAGGATTATATTTAAGTAGGATTGAACAATGTGTGTTATGACCAAAACAGAAACAAAGGAAAAGGCTCAAATGAAAAAGTGACCTAGTAATTAAAATTACATAGCCTTGAACTAGATACCAAATATCCACAATTGGTGATATTCTTTTCATGTCTATAATGTATTTCAAAAGCAAAAGGGTAAGAAACGTGAAAGCCCAGAATAGCCATGATAATGTGAGAGAGGGGATGGAAATAATAAAGGTAGGGCATGTGATACTTTGGTGACATATTTGACTATGAAGCAAGAAGCAGTATTTTGGCAGTAAGAAATAGTAGAGCTGCACCTTGAATGATACATAGACCAAAAAATCATAAGAAACTTCAGGTTTGGTTTGCGCTATGCAGATGAAAAAAGGGCAGTGCCAAGTTGAAGAAGGGTGATCTTAAAATTGTGTCACAGAGAGGGTGGGATATATAGTTAGAATTAAAGATGGACATAGTTTTGAGTAATTGAATAGGTTACAAGATTTGTAGGATTGAATGTGGGATTTGCCAGTTGGAAAAGGGGTACGGATGAAGACATGGTCTTGAAGATTTGAGACAAGCAAGAGAATTCACCTCACTTCACTCTCAAAAATGTAAAGGCTGACTTGGAAGATTTATATATCATAAAAAGGATGATTATGGTGAGGAACATAATCTCAAGGACACAGATGATTAAGGATATGAGTTAGTGTAGAGTTTCAAGTTTGGAAAATCACGAGAAGAAAAGCAAGAACTATGGAAATGATTCTCATTTATGACCGAAATAAGAAATATTTCTGTATCATCATCAAAACAGTTGAGGGTGTTTCCATCAAATACTTTGTGAGAACTGTAAACTCTGTGACGGCGAGACAAGTAAGACCAAGTGTTCTCCTACACCCTATAAGCTTATGGGTTTGGAATAACCTTCTGAAAACCTCCACAGAGTAGTGTTTGAAACCTCTTGTGCCACATCTTCTCCCGAAAGGTTCATGATTTATCATTGCAAAATCTGAGCCTTTGCTGTATTTGTAAGATGACGCCGATACAAAATGCTGCCTTTTCGTAGCGGAGATTATAGGTTAAAGGAATCCAGAAACTTTCTCAAGTTACAGATATCAATCATGGATTAGGATGATCCTACTACAATTCATTGGGGAAGAAAGTTGGCAAACTTACCGGAAAATCTGGGTACTAGAGCGTAATTCTATCATTCAACCACTGGCTCAATAGGGGCCTGATATAAGGAGGCTAAACCCTTTGGCTTGAAAAAAAAAAAAAAAAAAAAAGAATTTTAGGTATTCCTAGGATAATACCTCAAAACTATCATTTGAGTCGGGATAGTCAGTTGAGCAACGGCATAAATTTCTTCAACATCGAATATATGCCTCATATGAGGGGAAGAAAATAATATATATATATATATATATATATATATATATATATATATATATATATATATATATATATATATATATATATATATATATATATATATATATATATATATATATATATATATATATATATATATATATATATATATATATATATATATATATACAGTAGAACCTCGGTTTACGAATTTAATTCGTTCCTAATGCGAACTCGTAAACAGAAAAATTCGTATCGCGAAACGAATTTCCCCATAAGAATGTTATAAAATCGAAATAATTAGTTCAACCCATCTACAAAAACCAATTTTCACAAATTTTTCCTTACACATACAGTACTCTACTGTACTCTACATAAAATTATTAAAATATTGCAGTCATTTAATGATTAAAATATGGATATGCATGCACAGTAAACCTGAACTTTACCTTAGAGGAGTGTCGCTGCTGGCTTGATGAAGACGAGAGGAGGGGAAGGAGGTGGAGGGGGTTACTGCTTGGAGGGAGAATATCCCTCCATGAGAACTTCAGGAACGTTGACTGGAGTTCTCTCGCGAGAATGGCGTTCACTATCACTGGTTTTGCGTTTGCGAGACTCTTGGTCGTCGTCTTTCACAGTTCTTTTCTCCCCCTTCACAAGATATTTTTCAATAGACACCTGCTTTTGTCTGTTCTTTAAAATTTTATAGAAGTGACCCACCCCATTATCGACTAATAAATTTATTGCACGGTCTGTTTCAGCCTTATTCGGGACATTTTCCTCAAGAAAACTTTTCACGTCTTCCCACTTCTTTAAAAAATCTTTTATCTCACTCGAAGACCGTGATTTTGCAGTGCCTCCCTCCTCCTCAGATGAGATTTCCTCTATTACCTCTCTTTGCTGCTGCTCGTGCAGGTCCTTCAGCTCCTCGGTGGTCAGCTGCTCCTTATGCTCCTGCAGGAGGTCGTCGATGTCATCCGTGTCCACCTCCAGCCCCATTGCCTTGCCCAAGGACACAATATCCTCGTCAACTGCTTCCTCCTGGTTGGATTCGAACCCCTCGAAATCCCGTTCTGCAACGCCGTCGGGCCACAGTTTCTTCCAGGCGGAATTGAGGGTTCTCCTGGTGACTTCTTGCCAGGCTTTATCAATTAAAGTCAGGCAGTTGTAGATGGAGTAGTGATCCTTCCAAAACTCTCTGAGGGTAAGGTTGGTGCCCTCTGTTACTTCAAAGCAGCGCTGGAACATAGCTTTGGTATAAAGTTTTTTAAAATTTGAGATCACTTGCTGATCCATGGCCTGGAGTATTGGAGTGGTGTTGGGGGGTAGGAACTTCACCTTAATGAACTTATATTCCTCCGCTATGTCCTCTTCAATGGCTGGAGGATGGGCAGGAGCATTGTCCATTAACAGCAAGGCTTTGAGTGGGAGGTCCTTCTCCAGGAGGTATCTCTTGACTTCGGGACCAAAAACCTCGTTCATCCACTCAACGAAGAAGATCCTTGTCACCCAAGCCTTCGTATTAGAACGCCACATGACGTGCAACTTTTTCTTCTGCACATTGTTCTTCTTGAAGGCTCGTGGATTCTCCGAGTGATACACCAGGAGAGGTTTAATTTTGCAATCCCCACTGGCGTTGGAACAGAACAGCAGGGTTAGACGGTCTTTCATGGGCTTATGGCCAGGAAGGGCCTTTTCTTCTGCCGTGATATAGGTCCTCCTGGGCATTTTCTTCCAAAAGAGGCCTGTCTCATCGCAATTAAACACCTGTTGGGAAACGTAGTCCTCGGAGTCCACGAGCCTTTTGAACTCTTTCACAAAAGACTCTGCTGCCTTCGTATCGGCGCTGGCCCCCTCGCCATGCCGAACAACACTATGGATACCCGTTCTCTTCTTGAATTTTTCAAACCAACCACGGCTTGCCTTAAAACTTTGTTTCCCTGCTGATGTGCCTGGCTCACTTCTCACCAAGTCCTCGTAAATGGTTCTTGCCTTCTCGCTAATCATGTTCTCATTTACTGAATCTCCTGCGAGCTGCTTTTCATTTAACCACACCATTAATAAATTTTCTACGTCATCAAGAATAGGTGGCCGTTGTTTTGACAACGACGATACACCTTTAGCTACTTTAGCAGCCTTTATTTCTTCTTTTTTCTTTAATATTGTGCATATCGTCGACTGCGAGCGATTGAAAAAACTAGCAATGTCTTTCACACGCATGCCTTGGTCATGCTTCTCGATGATCTCCTTCTTCATCTCGATCGTCATCATCAGCTTCTTCTTACTGCTTTCCTTCTTCGACATCTTAGGAGCCATTGTTTATCACAATAATACACAGTACAGTACTGTAATCACAAATGAATGAAAATAAAACAAATCACAAACCACGTGTAAAAATCACAAAGAAATCGTCCACGAATTCACTAAGTATGTATGCTATCGAGACGGCGGATACTGAGATAATGAACGAGTGAAGGGGGTAATAAAGGGGATTAGGGGGTGGTAGGTATGCGTGGGAGGAGTCACGTGACTCCATTGTGAGATGCTGTCGTTAAGTTATTTCCATGAAAAATGCGATCAGGAAGCGCGGCGTTAACACTTTTCCACAAAAAACGGTGCGTGGGAGGGAAATTTAAATTCGTTAACCGATACAATATTCGTTAACCGAGACGAATGTTTCAGAGAAAGTCACTTCGTTAACCGAAAAATTCGTAAGCGGAGTCGTTCGTAAACCGAGGTTCTACTGTATATATATATGTATATATATATATATATATATATATATATATATATATATATATATATATATATATATATATATATATATACAGTGGAACCTCTACATACGAATTTAATCCGTTCCAGAACCAACTTCGGATGTAGAAATTGTTCGGATGTCGAAACGAATTTTCCCATAAGAATACATTGAAATAGGATTAATCCGTGGTTGAGCCCAAAAACCTATGATAACTTCTTAATAAACAACTACACATAATTTTCCCATGAGAATAATGAACACTAAATTAGATAATAGACATGTAAATAAGAAGAATAGACATGTAAATAAGAAGAATTAGCAAAAAAATGATAAATAAGAAACGGGTTTTTAGCGTCATTTTACCTTAGAAACTCCAGCGCAGGTGTTGTTCGTCTTTGCTACGCAGAGAGGAGAGAGGAGACGGACGGACGGCGAGGAGGTAGAGAGGTTAACTACGATAAACGTAACACTACCGTAACTTATTCTAACTTACACTAAGTGAACTTTAACATAACTTAGCTTATTTTTTTTTATTTTTATATTTTATATTTTTTTTTTTACATTTTCTTTTTTTCTCTTTGATGATTACGTAATTTGAATCACTATCACTTACATTTAAAATTGACTGAATTTCTTTTGCTTCACTCTTTTCCGTTTTCTGTGTTTCACTTTCTTCCGCTTCACTCTTTGCCGTTTTCTTCGGTTCACTTACATCCTCTTCATCGCGAGTTCGATTCGCAGTTTTTTTAAAGAAAGCATCGATAGATAATTGCTTGGTACAGCTTTTCAGAATGTTTCGAAAGTGAGTTAGGCAAACATCATCGAATTGAGAAACTACACGACAAACCTGTAATTTCTTTGGATGGTATTTGTCGATGAAGTCGACCATGTCTTGATATTTTCCTTACACCTCTTTTATTTGCGCTGAACCTAAGACATGTTCTACCTCCTCGCTCTCTTCCTCGTCATCACTCATGTGCTCCGACATAGCATGGAGTTCCTTGAGCTCATCCGTCGTCAGTTCGTCGTGATGTTCGGCGACGAGTTCCGTAACGTCATCTGCGTCTACCTCCAGACCCATGGACTTGCCAAGGGAGACGATTTCCTCTACGGCTTCCGCTGCACCAACCACGGGATCAGGTTAAGGGTCAAAACTCTCGAAATCTCGGGGAGAAACTGCATCAGGCCACAACTGCATCCATGCAGAATTGAGGGTCCGTCGAGTTAATCCCACCCAAGCCTGATCTATGATCTTCAAGCAGTGCACGATGTTGAAGTGGCCCCTCCAAAATTCACGCAAAGTTAAGTTGGTGCTTTGCGTGACATTAAAGCACTGCTTGAATAAGTGCTTGGTGTACAGCTTCTTAAAATTAGAGATGACTTGCTGGTCCATGGGCTGGAGGATAGAGGTGGTATTTGGTGGAAGATACAGCACCTTTATGAACTTGAATTCATCGAAGATATCATCTTCAAGTCCGGGGGGGGGGGGGTGAGCGGGTCCATTGTCAAGGCATAGCAGGCACTTTAAAGGCAATTTCTGTTCATGAAGATACTTCTTCACAGAAGGGCCAAAAACTTGGTTTACCCATTGCACAAAGAATTGCCTAGTGACCCAGGCCTTCGAGTTGGATCGCCAGAAAACATGAAGCTGATCCTTATCGACGTTGTGTGCTTTAAAGGCCCTAGGGTTCTCAGAATGGTAAACAAGCAAGGGCTTGACTTTAAAGTCCCCGCTAGCGTTGGCACATAGAGCAAGAGTCAGCCGATCCTTCATTGGCTTATGCCCAGGCAATTTCTTCTCTTCGGCAGTGATGTAGGTTCGACTATGCATCTTCTTCCAAAACAGCCCGGTTTCATCACAATTGAACACCTGCTGCTCTACGTAGCCTTCTTCCTTTACGATCTTTTCGAAGTTCTTAACAAAGTCAGCTGCAGCCTTTGTGTCGGCATTAGCAGCCTCTCCTTGGCGAACAACTGAATGAATCCCAGACCGTTTCTTAAATTTCTCGAACCAGCCACGAGATGCCTTGAAATCATCTGAGGAAGGCTCGGTTGAACTCTCCCCAGCATCACCCCCAGAGCTCTCCTCCTTCAAGTCCGTAAAGATGGCGTGCGCCTTCTCGCAGATAACGGTTTCGGTGATGGTGTCGCCAACGATCTCTCTATCATTAATCCACACTAGTAGAAGTCGTTCCATCTCTTCTATGATAGGGGTACGGCATTTGGAAATTATAGTGATCCCCTTAAAAGGTTTCACTGCTTTAATAGCTTCCTTCTGTTTAAGGATTGTCGAGATCGTCGACATATTACGACCATACTGTTTAGCAAGTTCACTCACGCGGATGCCACGCTCATGTTTTTCAACAATTTCCTGCTTAATTTCTATAGAAAGCATTTCCTTCTTCTTTTTCTCACCACTACCACTACCACTGGCAAAACTAAGCCTCTTGGGACCCATACTTTACGTAAATTATCGTTAATGGATGCACGTAAAAAATCACGATTAAAACACAGTTAATATCAGAACGCACAGAGCACAACCGCAAGAAGCCGTCGAGAACAGAGGACTGACCCAAGCCGCGCTAATTGAGCGTCCCTCCGAGGTCGATGTGCTGCCTTCTATCGGCGGAAATAAAAAACACTTCAGGCGCTATGAGCACCGACTACGCGTACGAGTATTGTTTACTTCGGGTGTCGAAAAAAACATTCGGTGTAGAGTCGGAACGTGTTCGAATTGTACTTCGCGTGTCGAAAAATTCGGATACAACCGGTACGACGAAAATTGCTTACTTCGTGTGTCGAAATAAAATTTGGGTGTAGAGTCAAAAATTTGCTCGAATTTTACTTCGGATGTTGGAAAATTCGGATGTAGATACGTTCGGATGTAGAGGTTCCACTGAATATATATATATATATATATATATATATATATATATATATATATATATATATATATATATATATATATATATATATATATATATATATATATATATATATATATATATATATATATATATATATATATATATATATATATATATATATATATATATGTCTAAATGTTATTTAGCTACTGTGATATCGAATGTCTGAAAGGCGATATATCAAAATTATGGGGCATTTTTCTGTTAAAAAGAAAAAAAAATTATTTTGAAAAAGAAAAATTCGTGAGTTAATACGGTTTTAATTTGGTTTATTCAATCTTGAATTTCATTACGTGAACCAAAAGTATTTTCTTACGAACATTCTAGTTAACCTTCTTTAAAATTCAATTCCTCATTTGAAATTGAATTATATTAGGTTTACAAGTTTTATCAACTTAAAATAGATTTTTTTATTCCACAGGAATATATCTAAATAGGCCTCATGCAAAATCGAAAAGGAAGTTTGGCAGTAACTAGGTGAGAAAAATGGGAGTTATCGGATGTTTTCTATCAAGAGGAGGGTCTGTTGGTTGAATACTTTATAAATTATACTTATTTCAATATATACAAAGATTTTTTTTCCAATAGTTGATTAATGTTATTACTATTTTGACCCGTATTTTTTTTTTCATTGATGGTCACTACTTATTCCAAGGTGCAAAAATGCGAGTTAGCATATCACAGCATATTCTTTTTACGACTCTTTAAATTCTTTTATCAGATTTATGGCCTTTGTATTTCACCACCTCTCTTTTTACTATGATTTGGCAACTTATGCACTCATATAATCCACTTTTCTTAGCTTTCCTAATGATTAAGAGAGAAATAAAAGTTTAGGTTAATGTTTAGCGTCCTGGGAAGCATAATCTTTGCAATGATGTCTCTTGTAATACATTTAGGATTTTATTTTATGTTTCATCTTATACTACCTTAGGTTTACTCTACCTAAGATATTTTTCTTTCTTTTTAATATCTCTATCACGCAAAAATCAAGTGATCATAATCATTTCTTTAAGTCTTATTGTAAGGTGGTTGTAGCATAAGTAATTAATTTCCTCAATTTTTAAAGAAATTGTTCAAATCCTCTTCCTTATTGTCACAAGAAATTTCAACTCACGCTTTCCCTTTCGGGACCATTTGTAGTGTTTATTTTTAACGAATCTATTCCTGCTCTAGCGATGCAAATATATAGAATTAATTTATTTGGCTTTATTTCTCTTTTCCTCTCCTAGAATATTTCTAAAGGTATTTTAATCTCTAATTCATTTTTCCTTTTTCTTTAGTATAACACTTTAGGGTTTCTGATTTTATTCCTTTTTTCACCACTCTTCTTATTTGTCTTACATCCATGTTTAATTGTATTTGCCACCTTTGTTTCTATAATTTTCATTCTATTTTTTGTATGTCCATGGTTATTGTTTTCTATATCTCTTTTTTTACATTCAGTGCACTCCTTATGTACTGCATCTTTCCATCTATCACCCTGTTTCTTATAGATGTCCCTACATCCCTCCTTGATATAATATCAGCTCTACTTTAAAAAGTATATACTTAATATTTTACTTCAAGGCCCATTTTCTATCCTTTATACCTTTTCTCTTTCAGTTTCCATCAAGTTTATAATATCAGATCAATAGAATAGATTGTTGTCCTTTTTCTAGTTCTGCCCACTAGGAAGTGATGCGGCTTTGAGCGAATAAGGATTAGTAAGGCAACTCGTGGCCTTGGAGGAGGAGTAAGAGGAGGAGGCAGTCAACACACTAGCTCCATGAACTACCCCACACACAATCAATGAATGCCTTGATTCACAACATCTGAACTTTAATTTCCAGTGAGTGAAAATGTTGGCTGTTACACAATAAAATCTGAATGGCAAGATATTGGTGAGTAGGAGTAAAAGATGGACAGTTTTATCGATATATCTTTGAGGATGAACTTACAGCTTTTGATTTGGTTTCAAATCAAAAGTCAAAGCATCTCCCATATTTCCCAAAGTTTCGCACAGATTATATGCCTGGTAAACAGTCACGTTCCTATACCACAATATCCAATGCAAAGATAACTAAATGTGTTGGTTGTGATATCATTTGATATGTGCCCAACGTTCTTCAGCATAGTGTTACTTGTTCACAATAAATACCTCTTCATGCAGCTTAATGTTAAATAATAACAGAAAGTCCTTCCAAGAAAAAAGATAACTGGAAATACATCCATCTGCAAGGTAAAAGTTTCAAACACAAAGAAAAATGAAATACAAGTGGAGGAGGATAATGAGTCAAAGCCCAACTATGTGAGCTAGCAGATATGATTAGAATATTCTTATACAGACACTTATGCTACATGTATATACATTTTTGCATACCAAAACAATTATACTAGATAAGGACAATATGATAACAATTATAAGTTATAACAGCAAAGTGAAAAAAGTTAATATTCACTGGCGGAATTTGCCTCAATAAAGTACATATAAAATGTTTGCGTATTTTGAATAATTTCCTCATCATATGAGAAAAAATATGAAATCGGAATATCTCTTTTGCTGCATCACCAAATATATAATGAGGACAGCCTATCCTTAGCCACCATAAATGGCTACTCTGATTGCTATTGATTCTGGACATGTCTCTCCACTGATCTTAACACTAAATCCAAATCTAATGTAGGACTTACCAGAGTTGGAATAGTCCTGAGTTTTATCTCACCTCTTACTCAGAACTGAACCAATGCATACAGCTTTCTTGGTGCTAATGGGCATTTAACACAACTAGTAGGGAAAAACTAGAACTCTTATCATATTGTTCAGAAAAAAAAACCGTCACATTGCCAGGCCTTGGTGCTGATCTCTTTAGCCAATAACACCTGCTGAATGAGGTTGCTCATTAACGGTTAGTCAGCACAGTCTCTTATTCGTCGACACCTCTTCAACTCATGATATACCGAATTACTCTCCACATCAGCACACCCACAGATGTCTATGCCTACTCCCCCATATCGTACCAAGAAGTGTACAGTCATGAACTTCACTAAACACCGACCTTTTCCTCCCAACATGGTATTTATCACCATATCAACACAACGGGACCATCATTGTTTGCCTAATCAAAGCATTTTCATACGTATATAAAAAATAGATTTACTGGCAATACCCTCTTTGCCTTCCTATATATAGAAAAAATCCCTTGTCAAATAAAATGTATAAATCAAGCAGTCACTAAGAACTATTCGCTGAAATGAAAGAGATGGGCATTTGCCATAAGGCATCAAGTTCATGGTTATCTTTTCGTTCTTCACAATTATGGCTTCCTGCATCCGTGTGTAGATCACACATATATGAACATGCAGACAGAATGGGATAACTGCCCCCTATAAAAATTTGGCTTCGTTACCTCCTAATTGCAGAAAGCAAAGGTTTCCTCCATGCCCGACCTCCTGAAGGGGATTTATCCAATGCCCATGAACACATAAGACTACCATCACCATCTCCTCAGCTACATACACCAGTAATTATCCTTTTTAGGCCCTCGTAATGCTGGGGCTACTTTTCAATGCCTCATGGATGGCCTCTTAGGCGACATTACATTCAGTGTGTTACATGGATGACATTTTTGTGTTTTCCTCCTCCAAAGAGAAACACCTACCTCACCTGCAGGTTGTGCTCCACAGCCTACAACAGAATGGCCATGTAGTCGAGTACGACAATTGTACTTTTGATGCCAACGAAGTACCGTTCTTATGGCATCGCATCAATCCTGACGGAGTTCACCCCATCCCAGGAACAGTAGCAGTGATTTATAACATCCCCTCGAACATCAAAGCACTGCAATAAATCAACTATTATCATACTTTCCTGGCAGCTATCGTCGCAAATCCTGGAGTGCTCTATGCCTCCCTTAAAGAGATGTCAAAACAATACTCTATAAAATATGGCTTTTCCCAGTTTTCCAATGCTATATAACTCTCTCTTTCTCTCCATTGATGGAGGCGACATTGTGATTGGAGTAATACTCGAGCAGATAGCCAACGGTTTGTCCCACCCCTTGGCCTTTTTCAGTAGAAAACTGTGTAAGGCGAAATCTAGGTAATCCACATTTAACCCAGAATTTGTGGAAGTGTATCACTTCTGCCACTTATTAGAAGGTACGCCTTCTGTCTGGTAGCCAAGGCCATACTAAGGAATTCATTGGCAATCATTAACCTGTGATTGGATTATAATACCCTGGGTAAAACCTACCGAAATGAAGCAGCGTACCAAGCATGTAGGACATACTGCAAATCCCTTCACTGGGAAGATGTTATCCTCGAACACTCAAACGTTTCCATGCTCTGTGACGATAGTACTGATAGACCACAAATATGTAAAACTACTTCATGCGCTATCGAGTGTTTGATTTCATTCATGCCCTTTTACATCTATTGTGCCCATCTATTGCACAGCTACTAAAGACAGAGTTAATTTTGTACGACATTACCTAGGATGATACTCCTTGGCATACTTTATAACAAACTTCATGAGCACATTTTGACACGGATACAAGAGTTGTCACATTCCCTCAACCCCACCATCATTTTTCCCACTTTCATGTTGATGTAGTAGGTCCCCTGTTCACATCACAAGGATATTGTTGATTGTTAACCATCATTGATCACTCCACTCAGAAGTCGGACAACATCCCAATGCAAACTTCACTGCCCAAATCAAATATATCCACCTTACTCTTAGAGTGGATTGCAAAATCTAATATCACTGAGCATATTACTTCTAATAAGGGACCACCTTCATCTATAAATTGTGTATATCATTACAGTATGTAGTAGCTATCAAGGATAAAAAAAAGTAATACTGCATCAAGAATGCTTAGTCAATTGAGGTTGAGTCTGTGAGGGCATAAGACTAGAAAAAGATATGATAATTTTCCTAGTTTTTTTGGATTGGAGTTGGACCAGATGCTAAAAGAATAAGGCATTGGACATATGTATACGTTTCCATATATGTCAAATGTCAAAGTGTGTGAATGCACCAATTAGTTGGTATTTGCGTGACAGCATAATTGCAACTTAATTTATTGCACCAGACAGCATGCTTTTATAACAATAGTTTCAGAAGGTCAAAAAACTATAAACCGATTGATACAAGTACATTATAAGCTGAAAAAAGTTATCAGTGCGAGGGGAGAGTGATAACAACAATATAAAAAAACAGAAATACCGTTAAAGTGGAACGCATGCAGTACTTAGCTCCCACCTAAAAAAAAGACATATATTTGAAAGTGGATGCCTTGTTCTGCTTTACCACATATGTTGAGGAGTAATGCTTTTGGCATACAGCGGATAACTAGGAAAGGGTTGTGTAAAAAGGCGTAAACGGTGGCAGACTAGTGTTGTTGCGCAGGAAAACGTGCTTTGGCAATTCCAGATCTGTCGATATGTGTTGCCTAGCTAATAGTTTGTAAGTCTGGCAACAGGATTTCTCATGACGTGAAGTGGGAGCTGGAGATTGTCGGAAAAGGTTGCAGACAGAAAAAATCGGCAGTGACGACCAACGGTCATTATACACCATTTAAGCAGCTGAGACATTCAAAGCGTCTTTAGGTGTAATCCTTAGACCCAGGATGACCAAGGGAAACTGGGTGAACCAGTAAGAGCCCTTGCAGCTTGACATAAAAGCTGCTTTGAGGGTACAGGGAAAACGTTCAACCATTCCGTCAAATGCTGGGTTATAGGGGAATGTCTGTTGCAGAATGGTATCTAGGTAATTCACTAATGATGTCCAAAATTGAAAGGATAAAGTGATACCCCTTTCAAAAGTAAGATTCTCAGTGGTAATAAATTTTGCTATCCACCCTAATAGTAAGGGCAGTATACATGAGGTGGACATTGAAGTTTCCATAGGATTGGCCTCAGGACAACAAGTAAAGCAGTCATTGATGGTAAAAAGGTAATAATGTAGTTTTGATGTGGTTAGGAGACCTACAACTTCAATATGAATGAGGGCAAAGTGGCATTGAGGTTGAAAAAAAAGGTGCCCACTCCTGAATCTGTGTGTCGATGCACTTATGAGGGTTAGCATCATTAGGAATGTCATGTCATATGAGATATGTCTATAGCAGCTGTGCAATACAACGGAGCAAGGGATGTGAATGGTCATGAATGAAAGCAAACACCTGTCAGCCCCTGGAAGAAGGTATCCCGGTTTTGTTTTTGCTCAGACAGCCTCTATAACCTTTAAAATTCTTCGAGATGACTAAAATTACTGTCATATCTTTGTTCAGACTAAACCAGTAATTACGTCACAGAGTAGGGGGCGTTGGAGTCGTCGAAAAGGACATCCTTCCAATGGAGTGATGTGCTGGATATTCTACATGATTGGTATTCAGGATATTTCGTTAGGCTCCTGCTAAGGCACTGTAATCCAACCTAGGTGAATGGTAGCCGCTGCGTTTCTGGATACGATATCAGCAATAGGTTTCATTTTCCTACGGACGTGCTGAAGGGTAGAATTGTATTCAGCATCGGCGGAGAGATCTCAGAGTTGACAGACAGACCAGGCGTCTGACTGTTGAGTGAAGGCATGCACAAGAGGCCGGTGGTCTGTGTGAATGAAAAAGGGCGTACTTTCCTGAAAGTGTCGAAAGTGATGTAGAGATAGATGCAGCGCCATAAATTCATGATTGGAGATTGATTAGCGAGATTACACATTGGACAGTTTCCAACTGAAGAAGATCAATGGGTGGGGTGAGCCATTGACCATCTGCTAGAAGACTACACAAATAGCGATGTTGCTGGCATTGGTAGAGAGGAGAGGAGCATGTGGTACGGGAAAAGTAAGACTAGAGGTGACGAAGGGACAAGAGTGATGGATGGTCGAAAACGGTGATAAATTTTCATCATGCGTAAGAATTCTCGCACTACTTTGATGAACGAATAAGCAGATGAGCACAATGCATAGCTGAACGATGTGTCCTACTTTGGAGGAAGTGAACACAAGTATGTTGTCCCAGTAATATAAACTGGAAGGGAGGTCATCTAAGATGCCATCCATGATACAGTAAAAAGTAGCCCCTTCATTACGTAGGCCAAAGCCAGAGTAAATGAAAGTTTTTGTAAGAAAGGGAATGGTAATGGCTTTCATGGGATGTCTTTTGCGTTCAAGGGCACCGGATAATCTCCTTCCAAGAGTTAGAGCGTGGAGAAAGCCTTATCTCTGTTCAAGTAGAAGGTCACGTTTACAGTTTTTAGGAGTGGGTAGTGGTCCTGCTCTGTGTGGCTGTGAAGGCACCTGTAATCTCCTCTAAAACACAAAGAGAAATCGTACTTTACGACGATATACAAGATTGAAGGCTGTGGGCTTAAGGCCTTTTGGTAAATGCCAATTTCTTCCATTTCGTCCAACTTCTGTTTAGTGGCAGCCAGACTATTCAGTGCCAAAATGTGCAGATCTGGCGAATAATGTTAGGCACGTCGCCTTGTCATGGTGATAATTATCGTGTTTCATGGGAACCATTGTTGTTTGACAATGGGAGGAGGAGGGTGGTAAACATCTGTGGGTGCACTGATGTGGAGAACAAGGGTAGAGGTAGCTGGTTGGAGAGGTGGAGAGAAGTACGAAACCTCGTTGACAAACCGTCAATGAGATACATCGACTAGGAGGTGGAAATGCGACAGGAAATCCGTAACGAAGATTGGCAACGTGCAGTCAGCAACGAAAAGCTTCCGAATATAGTTTGCATTTCTAAATGATAAACTTACGGTTCCATAACCATTAGTGTGCTTCGTTGATCTATTACCAGCTACCAGGTGGTAGTCGGTAGACTAATCTAGACTATGTCGTGTCTTGGAGAATGGTCATGCAAGAAGAGAATGGAAATCACCCATGTCTACCTAAACTGGAGCTCCCATATCTGTGTCATCTAGAAAGAAATAATTATTGACGGGGGAGGCCATACTACAGGTGATGACCTAAGAATATATTTAGTTGGCCACTGACAACCATTCCCAAAATTCTTTTAAGCAGCCCTGAGTTTAGAGTGTTAGTAGCATAACTGCACAAATGGACATCAAGATTTGGCTGGCTAGGTCAAAGGTTGTGGAGTAAAGGAGGGATGGTATATGTGGGTGGTGGGCGATATTATCGCCGCCCCAGCATATCATGGGGTGTGTGTCTGTGCCCTACTGCATTCACGTTATCTTTGGTCGATGTTGAATAGGAGTCTATTTCATCATGAGTGGAGGCATTGATGAAGGTCTTGAAGTTAATGAAATGACTATCCATAAGGGCGTTGACTTTGGTCACGACGTTGATCAATGGCAGAATATCGACATCAAGGATAGTAACAATTACATATTAGAGTAGGTACCATACACATAGGGTATGAAGAAGATTCATTTCCAAAAGAGATCCATCTGTCACAGGTTGTTAGCGAGAGATAAAGGTAATTTCTCTGATGTCAAGAAATACCTATTTGAGAGGGCGGAAAAAGTTTTGCTGGGTGGCTGGCGATGGCGAGTAAGGCTCGACATGGAATGATTTGAGACTTTTGTATGGTATTGACGTATCTCCTTTCTTGCAAAGTCAATCTGAGATTTCAGGGAGAGTGTCCTCATGGGTCACCTCAAGAACATAATTTGCTTTCGTACTTGATCGAGTCGTGCCCAGACGAATGCTCTCCGCTGTCGAAGGTCAGTAATTTCCAGTGCATGGCATTGATCATATAGTCACTGTCTGAACACGGCATCATCATACAATAAGAGACAACAATGCACTGGAAAACTGGAGGAAGTTGAACATTCTGGTGGTCACCAATGTGCAGATGCACCCGTGAGGTGGTAACTGAGAGACTGTGTAATTGGAACTAAATTCTTTTAAGCAGAGAGTGAGCTTTTATAACAAGAGTTTCAGTGCAAAAACCAGTTATCAGTGTAGGGAAGAGCAATAAGGACAATATTAGAAAAAAAGAAAATATTGTTGCAGATTACGGGAATGTATGTGTGCTGTACAATAGTATAGCTGAAAAAAAAGAATATTGACTGAAATTTTGCGATTATGTTCATTTGATATGAATTAGGATGTATATGTTGGGGGTGTGTAGAGGGCATATACTGAAACGTTGTACAATAGTACAGATATGTATTCATGTAACTATGTATTGAATTTTGATTAGACAGAGGTTGGGTGTTTCTAAGAATGATAGATATGGTTGAAGGGAAAGAGACTGATATGATTGTAAGCTATGAAGTTGGATTACGAGCATAACAAGAAATAATCGAAAAGGGTAATTTGAATATAAATAAGGTCTTTGATAAAAATACTAATGTCAGTATGTTCATCATAAGAAAAAAATTGCAGCAAGTTTAAACTTTCGAAGCTCTACCAATTGAACTACCCAATTAAGAAGATCATTCCAAAACTATGTCAACGCAGGAATATAATTCTAGAATAATGTGTGTATTTAGCTTCATAATGGAGAAGGCCCTAATATTAGAATTAACTTCACGCCTAGTATTACAAACTAGAGGGAGCTGTCTGGGAAGATCTAAATGTAAAGGATGATCAGAATTATGAAAAATCTTATGCAACTTGCATAACGAGCTAATTGAACGACGGTGCCAGATATTTTTATCTAGATCAGGAGTAAGAAATAAAATAGACCATATGTTACTGTCCAACAAAATAAGATGTGAATCAGTAGTTGAAGACCGGACAGGAAAACAATAAACGAGACAAGGTAGAATAAAAAATTAAAACACTTCTTCAGAATAGATTGTCACTGAAAACAGTAAAATACTTTCTTAATAAGCCATTTTTTGTGCAATTGATGGAGACACAGGCCTAATGTGTTTTGCAGAAGTAAATTGGCTGTCGAGATTCACACCAAAAATCTTTCAATAGTCATACAGAGCTAAAGAAACATAATCTGTGGTGATACCTGAATGTTGAGTAGCCACTGTTCTTGATCTACTTACAGTCATATTTTGAGTTTTGTTATGATAAAATTTATGCCCCATAATTTCCACCATGCACTGAATATAGCTGGACCTCTATCAAGGGATTCAGAAACCTCATATCAATATTCAGGAGATGGAATTGATGTAAACAGTGTAGCATCATCTGCTTAAACGACAAGCTTGTTTTACAGTCTAAACCACATTTCATGTGTGAATAATATGAGAAGTAATGGGCCAAGAAGAGTATGCTGAGGAACACCAGAAATCACATTCCTATATACACTATGGGGCCCAAAAAACAACAACTCTTAGCGCCACTACTTAAATATTCAATAATGATGCTAAAAAAACAACCTACAATCTTCCTAATGTTTGAGTTTGAGAACAGGGCCCTCTTGATTAAGGGGGCCGGCCAGCTATTCCCGGTTTTTAATAACAGGACTTTGATATTCATACCACTTATTAAGGTGTATTATTGCATCTCCAAGTTGCATAGAATTTTTGCCTCTGACCTTCCGTTTTGCGACGCCAGGGTGACTTATCCTGAAATTGAGTGTTTTTTTTTTTAAATTTTAACTGCTCCCGAGATAATTATTACTAAAATCTGGGATTGCTACCCTATATAGATCTGATATGGACCTCAAAAAATATCGCTAGTTTTTTGCTAAAAGTGATTTATGGTCAAATATCTAAATTTTTCCGTTATGGTAAAAACATAAATCATAAGATTCACGGGATAAATGAGAAAAAAGGGCTTCATTTCTTTGTTTTATAATGTATTTTTGTGCACAGGCCATGTCGTCCTGATGGAAGTTCCTTTAGGGTAGCTTCCTAGAGTATATTTGACTACGGTGATATTCCCAGAGAATTTTACCTTAAGGTATCCAGAATTCTAAATCCTGGAGCAAATATCCCTAAATAAATCTAAAATGGGATATCGCGTAATATCAGAGGACGTATTCTTGACACGCCGCATAGCTATCATCACCCCGAACAGAATTAACACTTCGAGGGGTCAAAGTGGCAAGATAACAGAGAGTGAGAATGAAAGGAGAGCCGTTAATAAGGTACCATTCCTATCTCGTTACGAGTGTTTACATAATGCCGCCGATGGCGCCATCTTTATTCCTTATCGCGTAGCTCTACTACTCGGTGTTTTCCCTGTGTTTTCTAGTAAATCTTGGATTTATTCAACGTGATGATGCTTTCTCCAGCCTCTTCTGCCTCTGGAAAGTTGAGTATTATTTTTATTATGTGTAAATGTAAGCGCTTGGTACTTTGAATTAAATCAGAAGCGATATTAACGTGAACAAGAGCTGTTGCCTACCGGAGGCGTCCTGGACTGCTGTCGCTCGCTATGCATGAGTCATTTAGTTAGCCAGAGCGACGTTCCCGGTCCTTATGCTTTAATAAATCTAGCTATTTAGCTTTAGCGATAGGAATTCTTTATATGATGCCGTTAGTAATTCAATTTCGGCGATTGAGGTAACCGATTCTGGCCTACGCTAGGCTTCGTAGCCTAGACGTCTGGCCCTATACTTTTATGTATGATATACAGATTTCCAAGTGTTTTAAACTTATTGAAGCTATAGGCATTTTTATATATATATAAGATTTTGTTGAATATTTATTTCCAAGATTGTATACGAGAGAGTTTCGGTGATTTAGGTAATCAATTCTCACCTGACCAAGGCTAGTAGCCTATGGGGCTTTAGTATACTTTCGCACACTCCCCGATTGTTTTCTTCTCCCCATGAGATTAAGTTCAATCCCTTGTTCCCTCTGATTAAGCCTGAGGCTTTATCCTAGTGGTTTTATCTGAATAATATTCAGGTATAACTATATTAGGATATGTCTGTTCTAACCCTGTATCCAGAGTATCCGGTTTCAGGTTTGGGCAGAACATCAGATTATTAGTCTGGGGTCTGTATCTTCCTGGCATAGAAAATGAGATTCCTTTGCTAGGTTAGGTGCAGCCTTAGGAGGTTTAGCCTCCCTAGACCACTTCTGAAGATTTCTGTACGAGATGATTCCTTCTTCTAGTGATCTAGCAGACTAGTCCAGTGTTGCTGTTCTCGGTTTGTAGGATGAGATTCTTCATTTCCAGTGAACAGCAACATCAAACTTTGTTTTGGTACTCAGGGAGGTGGCAAGTGTTGCTGGCTTCCCTCTCCTAGATAAACCCTAAGCTAGGATGAGTTTTCTTGGCCACTGGGGTTTATCTCATACTAGAGCAAAGTTTGTAGGACCCTCTTTCCCTTTTCCCCCATCCTTAGTAATAGCCTAGCTATGACAACTCTTGGCCGCTGTTCTACATTTGTGCCTAGAATAGGTTAAGATGTGGAACAGGCTCAGCCCTCTGCCGGCCGGCAAGATTGTGCCGGCTGACAGAGGCCTATCTTTTATAGAGTGATCCCAAGACCTCCCTTGGTCTTACATCCATGTCGGTCGGTAGAGCCCAGAGGGCAATGGATAGAAGGAAGCCTGAATTTTATATTCTCCCCTTCCTTATGTTCACTCTTTCTGGATGGAAAGCTGTAAGACAGTGTCATCTTATATCCTTATATTCATTCTGTTTTCTTGTTAGTGTTTTGTACCTCTGGCCCGACTGCCCGCTTGAATAACCGGCAGCTGGGCGGGGGGAAGTTCTCTGGTTCTGGTTTTACTGTCGGCCGGCAAGAGTAGTATAGCATTGCCGACCGGCAATAGAAGCAGTCTCTAAGGTCTGCCGGTTGCTACGATTAGCGGCCGGCAGCCGGGTGCTGTAAATTTTTTAGTTGCCACACACACACTGAACCAGTGAGCTGCCACCCAGTAGTCTGAAGGTAGTATGCCTTTGAACTATATTAAGGTACGTGCCGGCAGGCAGGATATTATATTGTATACTGTAGCCATTTTTCTTACAGTATAGTATATACTGCATAGAGAAAACTATAGGATACAATATGTTGTAACACTAGTTCTTCCAACATACTTGGTGTTGCCTTGTGCAGCCTTTTGTTGAGACTGTACAAAATAAAGAAAATAAGCTCTTTCTTTTATGATTATCCAGTATATTAAAATTATTGATTATGGTGTGAGCTACACCCAAATTTTCCTCTGGAAAACATAACGAAGGTTATTCTAGAATGAGACGTTTCCTTAGTTTTATTATCTGAAAGGTTACAGCAATGGGCTGGGCAGGAAATATAAGTATGTGTCTTTCCTTCTTTTCTTTTTAGCTTGAATGTTATAAGCTATATATTATTTTTAGCTATCCAGTGATATGTCATCACTTGATACTCGTGGAATTTCTTCTCTTTACAAGAGGATGACCCGAAGTGCAGGAGTATGTTCTGCAAGATCCGCAGCAAGAACTTCTGCGGACATGACAGGTGCAGGAAGCATGCAGCATGCGCAGTCTCCAAGGATGATCTTCGGTATTGGGACCCTCAGGTATGTTCAATATTTACCAACCTGATTACCGAGGCATTTGACAACCCTAAGACAGCAGAGTCAAGGGACGCAGCTAGGGAAAAGTTACGAACCTGGGTGAGGGGTTTCCAGAAGAATACTAAAGGCCCCTATCTTCCAAGCGAGAAGATGAGGGCTTACCTTTTTCCTAAGGCATCGGCGGATGCAGTGATCCCTCGGCCTCATGCAGAGATCCTGTTAGTTTAGATTCTGGTAGATTCTGAAGTCTCAGCCACCCTACAAGACATCCAACTGGACAATAGGATGTCTGAGGTGTCCGAGTATACAGAAAAGGACCTTCTGGCATAAGGTCAAGAAGAGGAGCCAGGCTCCTTGTACTGAGGAAGACGAAATCGACGAGGTGTCGGTTACATCGGTTCTGGCCCCTAAACCTGTTCCCTCAACATCGTCTGCTCTCCCAGAAGATCTGGGAAGGACTTTCTCTTCCATCGTTGAAATGATTCAGCAGATGCAGAAGAAGACTGAAGAAAAGGAAGCTGCAATGAAGTTGGAGATGAGGAGACTTGCAGCATCACGTGGGCCCCAGAAAAAGCTCAACGTGAAGGACCTTCCTTTGTGGTCGGGTGCCAATCGTTGGAGGTATGCCGAGCACATGCCTATGACAACAGGGAAGATTGTCATTTCTGAGAAGTTGGGTTTGATTCCCTTGGAAGAAGTGGAATTCTGGCCCAACAAGGACTCTTACCCGGACTGCTATGTCCGTCTTAGGAAGGAACCAGCCTCAAAGGAAGAGATGGAGCCGGAGGAGGTCATAGTTTTTTACCATAGTAAGGCACAGGCCTTACTTACGTGCTCAATGAAGGAGAGGGGGTTCACAAACTCAAAGATTCCAGCTCTGAGTAAGAAGCATCCTTCCTTTGTGGCTTCTCCTACCAGAGCCTTTCCCTTCATGGAGAAGGGATACAAGGCTGTCTTGAAGGCTGTTGAGGCAGGGAAACCATGTCCCTCCTTGGAGGAATGTAAGCCCTTGTCCCTGACCTTACCCATGGACCAGAAAGACTGAAAGGACGTTCACCTTACCTTCTCAGTCGGGAAGTTGGAGGCTGACATTGCCGGACGTCAGTTCGGTGAGGACCTCCCAAAGTGGTCAGATTTTCTCTTGTGCAGGGAGCAATAGACAAAAGAGAGGCTTGCTGCGTCGATGTCCTTACAGACGACTTTAGAGACGATGGCAAGCGACCCCAAGATCCATGAGATGTTCATGGTAGTGGCCAAAACCCATTTGGCTACAGTAACAAAGGATCTCTACAGTTTCATCAAAGCTAGGAGAGCTTGTAGAGAGTTCGTGTTCGCCTCAGCTACAGTAAGGCACAAACCGAGGAAACTGATCTCCTCTCGTATATGGGGTAAAGACCTCTTCCCTGATGAAGTGGTCAAAGAAGTAGTAGATAAGGCCGCCACAGAGAATAGGAACCTTTTCCAAAAGTGGGGCCTAACTCTTAAAAGAAAGTCTTCCCTGGATGAGGGTCCCCAACCTAAAAGGAAGACAAAGCAGCCTAGGCTATCCTCTCGGCCAGCCCAACCTTATCGGCAGCAACAACAACAACTTCCGGCAACCGCAGTGCCCCAGATAGTGGCACAACCTCCAACCACATATCAACTGGTACCTCAAGCCGTGACAACTCAGTCACTGGCGTTCAACCCAGCGTTTGAAGGGCAAACAACTACCTTTCGGCCAAGGTCTAGAGGAAAGCCAGAGGTTCATCTAGATGCCCTTCAAGAGGAAGGGTATTCAAGGGAGGGCATGGTCAAGAAGGCAAGGCCTCTGGTCTACAACAACAAAAGTGAGATGCTTTCGGTAGGAGGGAGACTTCATCTTTTTTGGGAACGCTGGACTTTCGATCCCTGGGCCCACAGCCTAATCAAGAATGGACAGGGTTGGAGTTGGTACAGCACTCTACCACCGTCCCCTCGGTTCTTCCAGCACTCTACCCCCGTTCTGGAAGAATACGTTCGAGAACTCTTGGAGAAAAGAGTAATCCGAAGGGTAAAGTTCATCAATTTCCAAGGAAGGCTGTTTTGTGTTCCAAAGAAGGACTCAGAGAAACTCAGAGTCATTCTGGACTTGTCGTCACTCAACAAGTTCATAGTGAACTACAAGTTCAAGATGCTGACAATTCAACACATAAGGATCCTACTGCCCAAACGGGCATTCATCGTCTCTATAGAGTTGTCAGATGCTTATTGGCACGTTCCAATCAGTCGTCATCTCTCCTCCTACCTAGGCTTCAAGCTACAAGGAAGATTTTATGCTTTCAGAGCCATGCCATTCGGGCTAAACATAGCCCCAAGAATCTTCACGAAGCTTGCAAACACAGCTGTCCAGCAGTTACGTCTAAAGGGAATCCAAGTAGTAGCCTACCTGGACGACTGGCTAGTACGGGCAGCATCCAGAACAGAATGCATGCAAGCCTCCAAGAAGGTGATCCAGTTCCTGTAACATCTGGGATTCAAGATCAACATCGAAAAGTCTCGACTTTCTCCATCTCAAAAGTTCCAATGGCTGGGTATCCACTGGAACTTACAGTCACACCAGCTTTCCATTCCTATGAAGAAGAGGAAAGAAATAGCGGGGTCTGTCAAAATATTGCTAAAATCCAAAAGGATATCAAGACGCGAACAAGAGAGTGCTGTGCTCTCTTCAGTTCGCTTCAGTAACAGACCCTGTGCTAAGAGCACAGCTAAAGGATGCAACCGGAGTTTGGAGAAAATATTCATCAAACGCGCGAAGAGATCTGGTAAGACCAATACCGACTCGTCTACGAACGCTTCTCAAGCCGTAGTCCAAAGCCAAACAACTGAAGAAATCGTTACATCTTCAGCCACCTCCCCCCTCAATGACTATTCATACAGACGCTTCAAAGCAGGGGCGGGGAGGTCATTCTCACCGAAAGAAAGCCCAAGGAGCTTGGTCCAACCTCTTCAAGAAGTTTCATATAAACTTCCTAGAAGCCATGGCAGTACTTCTTACACTAAAGAAGATATCCCCTCGCCACTCGATCCACAGAAGATTGGTCCTAGACAGCGAGGTGATAGTGAGATGCCTGAATCGACAATGGTCGAGGTCACATCAAATCAACCAAGTGATGTTGGCCATCTTCCGGCTAGCGGAAAAGAAGAGACAGCACTTGTCAGCAGTTCACCTTCAAGGGGTTCGCAACGTGACGGCAGACGCTCTATCCAGGTTCACGCCGATAGAGTCAGAATGGTCCCTAGACACAGGATCATTCTCTTTCATCTTAAGTCAAGTCCCAGAACTGCAGATAGACCTCTTTGCGACAAAGGACAATAAGAAGTTACATCGTTATGTGTCCCTGTATGAGGACCCTCTGGCGGAAGCAGTGGACTCTATGTCCCTCGACTGGAATAGATGGTCCTGGATTTACCTGTTCCTTCCGCACAACCTTCTTCTGAGAGTCCTCGATAAACAGAGATCTTTCAAAGGGAAAGCGGCAATAGTGCTCCACAAATGGTCAAACAAGTCTTGTTCCCTCTGGCTTTAGAACTGCAACTGAAGTTCTTGCTGCTACCTGACCCAGTTTTGTCTCAGCTAATTCAGAAGTCGACTGTCTTTGCCTCATCACGGAAAACCCAGAGCCTACATCTCATGATTTTCTCTCCTTGACGGTGAAGAAAAGATTTGGGATATCAAGAGACAGTCTTCTGTTTATCATTCTTCAACATTTCTCTCCGAGAATGAGCCTACCCCCTAAGAAGCAGGGTCCCTGGATAATCTGACATCTGAAAGAAGATGCATCTCTGTGTCTAGCGGAGTGCCTAAAGGTCTATCTTCGTAGAACTTTAGACTTTAGGGGACCCCAGCTGTTTAGGAGAGAAACCTCAGCCTCAAATTTATCTCTGAAGCAACTAACAGCGAAAATCACCTATTTTGCTCTCAGACCGGATTCAGACAGTACACCCGCAGGTCATGATTCGAGAAAAGTTGCATCTCCCTTAAATTTCCTTTATAATTTGGATTGGAATCTTCGCTTATACATTGGATGGAAGTCATCCACAGTATTCTCTGAACACTGGGCAAGCAGTTGGAGGAACTGAAGAGTTCTGTGGTAGCAGCAGGTAGTGTTTCTAAACCTGCTGTTTATATCTGTGAGGAACTGTAAAATTAATTGGGACGATTAATTCAGGGGTGGGTGTGTAGTCACGGACTGTTTCTACAGAGTAATTGTTGGGCCACTAAGGTGTCCTTATGAACTGTTCCATAGATGAAGGTGAATAAAGCATAGTGCGAACACATGTGCCAAGCGTTTGTAACGCTAGTGTAATTGAACAGTAATACAGACTGTGATACAGTCTTAATATTTTGATATTAAAAGTAGTGCATATACGTCTCCTTTTCAGATGAAACAATACTTTCTGTTCTATTGTTATCCTTATGCTTTATTATGTGCTCATCCACATATTATATTTCTAATAATTGTCGATTGACCTATATATTTTATTGATTGTCAATAAATTAGTTCTTAGTGAACCTTGCGTCTTATTCGCCCATATCATTTTTATTAAAAAGTGTATTAACATTACAATTAAAACTATGGATAATTTAACATGAAGTCTTAAGATTGTTCTTTGCTACAAGCAAACATTCATTAATGTATTCTTTCTTCAAGAAGGAAAGATTTCATACTCTGAAGCGATGGTGGTGATACGCAGTATTATTCCTACACGGATGTAATCCTTTGTCTGATCGATTGATAAGAACATGCACACCGGGGGAATTGTCGGTATTTCATACTGTCATTGGTGGTACTTATACAAACTTTGCTTTACAATATATAGAGTGAGACCACTATACTGGCTTGAAAATTAGTCATCCAAAGGTATATGTACTCCTCGAGACTTTTCCCAGAGTCTGGTATCACTCTTCCCTGTAGGGGTCAGGAAGCACTAACATAGTTTATGCTTAGGTGAAATGATGTATGACGTTAACATCATAGGTCTCTAGGTCTATGCTGACCAAGAAATACTTTCTTGAGGGTATGGCACGATGTAAGAATCCACAGATACAGTAATGCTCTGGTATACTTCCCTCAGGACGACATGGCCTGAGCCCAAAAAACGAATTTTGAGCGAAGCGAAAAATCTATTTTTCTGTGAGATAGCCATGTCGTCCTGATGGACCCGCCCTTCCTTTTTTATATAAAAGGGCTATAGGACCCCTCCCTATAATGCAGTATCTGTAGCACCTCATGTATCGCTACAAGGAATAAAGATGGCGCCTTCGGCGGCATTATGTACACACTCAAAACGAGATAGGAGAGGTACCTTATTAACGGTTCTCCTTTCATTCTCGCTTTTCGTTTTCTTGCCACTTTGACCCCTCGAAGCGATAATTCTGTTCGGGGTGATGATAGCTATGTGGCGTGTCAAGAATACGTCCTCTGATATTACGCGATATCCCATTTTAGATTTATTTAGGGATATTCGCTCCAGGAGTTAGAATTCTGGATACCTTAAGGTAAAATTCTCTGGGAATATCACCGTAGTCAAATATAACCTAGGAAGCTACCCTAAATGAACTTCCATCAGGACGACAT
>NC_090758.1:69709377-69711877 GCF_036898095.1 Palaemon carinicauda
TTTGAAATCATACAATGTCTAAAGAGGATGTTTACAAACACTATACAATTCATTTCTTAAATATCACTTTTATCTGGGGATTTCAAAAAAAAGATATCGAATTGAGTAGATATACTTTATAACTCTCTCTCTCTCTCTCTCTCTCTCTCTCTCTCTCTCTCTCTCTCTCTCTCTCTCTCTCTCTCTCTCGTGTAGAATGTATGCAGTCAGCTAATTGGGGAAAATTCAAATAAAATAAAATATCCCGATTTGTTAACATTCCCCGTCATCTGTCCTAAACAATCCTAGTTCCAATTGTACAAAAACTGTATGCTGATGCCATCTATTGGCTTTTTAGAGAAATATAGTTTATTGAACATTATAACACGTCAGAGACATATTTTGGTCTGGAAGAGATTTAAACATTATCAAATTTATGAAATGCAAACTCCGCTTGAAAATAATAAAATATTTCACATACAGAAATAGTACTTACATGAATTAAATATCATGATTTGTTTTTTATTTAAAGTAAAACAAAAATGAAAAAGTTGATATCAAATATATCTGAATAATGTCAGACTGTGCCTCAAAATATAATCGCCTTGAAGACAAAGTAAATTCGAACTGCATCTATTAGGATCTGAAAGAAACATAACCTATTGGAAGGTTGTATGTTAATAATATTACCTTGGGGGCTTATTAACACAGTTCTCAAAAACCTACACTATAGAATAAGTACTTCATATGAAATATGGAAGGGACATTCTAGAAAAGAGAAATACTTAGGTTTTTTTCAGATTTCTGTTGAATTTTCTCCTTGTAGAAATGAAAAAAAATATCAAATGATCTATATTTATTTATAAATGTTTACAATAGAATTTCTATATATCAAAATTCTATAAAGTGAGGATATTTTTGTGCTTTGAGATATGACAGATTTTTTACACGTTATATAATACAATTTCTCTCTCTCTCTCTCTCTCTCTCTCTCTCTCTCTCTCTCTCTCTCTCTCTCTCTCTCTCTCTCTCTCTCTCTCTCGCATAATAAATGCAGGGAAGCTAAAAGGTTTCGTAAATGATTTGAAAGAGAATATCCACTGTGAAGACATGTCATGACATTCCCCCATTTCCATTTACATGATAGTAATCTGCATCATATGCAATTCAAATTTAGGCAGGATGACAAATATATGGATACATTTATATGTATATATATAGCCTATGTATGTATATATATATGTATGTATATATATATATATATATATATATATATATATATATATATATATATATATATATATATACATATATATATATATATATATATATATATATATATATATATATATATATATACATTTACATATGCATATATATGTATATATACATATATACTGTAAATATATATCAAATATTTTACATATATGCGGTATATATATGTATATATATATATATATATATTTATATATATATTATATATATATATATATATATATATATATATACATATACACACATATATATATTATATATATATATATATATTACATATATATATATATATATATATATATATATTATATATATATACTGTATATATTTATATGTATATGTATATATATATATATATACATATATATATATATATATATATATATATATATATATATATATATATATATATATATATATATATTATATATATATATATATATATATATATATAATATATCTGTGTGTGTACAGTATATAACGTATATATTAGAATGAGAATTAAACACATTAATGGGAAGTAAAACATTTTACATACCAATTTGTGAAAGCAAGTTAATATTAGTATTTTTCTTATATAGAAGCCACATATTTATTAATTTATTCAAATTTCCATGACCCCCCATATTATTATAGATAATTAAGTGCCTTTTTTTTTCTTTGTATAGATGGGCAAAATAGATGATCAATTAAGAACCAAATTTAGTAATGAGCACTATTCTATGTTGCTCCTAAGTGTGATTAATGTGGACTAAGCATTTAGCAAGTTTTATATTCTTTTATTTTGTATTATTTATAGGGATTTTGAGGGCTTTAATAATGGCAGTAAAATATTTTATTATTTTAATATTTCTCTGTGACAAGACATTTTTACTAATAATATTCTGCAGATAAAATGATACATTTACCACAGTAAGAATTGACCAGAATAATTCATAGTGTTTAATTGCCATAAATAATTATATGAAATAAATAATTAAATAACCTAAATATCAATACATCACCTCATCACAAATCCTTGAAATAGAACAGAGTTCCCTAACTAAATCTATTGTGTGTGAATAGTGCAATAACTTCTTTGAAGCCTTCCCTATGCTGTTTATCAAGCAGTAAAAGAGATTCAGTAAGTCGTTCCCTCGAAGCACTGAAAGCACTGTGACCAAGGAGGAAAGTTGTCTCCCAAAGGCATAGTTGACTCATATAGGACGGAGTTATGGTACTGAAATAGAAGGATTCTAGTTGGGTG
>NC_090758.1:69716877-69746877 GCF_036898095.1 Palaemon carinicauda
AATTTTATGGCAGCTATATCTGCGAGCCTGTACTCTTACTTGGAAATATATTTGCAGATCTCTCTCTCTCTCTCTCTCTCTCTCTCTCTCTCTCTCTGTATATATATATATATATATATATATATATATATATATATATATATATATATATATATATATATATATATATATATGTATGTATATATGTATGTATGTATCTATAAAGATATAAACATATATATATATATATATATATATATATATATATATATATATATATATATACAATATATATATATATATATATATATATATATATATATATATATATATATATATATATATATATATATATATATATATACATATATATATAGATAGATAGATATGCATCTGTTTGTATGTGGCAATGCATCAAAATATTCCTGTATTTGACTCCTATATACTAAAATTCCTAAGCAACCCACCCCTACCCTCCACCCCACAAAAACGAAAAAAAAAAACTTTGAAAATCCGGCCAGCCCCAAATCCCCTGAGCAAGATGGATGTGTCCACTGACACCCAATATCCCACTGACTTCCATTTTAAACAGAATATTGCCCCTACACAAAATAGGCCTCTGTGTCCACCCATCACTGTCTCTCTCTCTCTCTCCCCACCCTATTCTCACCCACATTCATGCCTATAAGCCCTATACACCCCCTCCCCATGGGCAATATTTCCCATCTCGCAATAAACCTATTGAGGCTCATCCCAGGAATTTAAGGGGTCGTATTTTTCCTGTCATTGCTCATTCCTGAACCGATTCAGGTAATAAATACAATGATCGAAGCAACACTGGGATCTTGCATCTCCTTATTAATTTTTCTTTCTTTTGGCTTTTGGTTTCAGTTTATTCTCTTTAAAATTATTATCCCTGATTATTCTTTTCTTATAAGGGTAATTTATTTTCATTTAATATTGGAAAAGTTAAGTAAAGTATGTTTTTTTTTTTTACCGTGATTTATTAAACTATATTTTATCCTTCCTAAATAATTTACCAGATCTAAGGTAGCACAGACACACACAGACTCAAAAACACACACATATATATAAATGAATATATATAAATTTGTGTATATAAATATGTATATATATATATATATATATATATATATATATATATATATATATATATATATATATATATATATATATATATATATATATATATATATATCTGAATACGAATGATTCCATTCATTCCATCCCCCTGTATACATGGAGGAAATAACAAATCATAAAAACAAAAAAATTCGAAACATTTCCGAAATGAGATTGTCTTTCTGTGGAAGAATTTCCCAGACCAGGAAATTGACGTTTGCGGAAATTCTTTGAAGGGAAAAGTGGAAATATTTTAATCTTTAGTGTCATTTTGAGTGAAATTATTGAAAGGCGCAAAGAAGAGGAAACTTGCAAATATACATACATCCGTATTCTTATGTAGGTATATATACATATAGAAATACATACACATGCACACACAAACACACATACACACACACATACACACACACACACAAACACACACACACACACACACACATATATATATATATATATATATATATATATATATATATATATATATATATATACATATATATATATATATATATATATATATATATATATATATATATATATATATATATATATATATATATATATATATGTATATATATATATATATATATATATATATATATATATATATATATATATATATATATATATATATATATACTCTGCTGCCCCATTTACTTAATTCTTACTGACAGTTCATACAACCAGTAAGTAATGGCACCTCCAATAAACCTTTTAGCAATTACAATATGACGGCGATCAGCGACCTGGCAGCGTGCAGGCAAATGAAACAGCCATTCAGGTAACAGTTATTTATTCCCATGACCCGCACTCTGGGTGGCTGAAAAGCTTGCCTGACCTGACACCTCAATCAGGCAACGCATTGGCTAATCAGAGCACTACTCTGGGAGCCCTAGCTCCACACATCCTGACTCCACACAATTTAAACAATTGTAAGTGAAGTAACGGCTTTACTGTCACCAGCCCTCTCCCGGAGAGTGCCTAAGCCAATGTGAAAGTAGCTCTTACAAGACTACTGTAGATGCTGACTACACCCACAAGGACCAATCCATGACCAACTGCTGATCTGAAGAGCCCACCATGGCGTGTATAAGGGAGCCTGCTCACTACCCCTTAGTCATAGTTTGTGTAAGGATGAGAGCTGACTCGGCTTCTTCACGTAAAACATAGCAACAATAATTTTTGTACCGATCTTTAAAAAATTTACTTTCACCTAAATTATTGATATTTTCATGGGAAAATTCTCTTCCCAACCGATGACTAACATAGCACAGTCAATAGCAAAGCTCAAAGTTAATGTTGATAAGGCAGCAATCATCTGTAATGTAAATTGCCTAAAAACGGGTCTACTCTCAAAATTCTATTATTATTATTATTATTATTATTATTATTATTATTATTATTATTATTATTATTATTATTATTATTATTATTGTTGTTGTTGTTTTTGTTGTTGTTGTTGTTGGAGACAGCAGGAGGAAGGACAGAGAATGGTGGAATGAAGGAGTGAAGGTAAAAGTGAAAGAGAAAAAGAGGGCTTTTGAAGAATGGCTGAAGAGTAATAGTGTAGAGAAGTATGAAAAAAAATATAGAGAAAAATATAGAAGTAAAGCGCCAGGTAAGTGAGGCAAAGAGGCCAGCTGACCTGAGGTGGGGTCAGAGATTAGGTCATTCCTATGAAGAGAATAAGAAGAAGTTTTTTAAAGAAGTGTGGTGAGTAAGGAAGGCTGGCTCAAGAATTGAAGAGACAGTGAAAGATGGAAATGGGAGGCTGTTAAAACGAGAGGAGGCAAGGAAAAGGTGGGCGGAATACTTTGAAAGATTACTGAATGTTCAGGATAATAGGAGGCAGATATAATTGCTGTTGCAGGTGTTGAGGTGCCGGTGATGGGAGATGAGAATGAGAGAGAGATTACAATAGATGAAGTGAGGAGAGCACTAGATGAAACGAGAGTAGGAGAAGCACCTGGTATGGATGGTGTGAGAGCTGAGATGTTGAAGGAAGGGCGTGTGACTGTACTTGAATGGTTGGTGAGATTGTTTAATATGTGTTTTGTGTTGTCAATGGTACCAGTAGATTGGGTTTGGGCATGTATTGTACCATAATATAAGGGTAAGGGAAATGTGCATGAGTGTTGTAATTCAAGGGGTATTAGTTTGTTGAGTGTAGTTGGAAAAGTGTATGGTAGAGTACTGATTAATAGGATTAAGGATAAAACAGAGAAGGAAATCTTAGAATTATAGGGTGGTTTTAGAAGAGGTAGGGGATGTATGAATCAGATTTTTACAGTTAGGCAGATATTGAGAAATATTTAACAAAATGTGAGGATGTCTCTGTTGCCTTTATGGATCTGGAAAAAGCGTATGATAGAGTTGATAGGGAAGCAATGTGGAATGTGATGAAGTTATATGGAGTTGGTGGAAGGTTGTTGCAAGCAGTGAAAAGTATCTACAAAGGTAGTAAAGCATATGTTAGGATAGGAAATGAAGTGAGCAATTGGTTTCCGGTGAGACTGGGGCTGAGACAGGGATGTGTGATGTCGCTGTGGTTTTTCAACTTGTATGTTTATGGAGTGGTGAGAGAGATGAATGCTCGAGTACTTGGACGAGAATTGAAACTGGTAGACGAGAATGACCATGAATGGGAGGTAAATCAGTTGTTTGTGGATGATACTGTACTGGCTGCAGACGCGGAATAGAAGCTTGGCCGATTAGTGACAGAATTTTGAAGGGTGTGTAAGAGAATGAAGTTGATAGTTAATGTGGTTAAAAGTAAGGTTATGAGATGTACAAGCAGGGAAGGTGTTACGAGGTTGAATGTCATGTTAAATGGAGACTTACTTGAGGAGGTATATCAGTTTAAGTACTTGGGGTCTGTTGTTGCAGCAAATGGTGTACGTCAGAGAGTGAATGAAGGATACAAAGTGTTGGGGGCAGGTAAGGGAGTAGTAAAAAAGAGAGGGTTGGACATGAATGTAAAGAGAGTTTTGTCTGAGAAAGTGATTGTACCAACTGTGATGTATGGATCGGAGTTGTGGGGAATGAAAGTGACGGAGAGACACGAGTTGAATGTGTTTGAGATGAAGTGTCTAAGGAGTATGGCTGGTGTATCTCGAGTAGATAGGGTTAGGAATGAAGTAGTGAGGGTGAAAACGGGTATAAGTGATGAGTTAGTAGCTAGAGTGGGTATGAATGTGTTCAGGTGGTTTGGCCATGTTGAGAGAATGGAAAATGGCTGTCTGCTAAAGAAGGTGATGAATGAAAGAGTTGATGGGAGAAGTACAAGAGGAAGGCCAAGGTTTGGGTGGATGGATGGAGTGAAGAAAGCTTGGGTGATAGGAGGGTAGATATGAGAGAGGCAAGACAGCTTGCTAGGAATAGGAATGAATGGCGAGCGATTGTGACGCAGTTCCGTTTGGCCCTGCTGCTTCCTCTGGTGCCTTTGATGACCGAGGAGGTAGCAGCAGTAGGGGATTCAGTGTTATGAAGCCTCTTCTGTGGTGGATAACAGGGCAGGGTGGGCTGTGGCACCCTAGCAGTACCTGCCAAACTCGGTTTAGTCCCTTTTGAGGCTGGGTTGAACGTATAGATGAGAGGTCCACTGTTTGTTTCTTTGTTTGATGTCGGCTACCCCCCAAAATTGGGGGAAAGTGCCTTAGTGTATGTATGTATTATTATTATTATTATTATTATTATTATTATTAAGATTATTATTATTATTTTTATTATTATAATTATTATTATCATTAATTTTATTATTATTATTAATATGCAAAGGATGGTCAGAATTATGAAGCAAACTTACGCAACTTATGCAAAAAAAAAGAAGAAAAAAAGTGTAATCAACATGCAAAATGAACAAAATAAAAGACAGTGCCACACATTAATATTTATATCAGGAATAAAAGTAATATATATATATATATATATATATATATATATATATATATATATATATATATATATATATATATATATATATATATATATATAATAGACTGCGCGCTTGTGTTTAAGTTTTTGAGAATGAGAACGAGAACAATACTTGAAACGAGGAAGACTGGAAGAATTGAAACACTTTCTCAGAATAGAGTGATCACAGAAAATCTTTCTCAATGAGCCTTTTTATGGAAATTAAATAATATATGTTTCTCATACGTGAATTTGCAATAAAGAATCACACTTAAAATCACTCATAACTCTCTCTCTCTCTCTCTCTCTCTCTCTCTCTCTCTCTCTCTCTCTCTCTCTCTCTCTCTCTCTCTCTCTCTCTCTCATCAACTTTGAATAATAAGAATTAAAACAAAAATAGTTTATAGCGATTGGTAATAAGCTTGATTTTGGTGAATTTGTAATGCTAGTCTTGCATAAAGTGTTATTTCACAAGCTTTATCTATGAATTTTAGATACATCTTTATAACAACAATATCTTGAATGTCAACTAAAATAAGTTTTATACATTGATAATTTACGATGATGGAATTTTGTATGGAAGTTAATAGAAATTCAGATAATATAATCTAAGGTAAATAGAAGAAAAGATTATTTATAATTTGCTATATTTAAGAAAGTCATAGGTTTTCTAAGATTGGAAACGAGTATTATCTGAATGACCTTGACATATATATTACTATGAACAAATAAGATGACATAATAATGAGAACAAAGAAAGGAAGGACGATTGTTTGCTCGTCTTTAAGTCTGTGTGCTCCGTGGAGAGAGAGAGAGAGAGAGAGAGAGAGAGAGAGAGAGAGAGAGAGAGAGAGAGAGAGAGAGAGAGAAATGTCTGTTTGTGATGTATCCCATTGATATTTGATTAGTAATTACCCAAACTGTAGAATACTATGACGACTATTATTATTAATGATAGGTAAAGAAATAAATACTTAATATATAGATTATCAGAATAGAATTTTCTTATTAAAAACAGCAGATGAAGTAGTTATTTTATAAATACGAAACGGAAGACTAATCACAGTTGAAAAATAATATTGTCTTGATCACTTTTCAGAACGATTGTAATACATCTACAAACATACTTTATTATATTGATTGTGATTATCATATATATATGTATATATATATATATATATATATATATATCTATATATATATATATATATATATATATATGTATATATATATATATATATATATATATATATATATATTTATATATATATATATATATATAAATTTATATATATACATATATCTGTATATATATATATATATATATATATATATATATATATATATATATATATATATATGTATATATATATATATATATATATATATATATATATATATATATATATATATATATTTATATATTATATATATACATACATATATATATATATACATATATATATATATATATATATATATATATATATATATATATATATATACATATATATATATATATATATATATATATATATATATATATATTTATATATATATATATATATATATATATATATATATATATATATATATATATATATATATGTATATATGTGTGTGGGTGTGTGTGTGTGTGTTTGTGTGTATGTATGTATGTAAGTATGTATGTATGTATGTATCTATCTATCTATCTATATACATATATATATATATATATATATATATATATATATATATATATATATATATATATATATATATATGTGTGTGTGTGTGTGTGTGCGTTTGTGTGTATATATGTATGTAAGTAACTATGTATACATGTATGTATGTATGTATGTATATATACATATATATATATATATATATATATATATATATATATATATATATATATATATATATATAGACACATACATATATATAAACATACATACATATATATATATATATATATATATATATATATATATATATATATATATATATATATATATATATATATATATACAAACATACATATATATATATATATATATATATATATATATATATATATATATATATATATATATATATATATATATATATATATAGATACATAGATACATAGATACATAGATAGATAGATAGATAGAAGGTATTCATATCAAATTCGATCAGCCTACGGATTCAACGTTATGGTAATAGCTTCTAGTCGACCAAGGATTCGAACCCATGACCTGTCGAATCCTCTTTTGTGGCCTTGTGGAAAATAATTAATTCGACTCAAACCTCATTTTCGACTTGGTCATGGTTCGAAACGTTTGCTGACCAGGACCTATTATCCTAAAGTTAATTCCCTCTTGCGTCTCTGATAGCGAGGCATGGCAAATTCGATATCAAGAGGGAATATGTGGCTTATGTGAATAAACATACATACTTCTATCAAATGCCATCTCTTTTGTATTACTTCTATGTACATTCATGCATCAAAGATTATCTCCTTTCTCCTAATTATTATCCTTTTAGCAAAGAATATAAAGGAAAGAGAAAAACATATGTTGGATGAAGAGTAGGAGTAGATAGTGAAAGAGAAGCAATAATGAATAACGGAAGATATGGAAGGGAAAGATAAATAGAATTGACGTAGGAAATGGATTGTATGTTCGTTCATTTAGGGCTGAACGAACGCAAGGAAAATTTGGATGAACATAATGTTCTACTTTAATGCTTTACATTGTCCACCACTGCGTCAATATGCTACTGTGGACCTTAACACAGTGGCCTCAGTTCATATATATGAATTATATAACTAGAATTAGTCTCTGAGAATATTTTTGTCTTAATATATGGAAATTTGCAAGCTGAAACTGAGTTAAAGACCTCAAAAGAGATATGAAGAAATATATTTTACAATAGTGTGTTTTCATTAAAAGATACAGATGGATAAATTATATGGGTGTGTAAGTTGTTGATATGGCTGTTAATAAAAACACAGCTAATTGATAATAATAATAATAATAATAATAATAATAATAATAATAATAATAATAATAATAATAATAATAATAATAATAATAATAATAATAATAATAATAATAATAATAGTATCGTTATTTAAAAAAAAAACAGAAATCTCTATAAAACTACATTATGATATTAAAAAGTGACTCGTCGTACGCTTCCGCCTACCATGGATGACTTATGAATATGGCCTCTTGAGTTAAGCCATCAGTTAATGGATTTCCCCCCTCGAGCAATTTAGTTTCTCTCCATTGATTAAAATCTTCTGGAGTTTAGAATACTCTCTAAAATATATTTCTACGTCATATCCAGGCTTGGGAAAAAACATTTATTTGATTTGGACATCAAAGTTTTTTATAAACAAAGTTATCTGTTTCATATCATATAAAAAAAAAAGTTATTTTTTATAGATTTATCCGAAGAAAATGGTTGTGATAGGTGACTTTCATAATGAAAAAAAAAATAGAAGCTACATAACATGAATAAACCTAAATAAAATTCAGACTTGAAATCAGCCAGGACTTGCCATTCCTAATTTCCTATTTCAGTTAGGTAATTCAATTTAATGCTATCTATAATCTTACAAAGGAAATTTAAAACTTCGGAATATGCAATCTAGCAAAAGCGAATATTATTGCTTGGGAGAGGAAACTAAAGTTTTACCTAAGAAAAGATTGCAACATCAAAGCAAATCTGACGATTTACTCTTTGATACAGTGGAGAATAGTATTTTGAAGCTTAGCAGATGGTAAAGACAAAAAAAGCTTCGAATATTGTGATTTAGGTTAAAGCTTTAATTTGAAGCAATGATTGACACATTTCAATTATCATTATTAGGACTACTGAGTTTGATTATTATTATTATTATTATTATTATTATTATTATTATTATTATTATTATTATTATTATTATTGTTATTATTATTAACATAACATCAGTAAAATGTTTACTATCATAATTTTAATATAAACCGTACCAATGATAATAATAAATCTCCAAAATATTGAAATTTCCAACCAGCTCATCCTGACACTCTCCCACTACAGATTCATTTCAGCTTCATTTGCATAAGGAAACTATGAATCCTTTTGACCCTAAAATATAGATCTTGTTTTGCAAGTCTTGACATCTTCCTCTTGCTAAGAGTCAATTAAGAAAGAGAAGGTCAGGAGTTTTAGATTTAATCTTGGCTGTTGCTGAGGTGGGTCGTTTTGTTTAATTTTGGGTAAATATTTCTTTGGATTCTATTGTGTTTAATATTAGAGGTAACAGATATTAATATATATTTTTTGTTTTTAATTTGCGTATTTTTTTTTACTTCTATATTGCATTTAATAAAAGTAAGTTATGATTTATACTACATGTTATATACACAAGTCTTTCTTATGAATAATTTATGCATTTAGCAGTTATTAAACAGACATGGTTTATATTTCTGAAACAATGTTTTAACATAAAATATCATCAATAATTCGATCCAAATGTAGAAACAAGTAAAATATGTGAAGAGGGATTTTATCCAAAAAAAGACTTGTTAATAAAAAAAAATATTTTGATCGTTGTGACATGGAGCAGGGGCTTATGCATGAGCTACCCACAGGAAATATGGTCTGTTAAAGGAACCAGCACAAAATAAAGACGACGGTGAGGATGAATTGAAAACCTGCGCCACTGACCAATTGCAGGAAGGGAAGGAGTCAAGAACTGAAAAGTCCACCGGGGGCTGCCAACCACAGTCCCCAAAATTGGTATATCTTAGGTACTCGAGAAACATTTTTCTGTTAACACATTCCGACCTTCAAAGAAGGAATTGCAAAAAAAAAGTAAACTTGCGTATATATATATATATATATATATATATATATATATATATATATATATATATATATATATATATGATAAATTTTTGCACATTTAAACGTGTTTCTTTCATATTTCAAATAAGCCATATATATTAATACATTAAAGTCTGGATAATCTTAACGACCTCGGGATCAGAGCCCCAGGCGGAACCGCCCAAAGACTATGATATCGAACCGGCGGGGATATGAACCCTCGTCCAGGATATCTGTATGCCAGTGACCATACCATTCAACCACGAAGGAAGATAAAAGGCGATGACAAGTCTTCTCTACATATACCTGTCAAATTCAGGTTTTTTGTACTTAGAATTGAAATCAACCCATCTTCACCATCGTAGCTAATTGGTAGGTTTGGGACTTGGCATTCGATTAATGATAAATTTTTGCACATTTAAACGTGTTTCTTTCATATTTCAAATAAGCCATATATATCAATACATTAAAGTCTGGATAATCTTAACGACCTCGGGATCAGAGCCCCAGGCGGAACCGCCCAAAGACTGTGATATCAGACCGGAGGGGATTTGAACCCTCGTCCAGGATATCTGTATGCCAGTGACCATACCACTCAACCACGAAAAAAGATAAAAGTCGATGACATTTCTTCTGTACATATACCTGTCAAATTCAGGTTTTTTGTACTTAGAATTGAAATTAACCCATCTTCCCCATCGTAGCTAATTGGTAGGTCTGGGACTTGGCTTTCGATTAATGATAAATTTTTGCACATTTAAACGCTTTTCTTTCATATTTCAAATAAGCCACATATATTAATACATTTAAGTCTGGATTCTCTTAACGACCTCGGGATCAGATCCCCAGGCGGAACCGCCCAAAGACTATGATATCGGACCGGCGGGGATCTGAACCCTCGTCCAGGATATCTGTATGCCAGTGACTATACCACTCAACCACGAAGAAAGATAAAAGTCGATGACAATTCTTCTGTACATATACCTGTCAAATTCAGGTTTTTTGTACTTAGAATTGAAACCAACCCATCTTCACCATCGTAGCTAATTGGTAGGTTTGGAACTTGGCATTCGATCAATGATAAATTTTTGCACATTTAAACTTGTTTCTCTCATATTTCAAATAAGCCATATATATTAATACATTAAAGTCTGGATTCTCTTAACGACCTTGGGATCAGAGCCCCAGGCTGAACCGCCCAAAGACTATGATATCGGACCGGCGGGGATTTGAACCCTCGTCCAGGATATCTGTATGCCAGTGACCATACCACTCAACCACAAAGAAAGATAAAAGTCGATGACAATTCTTCTGTACATATACCTGTCAAATTCAGGTTTTTTGTACTTAGAATTGAAATCAACCCATCTTCACCATTGTAGCTAATTGGTAGGTTTGGGACTTGGCATTCGATTAATGATAAATTTTTGCACATTTAAACGTGTTTTTTTCATATTTCAAATAGGCCATATATATTGAAATATTAAAGTCTGGATTCTCTTAACGACCTCGGGATCAGAGCCCCAGGCAGAACCGTCCAAAGACTATGATATCGAACCGGCGGGCATTTGAACCCTCATACAGGATATCTGCATGCCAGTGACCATACCACTCAACCACGAAGGAAGATAAAAGTCGATGACAATTCTTCTGTACATATATCTGTCAAATTCAGGTTTTTTGTACTTAGAATTGAAATCAACCCATCTCCACCATCGTAGCTAATTGGTAGGTTCGGGACTTGGCATTCGATTAATGATAAATTTTGGCACATTTAAACGTGTTTCTTTCATATTTCAAATAATCCATATATATTAATACAATAAAGTCTGGATTCTCTTAACGACCTCGGGATCAGAGCCCAAGGCGGAACCGCCCGAAGACTATGATATCGGACCTGCGGGGATTTGAACACTCGTCCAGGATATCTGTGTGTCAGTGACCATACCATTCAACCACGAAGAAAGATAAAAATCGATGACAATTCTTCTGTACATATACCTGTCAAATTCAGGTTTTTTGTACTTAGAATTGAAACCAACCCATCTTCACCATCGTAGCTAATTGGTAGGTTTGGAACTTGGCATTCGATCAATGATAAATTTTTGCACATTTAAACGTGTTTCTCTCATATTTCAAATAAGCCATATATATTAATACATTAAAGTCTGGATTCTCTTAACGACCTTGGGATCAGAGCCCTAGGCGGAACCGCCTAAAGACTATGATATCGGACCGGCGGGGATTTGAACCCTCGTCCAGGATATCTGTATGCCAGTGACTATACCACTCAGCCACGAAGAAAGATAAAAGTCGATGACAATTCTTCTGTACATATACCTGTCAAATTCAGGTTTTTTGTACTTAGAATTGAAATCAACCCATCTTCACCATCGTAGCTGATTGGTAGGTTTGGGACTTGGCATTCGATTAATGATAAAATTTTGCACATTTAAACGTGTTTCTTTCATATTTCAAATAAGCCATATATGTTAATACATTAAAGTCTGGATTCTCTTAACGACCTCGAGATCATAGCCCAAGGCGGAACCGCCCAAAGACTATGATATTGGACCGGCGGGGATTTGAACCCTCGTCCAGGATATCTGTATGCCAGTGACCATACCACTCAACCACGAAGAAAAATAAAAGTCGATGACAATTCTTTTGTATATATACCTGTCAAATTCAGGTTTTTTGTACTTAGAATTGAAACCAACCCATCTTCACCATCGTAGCTAATTGGTAGGTTTGGAACTTGGCATTCGATCAATGATAAATTTTTGCACATTTAAACGTGTTTCTCTCATATTTCAAATAAGCCATATATATTAATACATTAAAGTCTGGATTCTCTTAACGACCTCGGGATCAGAGCCCCAGGCGGAACCGCCCAAAGACTATGACATCGGACCGGCGGGGATTTGAACCCTCGTCCAGGATATATGTATACCAGTGACCATACCATACAACCACTAAGAAAGATAAAAGTCGATGACAATTCTTCTGTACATATACCTGTCAAATGCAGGTTTTTTGTACTTAGAATTGAAACCAACCCATCTTCACCATCGTAGCTAATTGGTAGGTTTGGAACTTGGCATTCGATTAATGATAAATTTTTACACATTTAAACGTGCTCTCTCATATTTCAAATATGCCATATATATTAATACATTAAAGTCTGGAATCTCTTAACGACCTTGGGATCAGAGCCCCAGGCGGAACCGCCCAAAGACTATGATATCAGACAGGCGGGGATTTGAACCCTCGTCCAGGATATCTGTATGCCAGTGACTATACCACTCAACCACGAAGAAAGATAAAAGTTGATGACAATTCTTCTGTACATATACTTGTCAAATTCAGGTTTTTTAGACTTAGAATTGAAATCAACCCATCTTCGCCATCGTAGCTAATTGGTAGGTTTGGGACTTAGCATTAGATTAATGATAAATTTTTGTACATTTAAACGTGTTTCTTTCATATTTCAAATAAGCCATATATATTAATACATTAAAGTCTGGATTCTCTTAACGACCTCGGGATCAGAGCCCCAGGCGGAACCGCCCAAAGACTATGATATCGGACCGGCGGGGATTTGAACCCTCGTCCAGGATATCTTTATGCCAGTGACCATACCACTCTACCACGAAAGAAGATAAAAGTCGATGACAATTCTTCTGTACATATACCTGACGAATTCTGGTTTTTTGTACTTAGAATTGAAATCAACCCATCGTCACCATCGTAGCTAATTGGTAGGTTTGGGACTTGGCATTCAATTAATGTTAAATTTTTGCACATTTAAATGTGTTTCTTTCATATTTCAAATAAGCCATATATATTAATATATTAAAGTCTGGATTCTCTTAACGACCTTGGGATCAGAGCCCAAGGCGGAACTGCCCAATGACTATGATATCGGACCGGCGGGGATTTGAACCCTCGTCCAGGATATCTGTATGCCAGTGACCATACCATTCAATCACGAAGAAAGATAAAAGTCGATGACAATTCTTCTGTACATATACATGTCAAATTCAGGTTTTTTGTTCTTAGAATTGAAACCAACCCATCTTTACCATCGTAGCTAATTGGTAGGTTTGGGACTTGGCATTCGATTAATGATAAATTTTTGCACATTTAAACGTGTTTCTTTCATATTTCAAATAAGCCATATATATTAATACATTAAAGTCTGGATTCTCTTAATGACCTCGGAATCAGACCCGAAGGCGGAACAGCCCAAAGACTATGATATCGGACCGGCGGATATTTGAACCCTCATCCAGGATATCTGTATGCCAGTGACCATACCACTCTACCACGAAAAAAGATAAAAATCGATGACAATTCTTCTGTACATATACCTGTCGAATTCAGGGTTTTTGTACTTAAAATTGAAATAAACCCATCTTCATCATCGTAGCTGATTGCTAGGTTTGGGACTTAGCATTCGATTAATGATAAATTTTTGCACATTTAAACGTGTTTCTTTCATATTTCAAATAAGCCATATATATTAATACATTTAAGTTTGGATTCTCTTAACGACCTCGGGATCAGAGCCCCAGGCAGAACCGCCCAAAGACTATGATATCGGACCGGCACGGATTTGAACCCTCGTCCAGGATATCTCTATGCCAGTGACCATACCACTCAACCATGAAGAAAGATAAAAGTCGATGACAATTCTTCTGTACATATAACTGTCAAATTCATGTTTTTTTGTACTTAGAATAGAAATCAACCCATCTTCACCATCGTAGCTAATTGGTAGGTTTGGGACTTGGCATTCGATTAATGATAAATTTTTGCACATTTAAACGTGTTTCTTTCATATTTCAAATAAGCCATATATATTAATACATTAAAGTCTGGATTCTTTTAACGACCTCGGGATCAAAGCCCAAAGCAGAACCGCCCAAAGACTATGATATCGGACCGGCGGGGATTTGAACACTCGTCCAGGATATCTGTATGCCAGTGACCATACCACTCAACCACGAAGAAAGATAAAAGTCGTTGACAATTCTTCTGTACATATACCTGTCAAATTCAGGTTTTTTGTACTTAGAATTGAAATCAACCCATCTTCACCATTGTAGCTAATTGGTAGGTTTGGGACTTGGCATTCAATTAATGATAAATAAATGCCAATAATAAAAAATTATTTGATTTCTCAAACTATAAACATTTCATATCAGTATGTTGGAGCTGTAAATATTTCGATGTCAACTGAAGTAAACTGATACATAAAGTTATTATCTAATAACGTGTTGAACATATCTACTACTACTACTACTACTACTATTACTACTACTACTACTACTACTATACAATTCTGGTTTATAATAATAATAATAATAATAATAATAATAATAATAATAATAATAATAATAATAATAATAATAAGATATTACTATTATTATAAAAAATAATGATAATAATAATATAAAAATGATAACATTATTATTATTATTATTACTATTATTATTATTATTATTATTATTATTATTATTATTATTATTATTATTATTATTATTATAATCTCAAACTAAGAATATCATGTCATTAACCTGAAAATTAAACAGAAATATAACTTTCAGTTAAATTTGTACCAAGAAATTAATTCGTAGCCAGGAGACACAGCTGGCAATTAGCTCCTATGATTACCTATCAATAACCAGGTGATAGCCAAGGTGGGGAGAGAGTTATAAGATTATTAAGACCAAATGTTGGCAGCTCCTATCACAGGAAATTATCGAAGAGATTCCGGCAAATGACCCCACAGTTAATATGTAAGTTATTGACAGAAATTAGAGATTTCATACATATAAAGTGTTTTAAATATTTTGGTTGATTAAAGATCAGATATGGCGCTATGATTTATGGTGATGATATTTACTTTTATTATTGTTGGTGAGAAAAGACTACACACACGCACAGACACAGATTCAATCCCTCACGCCACCTCCCCCTTTCCTAGTTACAAAAAATCGATTTTGGGCAATTTATTGGTAATTGCTGTTTTTCGAGGTTGTTGCCCGTCAGCGTGATAGGATACATACATACATACACACACAGACATATATATATATATATATATATATATATATATATATATATATAATATATATATATATATATATATATATATAATACATATATATATATATATATATATATATATATATATATATATATATATATATATATATATATATATATATATATATAAGTAGCTATCCATCTATCTATCTATCTATCTATCTATCTATCTATATATATATATATATATATATATATATATATATATATATATATATATATATATATATATATATATATATATATATATATATAAATATAAATTATAAAAAACGCAATTAGCAACTTACTACTTATTTCACATTATTATTATTATTATTATTATTATTATTATTATTATTATCATTATTATTATTCTAATTAAAGATGTATCCCAACTATGAATAAAATAAAAAAAAGATTAACTGATTAAAAAATACACAAACAATGACCCCAAATCAATAAAGAAAGTTATAAAATAAACAAACATGAGAATCTAACTTCTTATCATCTCCCAACGTCTCAACTTCCTGAACCAAGAAACCTCTTCTCTTTTATTGAAAGTCTACTCAAGAGGAGCATGTCGATTGTGGTGTATTCCCAAAAGAGAAAGAAAAGAAGAAGAAGAGAGATTTTAGCCTTTGGGCTTCTATAATAAATGGTCAGACGTCTGGTTAACAAGTGAGTCTTTTGTTTACTTATGTGGAGTTATAATTTCCACTCCAGGATGGATGGCACTCCTCTTAAGGGTTCCTCACTCTCAATCATTCCAGTTGGGACTTTCCTAAAAGAGGAGTTTTGATAGGTTTTCTACAGTTTAGGATTTTGGAATTTATTTGGGATTGTGTTTTTTTTATGTTGTTTTCTTTATTGAAGTGTTATGTGGAGTATTTTATTTATATCCATTGAAAATTTCTATATTTTCTAATTTTTGGGTTGAGAATTTCTAGTGACTAATACTGATAGGGAATTTTAATGTTTTGATGCCTTTTGAAGAACTCAGTTATTGAAATTAATTCAAGATGTTATTTCTTTCTTTTCTTTCTTTCTTTTATTGAAGTCTTTTCATTTCGCTACAGAATTAGGTAATATATTTTCAATTCCTGGGTTTAGAATTTTATAGTCTCTAATACTGATTTGGAGTTTTAATGTTTTTACGTATCTTTAAGAGGTAAGGTTTTACGCTTTAATTGGTAATTTGATTTTTATTGACGATTTGTGTTTGTTATGCATTTTTTTGTGTACCGGTTTTTGTTTTATTTTATGAAGGATCTCATTTCCTCTGTAAAAACCAAAATTATCAAAAATAGATTTACTCCAAATTGAAGAAGGTTCTAATGCTACCTTACGATACAAGATTCGCCAATATGATTATCCGCTGGGCGTTCAATTCCCTTACCAAAAAACGATGTCATTAGTAGAACAATGTAATCAAACCATTTGAAATGTCTCTAACAATAATATTCTAATATTGGATATTGTCTAATTTATAGCATCTATTGCAGCCTCTTGCGAGAGCATTTGGGACTAAATACGCAGTAACGCTGACGTTATTCTGGGAGATTTTGCGTTAAATAACAGCGTAGAGAATTGTGCAGGCTCTTAAGAGAACATTTCAAATGGATTTAACACATTATTTATAATTACGAAGCTCAGGAGAGGCTGATGTGGTTAGGTAGTTTAGGGAAAGTCTGTTATCAGTGAATATAATCCCATTTATTTCGTCATCAATATATGAAGGGCTACAGACTCGAAATGCTCTTAAAAACATAGAAGTAAATACAGATTTATGAACTTTGTATACAGATAGCCAACAAATATCTCGGCATATGTTCATTACTACTCAAACCTAGGCAACAAAGTTAAGAAATCTGTATTTACTTCTATGTTTTTAAGAGTATTTCTAGTCTGCAGCCCTGCATATATTGATGACGAAATAAATGGGATTAGAGCAATAGGTAAAAAACTAAAGTATCCTGAAATTGTGTTAGATGATGCCCTAAGAACAGCATAAAAAGACTTTTTTCGGTACTGATGACAGAAATAACTACAACACACAGAATTTACTTGTACTACCATATTGTAATTCTTTTAAAGAAATTCACCAACTGTTGAAAAACTTCAATGTAAATGTAGCATTTAAGAGTAAAAATACAATAAAAACAGCCTTATTAAAGAATTCTCCTGACATTACCAAGGGATGTGTATATCGTATTCCATGCAATGCTTGTGAAAAATACTATATTGGTCAAACTGGTAAAGCCCTAGAAAAGAGAATTGAACAACATAAGAAAAGTGTCAGGTATGCTCAAGATAATAATGCACTCTTTGCTCACGTTAGAGATTAAAATCACACCATTAATTGGTCAGGTGCAAAGGAATTGGTTCATTCAAATAACTTAGTGGAAAGAAACATCATAGAGTCCAGTTCCATAAAGGAAACCTTTGAAAACAATTTGAATATTGGTCATGGAATGTATAAACTCGATGCCTTTATATGTAAGGAGATTTGTAAGCTATATAAATAAACATTAATCGCTTAATGTAGAATTGAATGTATTGTGAATAATTAACGCCGCTGTAAAATTAATATTAAGACCTAAGCTACCATTCATTAAAAGGTACAATTATTTTATATAGTAGGCAGAAGTATATTGGCACTATATAGTGTTATGCTAGATATAACTATTGATATATACATGATTATATGTTTATGATATTAATGTTGTATGTATATAAATGTATATATATACATATGTATATGGGTATATGTATGCATATATATATATATATATATATACATATGTATATGGGATATATATATATATATATATATATATGTATATATATATATATATATATATATATGTATATATATATATATGTATATATGTATGTATACATATATATATATATATATATATGTGTGTGTGTGTGTGTATATATGTATATATGTATATGTATATATATATATATATATATATGTATGTATGTATATGTTTAGCTTATGTATTTATATAGATAAGGCTACCGTGTTTTCATATAAATAAATTGTACTAAAAGTAAAAAAAACAAGAATTTACCTGCCACTAGAAATGACCATTTTTGACAGGTGTCTAATAAGCTTGGGGACTCCACCCACTTAACACCTGACCCAGGACCAGGTAGCTGGTAAGGGAGTGTCATTGTTTTCTAAAGATCAATATGTATGTTCATACGATTGCTTTCCCTATAAAATGTAAAGAAACCTCTCTCAATAAATCAGTCCTCTGAAGAAGTATCACGAAACTAGTCAGGACTTAAGCGTATATTTCGTATTTTCATTTTCCCTGTGGTTCTTCTGCATATATATATATATATATATATATATATATCTATATATATATATATATACACATATATAAAATATATATATATATATATATATATATATATATAATATATACATATGCAGAAAAACACTAGGGAAAAGGAAAATACGAAATATACTTTTAAGTCCTGACAGAAATATAACTTTCAGTTAAATTTGTACCAAGAAATTAATTCGTAGCCAGGAGACACAGCTGGCAATTAGCTCCTATGATTACCTACCAATAACCAGGTGATAGCTAAGGTGGGGAGAGAGTTATAAGATTATTAAGACCAAATGTTGGCAGCCCTTATCACAGGAAATTATCGAAGAGATTCCGGCAAATGACCCCACAGTTAATATGTAAGTTATTGACAAAAATTAGAGATTTCATACATATAAAGTGTTTTAAATATATTGGTTGATTAAAGATCAGATAAAGTGCTATGATTTATGTAGATGATATTTACTTTTATTATTGTTGGTGAGAAAAGACTACACACATGCGCAGACACAGATTCAATCCCTCCCACCACCTCCCCCTTTCCTAGTTACAAAAAAATCGATTTTGGGCAATCTATTGGTAATTGCTGTTTTTCGAGGTTGTTGCCCGTCAGCGTGATAGGATACATACATACATACACACACACACACACACACATATATATATATATATATATATATAATATATATATATATATATATATATATATATATATATATATGTATATATATATATATATATATATATAAAATGTATATATATATATATATATATATATATATACATATATAAATTATATATAAACGCAATTAGCAACTTACTGCTTATATCACATGCGAGATTATTATTATTATTATTATTATTATTATTATTATTATTATTATTATTATTATTATTATTATTATTATTATTATTATTATTATTCTAATCAAAGATGTAACCCAACTATGAATAAAATAAAAAAAAGATTAACTGATTAAAAAATACACAAACAATGACCCCAAATCAATAAAGAAAGTTATAAAATAAACAAACATGAGAAACTAACTTCTTATCATCTCCCAACGTCTCAACTTCCTGAACCAAGAAACCTCTTCTCTTTTATTGAAAGTCGACTCAAGAGGAGCATGTCGATTGTGGTGTATTCCCAAAAGAGAAAGAAAAGAAGAAGAAGAGAGATTTAGCCTTTGGGCTTCTATAATAAATGGTCAGACGTCTGGTTGACAAGTGAGTCTTTTGTTTACTTAGGTGGAGTCATAATATCCACTCCAGGATAGATGGCACTCCTCTTAAGGGTTCCTCACTCTCAATCATTCCAGTTGGGACTTTCCTAAAAGAGGAGTTTTGATAGGTTTTCTACAGTTTAGGATTTTGGAATTTATTTGGGATTGTGTTTTTTTTATGTTGTTTTCTTTATTGATGTGTTATGTGGAGTATTTTATTTATATCCTTTGAAAATTTCTATATTTTCTAATTTTAGGGTTGAGAATTTCTAGTGACTAGTACTGATAGGGAATTTTAATGTTTTGATGCCTTTTGAAGAACTCAGTTATTGAAATTAATTCAAGATGTAATTTCTTTATTTTCTTTCTTTCCTTTATTGAAGTCTTTTCATTTCGCTACAGAATTAGGTGATATATTTTCAATTCTTGGGTTTAGAATCTTATAGTCTCTAATACTGATTTGGAGTTTTAATGTTTTTATGTATCCTTAAGAGGTAAAATTTTATGATTTATTTGGTAATTTTATTTTTATTGACGATTTGTGTTTGTTATGTATTTTTTGTGTACCGGTTTTTGTTTTATTTTATGAAGGATCTCATTTCCTCTGTAAAACCAAAATTATCAAAATTAGATTTACTCCAAATTGAAGAAGGTTCTAATGCTACCTTACGATACAAGATTCGCCAGTATGATTATCCGCTGGGCGTTCAATTCCCTTACCAAAAAACGATGTCATTAGTAGAACAATGTAATCAAACCATTTGAAATGTCTCTAACAATAATATTCTAATATTGGATATTGTCTAATTTATAGCATCAATTGCAGCCTCTTGCGAGAGCATTTGGGACTAAATACGCAGTAACGCTGACGTTATTCTGGGAGATTTTGCGTTAAATAACAGCGTAGAGAATTGTGCAGGCTCTTAAGAGAACATTTCAAATGGATTTAACACATTATTTATAATTACGAAGCTCAGGAGAGGCTGATATGGTTAGGTATTTTAGGGAAAGTCTGTTATCAGTGAATATAATCCCATTTATTTCGTCATCAATATATGAAGGGCTACAGACTCGAAATGCTCTTAAAAACATAGAAGTAAATACAGATTTCTTAACTTTGTATACAGAAAGCCAACGAATATCTCAGCATATGTTCATTACTACTCAAACCTAGGCAACAAAGTTAAGAAATCTGTATTTACTTCTATGTTTTTAAGAGTATTTCTAGTCTGCAGCCCTGCATATATTGATGACGAAATAAATGGGATTAGAGCAATAGGTAAAAAACTAAAGTATCCTGAAATTGTGTTAGATGATGCCCTAAGAACAGCATAAAAAGACTTTTTTTCGGTAATGATGACAGAAATAACTACAACAAACAGAATTTACTTGTACTACCTTATTGTAATTCTTTTAAAGAAATTCACCAACTGTTGAAAAATTTCAATGTAAATGTAGCATTTAAGAGTAAAAATACAATAAAAACAACCTTAATAAAGAATTTCCTGACATTACCAAGGGATGTGTATATCGTATTTCATGCAATGCTTGTGAAAGATACTATATTGGTCAAACTGGTAAAGCCCTAGAAAAGAGAATTGAACAACATAAGAAAAGTGTCAGGTATGCTCAAGATAATAATGCACTCTTTGCTCACGTTAGAGATTAAAATCACACCATTAATTGGTCAGGTGCAAAGAAATTGGTTCATTCAAATAACTCAGTGGAAAAAAACATCATAGAGTCCAAATTCATAAAGGAAACCTTTGAAAACAACTTGAATATTGGTCATGGAATGTATAAACTCGATGCCTTTATATGTAAGGAGATTTGTAAGCTATATAAAAAACATTAACCACTTAATGTAGAATTGAATGTATTGTGAATGATTAACGTCGCTGTAAAATTAATATTTAGACCTAAGCTACCATTCATTATAAGGTACAATTATTTTATATAGTAGGCAGAAGTATATTGGCACTATATAGTGTTATGCTAGATATAAGTATTGATGTATACATGATTATATGTTTATGCTATTAATGGTGTAAATATATAAATGTATATATACATATGTATATGGGTATATGTAGGCATGTATATATATATATATATATATATGTGTGTGTGTGTGTGTATATATGTATATATGTATATGTATGTGTATATGTATTTATTTATATATATATATATATATATATATATGTGTGTGTATATATGTATATATGTATATGTATGTGTATATGTATTTATATATATATATATATATATATATATGTATATATGTGTATGTTTTGCTTATGTATTTATATAGATAAGGCTACCGTGTTTTCATATAAATAAACTGTACTAAAAGTAAAAAAAAAACAAGAATTTACCCGCCACTAGAAATGACCCTTTTTGACAGGTGTCTAATGAGCTTGGGGACTCCGCCCACTTAACACCTGGCCCAAGACCAGGTAGCTAGTAAGGGAGTGTCATTGTTTTCTAAAGATCAATATGTATGTTTGTACGTTTGCTTTCCCTATAAAATATAAAGAAACCTCTCTCAATAAATCAGTCCTCTGAAGAAGTATCACGAAACTAGTCAGGACTTAAGCGTATATTTCGTATTTTCATTTTCCCTGTGGTTCTTCTGCATATATATATATATATATATATATATATATACATATATATATATATATATATATATATATCAACCATGCCACGAGAGGCCATTAAAAGAAATCGCAACCTGACGCTACCCAGCTGTCTGAGGATTTACCTGGCGAGACATCAGTCTCTTACCAGCGAGTTTCACCCGATTTTCCGGCCCACCACGTGACACAATTGGTAGTAATTTATTCAAATTACCCCTAATGAGTCAATATGGATAAATATCAACACAACATCATATATATATATACAATATATATATATATATATATATATGTGTGTGTGTGTGTATGAAATTATAACAATCATTCCTTTGTTACATTTGCTGTATAAAAAAATTAATTCAATACACAACTTATTTTTCTTTTTTATTATAGACAGAACATTTTTCATCTATCCGTTCAGTCTTAAAATCCAAATAGTTATGAACATTTAACGAAACCTAATAATCCAAAATATGTTCCAACCTGATAACCAATTTCCCCATCCCTCCACAGTAGGAAAATCCCTGGCACTTTTTCCATTGTTTCCCAGTAAACAAATATCAATTCTGCCTCCAATGGGAAATCCTTTATATAGAGAGGGGCATCTGGACATGTAGAAAAAATTTTGGAGAAGCTCGTTTTGTGAATACAAAGTGGAGGTTTTACGAGACCCTGAAAAAAATGGGAAAAAAAAAGAATATGATAAAACATTTTAGTGTATAGAAACTGGGGCAAAGGTGAAAATATAAAAGATTTGGTATTTTGTGGATAGAACGTATCCTTTATTTTTGTTCCTAAAACTCGAATTATTATTATTATTATTATTATATATATATATATATATATATATATATATATAGATATATATATATATATATATATATATATATATATATATATATATATATATAGATATATATATATATATATATATATATAGATATATAGATATATATATATATATATATATATAGATATATAGATATATATATATATATATATATATCTATATATATATATATATATATATATGTGTGTGTGTGTGTGTGTGTGTGTAACAATGCAAAATTACAATCAGCAATTTTACTAAAACTCACACCCATTTTTTTAAGTAAACTCTTCAATAATCAATCTCACAGAACAAATTCTCCATGATACAATATCCAAAAGCCAGCCAGCTATCAATCCCACAGAGCAGATCTAATTGCAAATAACATCTCGCCTCCAATACATAATGAAGCAGAATCTCCCATGATGCAAAGTAGGTTCAATTGCATTGCTGCAATCTGACGCAGACTGACCAGAATTAAAACGCCAGGAACTGGAGCCAATCAATCCGTGGATAGACAAAGTTCCAATGATTTACTTCAGAGCCTTAATTAGAAATACAATCGCTGGTGGAGGCTACACTACACAGGCTCCTTTGTGATGTTAACCAGTGCATTTTACCTTCTCGATTTTGAGCTTTTTTTTCGATATGAACCGCTGGTTTTTGCAATATTTTCTTGGAGCAGGAGATGTAATAGAAGTTTATATCATTTTTGTTTATTTATTTAATATGTAGTTTTAAATAGCAGGACATAAATAAAAATTAGACTTTAAGAGAGATAATCCAGTGCCAAATAAGGATGAGGTCATAGTCAGGGGTATGTGGAGATAGTTTTGGCATGCCTTTCGCACTCGTCAAGAGAGATTTGTTCACCAAACACTCAACTGGGCTCCACAAGGAACTAGAAGAGTTGAAAGACGAAGGCCTACGTAGCTGAGAACTGTGAAGCGTGAACAGGCGTAGGAGGAGATGATGATGATGATGAATATGTATGTTGCTTTTGTAAAATATATTTGTATGTTCGTTTGTATATTTTCATGTAAATAATTATGTGTAATATCTTCTCTTAGATTATATCAAAATATGAAGTCATTTATCACCAAATTGCAGATTACTTTGTTGAAATGAGTCTCTTCCCATTTACCAATAATTATAGTTGGTATTAACTAATAGAATTTATTCCTATTTCACAATAATTGTAGCTTGCAATTTTATTGGAATATATTCCAATTTTCAAATAATTATACCGTGAATTGTTCAATAAAAATGATTCTCATTTACCATTAATCATATCAGGAATAGTTCAATTGAATCTAATCTCATGTACCAATAATTGTAATTGGAATTGTTAAAGTAAATATATTCCTATCTAGAAAATATTGCAACTTACCTTATTGAAAGGAATTTAATCCCATTTACCTGTAATTAAAATTTGTATTATTGGGAGGAATTGAATTCTATTTAACAATGATTGTAGTTCAAATTTCTAATGCAATTTATACACATTTACCAATAATTACAGCTTGCATTGCTGAATAGAATTTATTCCAATATAAATATTATTGCAACTTGCATTGTTTATGCAATTTATTCCAATTTATAAATAATTGTATCTTGCATTTTTAATACAATCTATTCCCATTTAAAAGTAATTGTAAGTTGCATTCATAAATTGAATATTTAAGTAAAATTTTATTACAATTTAACAATAATTGTATATTTTATTCATAAATTGAATTGTTGAGTAGAATTTATTTCAATCTAACAATAATTGTGTATTGCATGCATATATTGAATTGCTGAGTAAAATTTATTCCAATTTAACAATAATTGTAAGTTGTATTGTTTAATGGAATATATTGTAGCTTGTTTTTTTTTCCCTGTCTGAATAACTCTAGCTTGCATTGTAGAATTGAACACATACTAGAATATCAAGTAAAGTAGGAATAAGAACATGAAATATATTCTACAACTCCACGTTATAAATATCATCATTTCAATTCAATAAGATATAAATGTCCCACCATCTCACCACGAACATTTGAACGCAAGAAACCACATGAAACGAATGAGATAAAATCAAGACTCTCATGAAACCCTGGAACCAAATAGGAAGAGGAATTGTTTAAAAGATTTTCTTAGTCCGGAAAAAAATTGCAGTAACGCCTCTCGCCTCTCGTGGAATTTTGGGTGCAAATAATAACAGGTCAAAGGAAATAAACGATCCACAATATCACTCAAATATTAGATCTTAGAGGGACATAAGTTTTCTGAATTTTCTCGGTGTTCTGCGAACAAGGGGTGTTACCAATTTTTTTTTTTTACTGTATTTATCAAAAGAGAATAGTATGAGTTTTCATAATATCTATCGTTTTTGTGTATACAAAATTATTTTATAATGATAGTGTTATTAGGACTATATTTTTTTTTATTATGAAATGGTTTTAATGCTTTCACCAAACGCAAGTTCTTTGGGTAAATATTCAATCCATTGGTGTAAATAAAAATAAGATTTATTATTCATTAAGTATTAAAGTTTACTAGAAAACTCTTCAGGTATTTTCTGAATATGCTACTTTGATGACAGTAGTAAAAAAAAAACCTAATCAACGACAGCAAAAATATACTAAATATCACCCATATTGATATTTATGATAATAGAAATATCAATTATTATTATTATTATTATTATTATTATTATTATTATTTTTATTATTATTATTATTATTATTATTATTATTATTATTATTATTATTATTATTATTATTGTTATTATTATTATTATTATTATTATTATTATCATCATCATCATCACTGCAATAAAAAAAGGGCAATTCTTACAATTAATCATTTGAATTTTCATTATCTATAAAAATACCAAAAAATTTAAAAGCATCGACCAAAATTCTCTCTCTCTCTCTCTCTCTCTCTCTCTCTCTCTCTCTCTCTCTCTCTCTGTCGAGAACGTTCCCTGAGGAGCCTCACTTTCTGCAGCATTGAAATCCTTCTGTTTCTTGTTTGATTAATGACGAAATGTTTAGCTGCAGGAATCGACTTTATTTTCCTTCCCATGCTTAAGACCGTTTTCTTAAATGAATATGTTACTGCCTACCTTCAATTATCTCTATTCTATTTATGTAACCTCAACATATAGAAGAGTGTATTTTGATTAATAATACATAACGTATTATATATCTCTTTTAAACAAATATCCACAGAGTGCAATTACTATTTTATAATACATAGATTTTGAATAATGACCGACAAATATCAAAGCATTTCCCAGAAACAACAGAATTAAAAATTAGTATAATGAACTTTCATCTGCTGTGGCTTAAAACGAGAGAGAGAGAGAGAGAGAGAGAGAGAGAGAGAGAGAGAGAGAGAGAGAGAGAGATGAAAGGATATTCAAACTTCATAACTAGATTAATACTTCATGCAGAATGAAAGCAGTAGGAAACTAGCTTCAGAAGGGACCGGTCTTCAAAAATTGACTTGGTTCACAAAAACTCATGATAACGTATTGAACATTTTATTTGATAATTCAAATTTCAATTAGATAAAAACGTATATTATGAATATTACTTTTTTCAATTTACTAAAATTACTAGAATATCATGGAAAATACTAGGGAGAATCGGTAACTATATAAAAAAATTACAAATCCAATGTAAATTTAAAAAATAAAACGCTTTTTTTCTTTTGGTCTTTCTCATTTGTATCACACAAATTAATCCTTTTCATAATGAAAAGTAAACTTTTGGTTTTCAGCTTTTTATACAAAAACTGGTTAAATGGAGTTTATGTGAGGCATTGAAAAAAAAAGAAATTTAATTAAAATTTATTTTCCTGGCAATGAATCATTTCAAAATATTCCTGGAATTATTATCAGTGATATTTTGACGATTTTCATTCTGCCGTGATTGTCAAACCCGAGGGTTAGAAATGTTTAGGCTAAGAATTCAAAATATACAGTATATATATATATATATATATATATGTGTGTGTATGTATATATATATATATATATATATATACATATATATATATATATATATACATATACACACACATATATATATATATATATATATCTGTATATATATATATATATATATATGTGTGTGTGTGTGTGTGTGTGTGTATGTATAGCTTGGTTCAGTACTAGCTTAGATCTATATCTCTAAATATATGATGATAAAATGACTCCACTCCCAACTATTTAGAGACGCAGCATTTTAAAATAATTTTTATATCATTGTGCATCCCTAGAACCTCATTTGCTAGATCCGAGTACCACTGCTAGCTATCCTGCTTGCCTCCTTGCAGATGCAGCTCTGATGGCCTATCCAGTGGTCGTCTTCCTCCAGGGAGAGTCGTTTGAGTGGGGATCTTCAAGTCTCTACGACGGATCAGTTCTGGCAGCTTTGGGCAAGGTCATTGTGGTCACTCTCAACTATCGTCTCGGCATTCTGGGTAAACGAGGTTCATCTATATTCTTTCTCAGTTTGAAGGCATATTCTTTGTAAGTAAGGTTGTATAGTCATGGAAAGTAAAGTAGCATATTCTTAGTGAATAAGGTTGTATATTATTGGTAAGTAAAGTTATTGAGTTGGTAAGCAAAGTTGTAATTTTTAATAAGGAAAGTAGTTGTTTTTTGTAATTAAAATTAAATTTTTTGGCAAGTAATGTATTCTTGTATAAGTAAGGTTGAATGTTCTTAGTAAGTAAGGTTGTTGCCTTGGTAACTGAAATTATAGTTTTCGTATTTGAGGTTGTACATACTTGATAAGTAAGGTTGTTGGATATTCTTTGGTAAGTGAAGTTTTATATTCTTAGTAAGTTAGGATATCTAATATTCTTAGTAAGTAAGTTTGTATATTCTTATTAAGTGAGGTTGTATATTCTTTCTAAGTAAGGATGTATATTCTTAGTAAGAAGGTTATATATTTTTAGTAAGTAAAGTTTGTGACTTGTTAGATAATGTTGGTGTAATTGTTGGTAGGTAAGGTTGTATATTCTGGGCAAGTAAGGTACATGGATATTCTTGATGATTTAGGTTATATATTCTTGATGAGTAATGTTATTGTATATTCTTTGGTAAGTAATGATATATAACTAACCCTTTTTAAGGAAATAAAAAATCATTTCCACTAAAAACCTATTATTCAAAAATTCCTCCTCTAAGAAAATGATACTTCAGTCTCATACATCTTGCATATATTTTTAAATTTAAAAAATGATTCTTCCTCAACGATATTATTGTATTAGACAAACTGGAATTTCATATGTATTATATGGAGCAATAATCCTTGGTTATGATATATATTTCCAAAGATAGATATTTGAAATAGAATAAACGAAAAACAGAAAAATCCTTTTAATCCTGTCGACTCTAAAGGAATCCTTGTCAATAAGATGAAGAGGAATGGGATATGGTAAAGTCCCCTTTGATGAAATTCTTCTTCTTGTTTCCTGGAAAGAGAGACACAGGTTGCGAATCAACCATTGGAAAAGACACAGGAATAATCCAGTCTCGCAACTTTTACAAAAGACAGAAGAAAAAGAAATAAAAAAAGCTTTCAAGACCAAAGGAATGGTTTTTGTATTTTGCTTTCGTGACACAAAAGTGCTTTTCCTGTTTTTATTCAAAGCTGCAAATGGATGCTGCAGTTCAGAATATTTTCATAAAATGGAGATTAAAGTTATTATATGTTACCAGAAATTGGCATGTTACCTTCATGTTGAAATATACGAAAATTAAAATATACATATTTTGAGGTTGTTAGGCTAGAGTTGATCTTAGACCAATTAGTAGCTGTTGTTATAATATAATTGTTAGATTCGTAACATTGATTGCCAAAGAAACCAGACATTGTATATACATACATACACACACACACACACACACACACACATATATATATATATATATATATGTATATATATACATACAATTTATATATATATATATATAT
>NC_090758.1:69751877-69756877 GCF_036898095.1 Palaemon carinicauda
GAGGGGGAGCCATGTACCAACCGTGTGTCACACAATTGTACATAATTCCTTTTGTGTATCTTCGCTCTTCCCTCGCACTAAAACGAACATGAAAATTCATGTCTGGTTTTCCTCTGTAACATTGTCACTTTCTCAAACATGTATTTTCCTGTTACCTTGAGGTTTTGTATATGAAGGAGAGTGTTCTTTAATAATACAACTCAGTTGATTGCATCCTGCCTTTGAGTTCACAACCCTCTCTCGGCCCGTCACAGGTGTGTTTTGTAAAACAAAAATATTATTGATAATTTGAATTCATATCAAACCTAATAATATATGTCTTGACTGTGCACTTGAAAATGTTTCTAACTCTAGATTATTCCCTTTCTGTATAATGATACTTCAATTAATATTAAGAAAGACAAATAATTAGTTGACCTTAAAATCTCTATCTAGATATTTAATTATGATTTAGGAAAAATATAACTTTTATAGAAGCAAATACCAATAACTCAATGTTCTTAAAGGTTCAACTAAAGACATCCAAGTTTCAAGTGGCTGTTGGCCCCAGCATTGATGGTGTCACTATCAAACCTGACTGGAAATATCATCAGAGCAAAATGGGTAAGTTTCATTTCTTAATTTTCGTAGATGTATTTGATTATAAATGCTTCAGGGTCTTAATCTATAATGCATGAGATGGATAATACAGCTAAAACCCGTAGATATATAATATTACCTATATACAACTCTGTGCACATACACGCATATATATATTTATTTATTTATTTATATATACATACACACACACACACACACACACACACACACACACACACATATATATATATATATATATATACAGATGCACCTCCCTTTGTGAGAGGGGATACCTTAAATTGATGAAAGAGTTAGTGTATCGCCATGATCAGCAAAGATGTACTAGGGATTCCCATAATAGATATATTTGCTGTGAGCAATCAGACATAAATCTCCCACCATCACCAGGCCATAGTTGGCAAGCGTGGTGATGAAAACTAGCCAAACCACAGTCATGAATAAGGACATGGATGTGGCCAATGTCCTGCTGAGTTCTAGACATCGCTGCTTTTTGTTGTCGTTGTTGTTGTTGTTGTTGTTATTGTTGTTGTAGTTTTATATACACAGATATATACAGTTACGAACTGAAATCCTAGCATAATGAATACTTACGTTTAAACAGAATAAAATTCTTAATTTCTAAACTAAAAAAAAGTTAACTTGCACCCAAGTACTTAATCGTATGTCCTAAATATCTCCATTTGTCTATACCTAGTAATATACTTAATCACTCAACTATATGAAGAAAATTAGGAAATTCTTTCTTTTCCTCTTGACTTCAAAGGCAAGGAAGGTCGAACTCCAGTTGACCTCCTTCTAGGAATGACCTCTGCCAACCTCCTTGACATCCTGAGTGAACGAGAAGTCCAGGAAGGATTCAATGCTGACTATAGGGAGGATCTGCTGAGATCCTTCGTCGTCAATAACTATCGATATCATCTGCAGGTGGAATTATTATTATTATTATTATTATTATTATTATTATTATTATTATTATTATTATTATTACCTTGGCTACAAACATATATAAACTAATTATTGAATAAAAGTGAACCTCAAATGGAGTCTTTTCATCTCCCTCTACAGGAAATAATGTTAGCCATCACAGACGAGTGATTGGTCGAGATCCCTCCATCAACCAATCAGCATCAGGGATTCAACCAGCCAAGGCCTTCACGATGCGAATATCGTCTCGCCGATTGCAGATCTTGCCAAGCAGCTCTACACGACTTCCCGATCATCTTATCTCTACGTCTTGGAGGAAGAAGATTCAGATGTACGTCGATATGGATAGATTAGATATATGATATATTTCATAAATGAGAATCTTTAATAATCTACAGAAACTTATTGAATATCATCCATAGATTAGAGATGTATCTGAATCTTGCAAATTAAATTTTTGAAAATATAAAGTAATAAATACCATAAAAGAATCATGATATAAATAGAATTTTATACACTTTTTTATTTAAATCATCATTATTCAATTCAGTAATTACAAACAATAAAACTTTAAATTTAATGTGATTATCTTTCCCAAAGTCTGGAAAGGAGAGTCTTCTCCTGAAGGAGCTGGCGTACGTCTTTGGTGGTCCTCTTGGCGCTCTTGGACCTTTGGCCTCAAGTTATAACTTCACTGAGATTGATGTCACACTCAGCAAATCCTTCATATCAATGTTGAGTAATTTCATCAAATTAGGGTGAGGAGATTCAGTTGATATTGATATTGATTCATATTTTATTTTCAAGTTCATTATACTGTAGTTCACGTAATTATAATGTACAATGTTATAGATATCTGTATTTTTAAATGGAAAGTAAAACATTTAATGCTTAATAACATATTCATTAACTTAATATGAATAGGTAGACAATTTCACTTCATTGCTTCCTAATAATTATATTACGTTTATTCAGTTCTTAGAATTAAATCTAAACACTGGTTTACAGACATAATAGCTTTTAAAAAGTAACTATAAGTTATTTAGTGTGTCTGCAATAACGTTCACACACAAATTTATAAATTTATATATATGTGGCCGCGGTGGCATAACAACAATTAGAATAGTGCCAACGTATCCCTGCGCGTCGTAGGAGGCGACTAAAAGGGATGGGACAATTGGGATGGGAACCTCCTCTCCTGTATTATATACTCCTGTGAGACATCAAAGAGGTGGAGCTGGGGGGAGAGTGACTGCTCCCAGCACTATAGTTTTGGGGTGTCTGAATGTGCGTGGATGTAGAACGATAGAGAGTAAAAGATGCAAGATTGGAAGTATGTTTAGGAAGAGAAGGATGGATATATTAGCTTTGTGTGAGACAAAGATAAAAGGGAAGAGTGAAGTGATGTTTGGTGAAGTGACTGGCAGAGTGTCTTGGGTTGAAAGGGGAAGGGCAAGAGAGGGTGTGGCTTTATTGCTGAGTGATTGGAGGCCAGGTGAAGTAGTGGAATGGAAGGAGAAATCATCTAGGTTAATGTGGGCAAGGGTTAGGTTGGTAGGGAATGTTTGGCTTTTGTTAGTGCATATGAGCCAGGTTATGAAAAAAAGTGAAGAAGAACGGAAAGAGTTGTGGAATGAATTAACTATGTATGTCTAAGGACTGGGTATAAGGAATTATGCATTTATCATGGGGGACTTAAATGCTAGAGTGGGCGCTGGATAGGTAGAAGGTTTCTTTGGGAAGTATGGCGTACCAGGTGAAAATGAGAGTGGTGAGAGACTGGTAGATATGTGAGTTGAGCAGGAGATGGTGATAAGTTCTATCTATTTCAAAAAGATAGATAAAAACAAGTATACATTGGTAAGAGTGGCAAATGGAAATGTGGTAGATAGGGCTTTAATTAATTATGTGTTGATAACTAAAAGAATGTTTGGAAGATTGAAAGATGTGCACATGTTTAGGGGTATGGCTAACAATATGTCTGATAATTTTTTGGTGGAAAGAAAATTAATTGTATCAAAAGAGTAGGGGAATAGAGTGGGGGATATAAAAGTAAGCCAGTGAGGGTTTTCGAGTTAATAAAACCGTAGGTAAAATGTGAATATCAAGAAAGGTTGAAAATGACGTAAGACAGAGTGAAAGTAAGAGAAACTGGTACTTTAGAGGAGGAGTGGAAGTTAGTGAAAGAAAATTTTGTTGGGATTGCATGTGATATGTGTGGCAAGAAGTTTGTTGGAGGCAGCATCAGAAAGGGTAGTGAATAGTGGAATGATAAAAGTGAAAGAGAAGAAGAGGGCATTTGAAGAATGGCTGCAGAGTAATAGTATAGAGAAGTATGAAAGATATAGAGAGAAAAGTGTGGAAGTAAAGCGCAAGTTATCTAAGGCAAAGAGAGTGGCTGACCTGAGGTAGGGTCAGGGACTGGGTAGTTCATATGAGGAGAATAAGAAGTAGTTTTAGGAAGAAGCGAAGAGAGTAAGGAAGACTGGTTCGAGAATTGAAGAGATATTGAAAGATGGAAATGGAAGGTTGTTAAAAGGAGAGGAGGCAAGGAAAAGTTGAGTGGAATATATTGAAAGTTTACTTAATGTTGAGAATAATAGGGAGGCAGATATAATTGCTGTTGCAAGTGTTGAGGTGCCACTGATGGGAGATGAGAATAAGAGAGATTACAGGAGAGGAAGTGAGGAGAGCACTAGATGAAACGAAAGTAGGAAAAACACCTGGTATGGATCGTGTGAAAACTAAGATGTTGGAAGAGAATTGAAGAGATAGTGAAAGATGGAAATGGAAGGTTGTTAAAAGGAGGGGAGGCAAGGAAAAGTTGGGTGGAATATTTTGAAAGTTTACTTAATGTTGAGAATAATAGGGAGGCAGATATAATTGCTGTTGCAGGTGTTGAGGTGCCACTGATGGGAGATGAGAATAAGAGAGATTACAGGAGAGGAAGTGAGGAGAGCACTAGATGAAACGAGAGTAGGAAAAACACCTGGTATGGATCGTGTGAAAACTAGGATGTTGAAAGAGGAGGGAGTGACAGTACTTGAATGGTTGGTGAGATTGTATAACGCGTGTTTTATGTTATCAATGGTATCAGTAGATTGGATTTGTGCATGTATTGTACCACTATATAAGGGTAAGGGAGATGTGCATGAGTGTTGTAATTCAAGGGGGTATTAGTTTGTTGAGTGTGGTTGGAAAAGTGTATGGTAGAGTACTGATTAATAGGATTAAGGATAAAACAGAGAATGCAATCTTAGAAGTTCAGGGTAGTTTTAGAAGAGGTAGGAGATTTATGAATCAGATTTATACAGTTAGCCAGATATGCAAAAAATATTTACCAAAAGGTAAGGAGGGGGTATGTTGCATTTATGTATCAGGAGAAAGCGTATGATAGTGTTGATAATGAAGCAATGTGAAATGTGATGAGGTTATATGGAGTTATTGGAAGGTTGTTGCAAGCAGTGAAAAGTTTC
>NC_090758.1:69761791-69784291 GCF_036898095.1 Palaemon carinicauda
TGTAGATTTATTATGATAATTGTTATAGTTTATATTAAAATTATGATACTAGAAATTTTACTGATGTTATGTTAATAATAATAATAATAATAATAATAATAATAATAATAATAATAATAATAACAATAATAATATAAAATAATAATAATAATAATAATAATAATAATAATAATACATACGTACATATACCAAGGCAGTTCTCCCAATTTTAGGGGGTAGCCGACATCAAAAAAGAAACAAAAACAAAAAGGGGACCTCTACTCTCTTCGTTCCTCCCAGCCTAACAAGGGACTCAACCGAGTTCAGCTGGTATGGCTAGGGTGTCACAGCCCACCCTCCCACATTATCCACCACAGATGATGCTTCATAAAGCTGAATCCCCTACTGCTGCTACCACCCCGGTCATCTAAGGCATCGGAGGCAGCAGCAGGGCCTACCGGAACTGAGTCACAATCGCTCGCCATTCATTCCTATTTCTAGCACGCTATCTTGCCTCGCTCACATCTATCTTCCTATCACCCAGAGCTTCCTTCACTCCATCCATCCACCCAAACCTTGGCCTTCCTCTCGTACTTCTCCCATCAACTCTTGCATTCATCACCTTCTTTAGCGGACAGTCATTTTCCATTCTCTCAACATGGCCAAACCACCTCAACACATTCATATCCACTCTAGCTGTTAACTCATTTCTTACACCCGTTCTCACCCTCACCACTTCGTTCCTAACCCTATTTACTCGAGATACACCAGCCATACTCCTTAGACACTTCATCTCAAACACATTCAATTTCTGTCCCTCCATCACTTTCATTCCCCACAACTCCAATCCATACATCACAGTTGGTACAATCACTTTCTCATATAGAACTCTCTTTATATTCATGCCCAACCCTCTACTTTTTACTACTCCCTTAACTGCCCCCAACACTTTGCAACCTTCATTCACTCTCTGACGTACATATGCTTCCACTCCACCATTTGCTGCAACAACAGACCCCAAGTACTTAAACTGATCCACCTCCTCAAGTAACTCTCCATTCAACATGACAATCAACCTTGCACCACCTTCCCTTCTCGTACATCTCATAACCTTACTCTTACCCACATTAACTCTCAACTTCCTTCTTTCACACACTCTTCCAAATTCTGTCACTAATCGTCCAAGCTTCTCTTCTGTGTCTGCAACCAGTACAGTATCATCCGCAAACAAAAACTTATTTACCTCCCATTCATGGTCATTCTCGTCTACCAGTTTTAATCCTCGTCCAAGCACTCGAGCATTCACCTCTCTCACCACTTCATCAACATACAAGTTAAACAACCACGGCGACATCACACATCCCTGTTTCAGCCCCACTCTCACCGGAAACCAATCACTCACTTCATTTCCTATCCTAACACATGCTTTACTACCTTTGTAGAAACTTTTCACTGCTTGCAACAACCTTCCACCAACTCCATATAACCTCATGACATTCCACATTGCATCCCTATCAACTCTATCATACGCTTTCTCCAGATCCATAAACGCAACATACGCCTCCTTACCTTTTGCTAAATATTTCTCGCATATCTGCCTAACTGTAAAAATCTGATTCATACAACCCCTACCTCTTCTATAACCACCCTGTATTTCTAAGATTGCATTCTCTCTTTTATCCTTGATCCTATTAATCATTACTCTACCATACACTTTTCTAACTATGCTTAACAAACTGATACCTATTGAATCACAACACTCATGCACATCTCCCTTACCCTTATATAGTGGTACAATACATGCAAAAACCCAATCTACTGGTACCATTGACAACACAAAACACATATTAAAGAATCTCACCAACCATTCAAGTACAGTCACACGCCCTTCCTTCAACATCTCAGCTCTCACACCATCCATACCAGGTTCTTTCCTACTCTAGTTTCATCTAGTGCTCTCCTCCCTTCCTCTCTTGTAATCTCTCTCTCATTCTCATCTCCCATCACAGGCACCTCAACACCTGCAACAGCAATTATATCTGCCTCCTATTATCCTGAACATTCAGTAAACTTTCAAAAAATTCCGCCTACCTTTTCCTTGCCTCCTCTTGTTTTAACAGCCTCCCATTTCCATCTTTCACTGTCTCTTCAATTCTTGAGCCAGCCTTCCTTACTTACCACACTTCTTTAAAAAATTCTTCTTATTCTCTTAATAGGATTGACCTAATCCCTGATCCCACCTCAGGTCAGCTTGCCTCTTTGCCTCACTTACCTGGCGTTTTACTTCTATATATTTCTCTCTATATTTTTCATACTTCTCTACACTATTACTCTGCAGCCATTCTTCAAAAGCCCTCTTTTTCTCTTTCACTTTTACCTTCACTCCTTCATTCTCCTTTCACTGCCCTTTCTCATGCTGCCTCCAACAACAACAACAACAACAATAATAATAATAATAATAATAATAATAATAATAATAATAATAATAATAATAATAATAATAATAATAATAATAATAATAATAATAATAGAAGTTTGAGAGTAGACCCGTTTTTAGGCAATTTACATTAGAGATGATTGCTGCCTTATCAACATTAACTTTGAGCTTTGCTAGTGACTGTGCTATGTTAGTCATCGGTTGGGAAGAGAATTTTCCCATGAAATATTAATAATTTAGGTGAAAGTAAATTTCTTAAAGATCGGTTCAAAAATTTTTTGTTGCTATGTGTTACGAGAGGAAGCCGAGTCAGCTCTTATCCTTACACAAACTATGACTAAGGGGTAGTGAGCAGGCTCCCTTATACACGTTATGGTGGGCTCTGCAGATCAGCATTTGGTCATGGATTGGTCCTTGTGGGTGTAGTCACCATATAGCCTCTTAATAGTTACTCTCACATTGGCTTAGGCATTGTCCGGGAGAGGGCTAGTAACAGTGAAGCCGTTACTCCACTCACATTAGTTCAAACTGTGTGTAGTCAGGGTGTGTGGAGCTAGGTCTCCCCGAGTAGTGCTTTGATTAGCCAATACGTTGCCAGATTAAGGCTTTAGGTCAGGCAAGCTTTCCAGCCACCCTAAGTGGAGCTCATGGGACTACAGAACTGTTAGCTGAATGGCTGAGTTTTATTTGCTGGCACGGTGCCAGGCCGCTGATCACCCTCACATTGTCATTGTTAAAAGGTTTATTGAAGGTGCCATTACTTATTGGTTGTATCAATTGTCATCAAGTGTTGAATAAATGGAGCAGCATAGCATATATATATATATATATATATATATATATATATATATATATATATATATATATATATATATATATATATATATATATATACATATATATGTGTGTGTGTGTGTGTGTTTGTGTATGTGTGTGTGTGTACACATATACATATTTCTATATGTATGTACCATATGAGAATATGGATGTTAGTATATATGCAAATTCCCTGTTCTTTTTGTCTTTCAATAATTTCACTCCAGATGACACCAGAGATTCAAATATTTCCACTTTTCCCTTCAAAGAATTTCCTCAAATGTCTATTTCCTGGTCTGGGAAATTCTTCCACAGAAAGAAAATCTCATTTCGGAAATGTTTCGAATTTTATTCATATAAAGAAGGTAAAAATACTTTTTGTATTATGATTTGTTATTTCCTCCTTGTACACAGGGGGATGGAATGAATGGAATCATTTGTATTGAGAATATATATATATATATATATATATATATATATATATATATATATATATATATATATATATATATATATATATATATATATATATATATATATATATATATATATATATATATATATATTGTGACGGCCGAGAGAGGAGTTGTGAACTCAAAGGCAGCATGCAATCAACTGAACTTTATTAAGGAACACTCTTCTTTACATACAAAACCTCAAGGAAACAGGACATGACCTGTTCGAGAGACAGACAATGTTACAGAGCAAAACGGAGACATGATCATTCAGGTTCTTTTTAGTGCGAGGGAAGAGCGCAGATACAAGTATAATATATACAAAATAATTATGTAAAATTGTGTGCCACACGGTTGGTACATGGCTCCCCCCTAAAAATGACATACTGTACATGTTAAATAGGGCGCCCTGATCTAGAGAGGCGAACTGTAGGTGGGTCATCTGGCAGAAGATAAGCAGGTTTTAGACGATTAATGGAGACCCAGTCTTCTTTGCCCCGAATGTTAAGTAGGAATGCTTTCAGACTGCGTCGGATCACAAGGAAAGGGCCCGTGTAAGGGGGCGTTAGTGGTGGCTTGCTAGTGTCGTTGCGCAGGAAGACGTGCATTGCAGAGTGCAAGTCAGTTGGTATGTGATGCTTCGCTGGGGGCTTGTAAGTCTGGCACCACGGAGTAAATTTTCCCACGATGTGACGTATGCGCTGGAGATCGTCGGAGGAGGTTGTAGAAGGAAAAAACTCGGCAGGGACGACCAACGGGTCGCCATACACCATTTCAGCTGCCGAGACGTCGAGGGCGTCTTTAGGAGTGGTCCTCAGTCCCAGGAGGACCCAAGGAAGTTGAGTAAACCAGTTGCAATCCTTGCAGCGGGACATCAAAGCTGCTTTGAGGGTGCAATGAAAACGTTCAACCATTCCATTGGCAGCGAGGTTGTAGGCTGTTGTCTGATGTAGGGTGATGCCCAGGAGATTCGCTAATGACGTCCACAATTGAGAGGTGAAAGTGGTTCCCCTGTCAGAAGTAATATGCTCTGTGATACCGAATCTTGAAATCCAACCAGAGAGTAAGGCAGATGTACATGAGGCGGACGTTGCAGTTTCCATGGGAATGGCTTCAGGCCAACGAGTGGAGCGGTCGATGACGGTAAACAGGTAACGATGTCCTTGTGATGTGGGTAGGGGGCCTACAACGTCGACGTGAATGTGTGCGAAACGACGCTGAGGTTGAGGAAAGGTGCCCACTCCTGAATCCGTGTGTTGATGAACTTTGGAAGTTTGGCAAGAAGTACAGGCACGGACCCAATCCTTAGCATCCTTAGAAATGCAGTGCCAAATGAACTTTGCCTTCAGCACCTGTGCAGTAGAACGGCACGAGGGATGTGAAAGGCCATGGATGAAATCAAACACCTGTCGGCGCATGGGAGCAGGGATCCAAGGTCGCGGTCTACCAGTACTGACGTCACAGAGGAGGGTGGTGTTGGAGTCTTCGAGGGGAAAATCCTCCCAACGGAGGAACATGCAGGATGTCCTACAAGCTTGATACTCTGGATAATGTCGTTGGGCTTCAGCCAGGGCGTTGTAATCCAATCCCAGTTGAACGGCAGCCAACGTGTTTCTTGACAGGGCATCGGCAACGGGATTCATTTTCCCAGGGACGTATTGGAGGGTGCAATTGTATTCAGCCACGGCGGAGAGATGTCGGCGTTGACGGGCGGACCAGGCGTCAGACTGTCGAGTGAAGGTGTGCACCAGAGGCATGTGGTCTGTGCGAATGACGAAGGGCGTACCTTCTAAGAAATGGCAAAAGTGACGGACAGCCAAGTGCACCGCCAGCAATTCTCGATCGAAGGTAGAATAACCCGATTCTGCCTTGGACAGTTATCTGCTGAAGAAGGCCAATGGGCGGGGCGAGCCTTTGACCACCTGCTCGAGTACTGCACCAATAGCGACGTCGCTGGCATTGGTGGAGAGAAGGAGAGGGGCGTGTGGGATAGGAAAAGTGAGAGCCGCAGCAGTTGATAGGGCCTTCCTTGCATTGCAGAAGGCTGCTTCTTGAAGGTTACCCCACTTCAGGTCCTTTGGCTTGCCCTTGAGGGAGGCGTAGAGGGGAACAAGAGTGGCGGCAATGGCTGGCAGAAAACAGTGATAATAGTTGATTCTGCCCAAGAATTCCTGCGGAGCTTTGACGGTCGAGGGCGGGGGGAAGTTCTGAACGGCTGCTACCTTCTCAGGGAGGGGATGGACTCCTTCGGGAGTAATACGGTGCCCTAAGAACGACACTTCGTTGGCGCCAAAGGTACACTTGTCGTACCGGACTATAAGGCCGTTTTGTTGCAGGCGGCCGAGCACGATGCGTAGGTGACGGAGGTGTTCCTCTTTTGAGGAGGAGAACACAAGTATGTCGTCCACATAACATACACAGAAAGGGAGGTCCCCTAAGATGCCATCCAAGAGACGTTGAAACGTTGCCCCAGCATTACGAAGGCCAAAACAGGAGTAATTGAAGGTGTATGTACCAAACGGAGTGGTGATGGCGGTTTTGGGGATGTCTTCTGGGTTCATAGGCACCTTATAATACCCCTTCAGGAGGTCGAGCGTAGAGAAAACCTTCGCTTTGTGCAGGTAAGAGGTCACATCGGCAATGTTTGGGAGGGGGTAGTGATCAGGTTCTGTTTGCATGTTCAGGCGCCTGTAATCCCCGCATGGACGGAGGGAGCCGTCTTTCTTCAGAACGATGTGTAAAGGTGATGAACATGGGCTGGAGGCCTTTTGGCAAAGGCCCATTTTCTCCATTGCAGCGAACGCCTGTTTGGCGGCTGCCAATCGTTCCGGTGCCAGACGTCTGAATTTTGCGAAGACTGGGGGTCCCGTCGTCTTGATATGGTGATAAATACCGTGCTTGGCAGGAACTGTGGGCGTTTGGCGAAGTTCTGGACGGAAAACTTCCGGGAACGACGTGAGGAGGTGGGCGTGGGCATCCGTGGGTGCGCTGATGTGGAGAGCGAGGTTAGAGGGGACGGGTTGAAGAGGTGTCGACAAGTACGAGTCTGCGTTGACCAATCGTCGGTGGGCGACATCGACCAGCAGGTGGAAATGAGAGAGGAAATGCGCACCGAGGATTGGCATTGTGACGTCAGCAACGAGAAACTTAAATTGAAGTTACCATTTCCGAAAGATAATGTGAGGTTCTCGTAACCGTAGGTGGGTATCGCAGATCCGTTGGCAGCTACTAAGCGGACGTCGGCAGATGTAGACAGACTACGTCGTGCTTTGAAGAGTTTCCTTGGCAAAAGAGAACTACAAGCACCCGTGTGTACCAAAAATCGCACGCCCGCTCCTGCATCCTGTAAAAAGAAAAGATTAGAAACATGGGAGGCCACCGCCACAAGCGATGGCCTACTTACACATTTTTTGGCCACTAACAATTCTTGGCACATTTCTTCACTATTGCCCCGAATCTGAAGTGGTAGTAGCAAAACTGCGGCGGATGGGAGGTAGTAGGTGGCTGTAGAAGTCGTTCGTTGGGGCGCGTGCGATTGGTGGGTGGTGGGCGACTGGGCCGCAGCTTCGGCACGTCACGGGGTAGGCGTGTATGGCCTACGGCATTCATGTCAGCTTCGGTTGACCTTGAATAGGCATCCTCGTCGTCAGGGGTGGAGGCGTTGATGGAGGTCTTGAAGTGGCTGTCCATAAGGGTGTCAGCTTTGGTCATTAAGTCCTTTATGGGTAAACTATCGACATCAGGTATGGCAGCACGTACAGGTTCGGGTAAAGGGCGTATCCAAAGGGTACGAAGTAGGCTCACCTCACGAGGAGAGCCGTCTGCGGCAGGTTGAAGGCGAGCGATACTGGTCATTACCCTGAGGGCAAGCGAAGCCCTTTGGTCCCCCAACGGTTGTTGCGAGAGCTGAAAAAGCTTTGCTATACGGGCGGCTGGTGACGGCGGGTACTGCTGCAGAAGGTATGTTTTGAGGGCTTCATACGCTATTGGGGTGTCTCCTTGTTCACAAAGCCAGTCGGATATTTCTGGGAAGGTGTCCTCGGGTATCGCCGCGAGAACATGGTTGAGCGAGTCACGCAAATAATACGAAACTGGACTTCTGAGCGCTGAAACCAAGCAAACGCTTCTCCGGTGGCAAACGGTGAAAGTTTCAATGGGGCGGCGCCAACTGCTGGAATAGAGTCTGTCTCCGTCATAGTACCAACGATGGAGGGGCGAGGGAGGTGGGGTGGAAAGCAGTGGGAGCGAGTCGACTTCCGGGGTCACCAATGTGATGGTTGAGAGAGGAGTTGTGAACTCAAAGGCAGGATGCAATCAACTGAACTTTATCAAGGAACACTCTTCTTTATATACGAAACTTCAAGGGAACAGGACATGACCTGTTCGAGAGACAGACAATGTTACAGAGCAAAACGGAGACATGATCATTCAGGTTCTTTTTAGTGTGAGGGAAGAGCGCAGATACAAGTATAATATATACAAAATAATTATGTACAATTGTGTGCCACACGGTTGGTACATGGCTCCCCCCCATAAAAATGACATACTGTACATGTTAAATAGGGCGCCCTGATCTAGAGAGGCGAACTGTAGGTGGGTCATCTGGCAGAAGATAAGCAGGTTTTAGGCGATCAATGGAGACCCAGTCTTCTTTGCCCCGAATGTTTAGTAGGAATGCTTTCGGACTGCGTCGGATCACAAGGAAAGGGCCCATGTGAGGGGGCGTTAGTGGTGGCTTGCTAGTGTCGTTGCTCAATATGACGTGCATTGCAGAGTGCAAGTCAGTTGGTATGTGATGCTTCGCTGGGGGCTTGTAAGTCTGGCGGCATGGAGTAAATTTTACCACGATGTGACGTATGCGCTGGAGATTGTCGGAGGAGGTTGTAGAAGGAAAAAATTCGGCAGGGACGACCAACGGGTCGCCATACACCATTTCAGCTGCCGAGACATCGAGGGCGTCTTTAGGAGTGGTCCTTAGTCCCAGGAGGACCCAAGGAAGTTGAGTAAACCAGTTGCAATCCTTGCAGCGGGACATCAAAGCAGCTTTGAGGGTGCGATGAAAACGTTCAACCATTCCATTGGCAGCGAGGTTGTAGGCTGTTGTCTGATGTAGGGTGATGCCCAGGAGATTCGCTAATGACGTCCACAATTGAGAGGTGAAAGTGGTTCCCCTGTCAGAAGTAATATGCTCTGTGATACCGAATCTTGAAATCCAACCAGAGAGTAAGGCAGATGTACATTAGGCGGACGTTGCAGTTTCCATGGGAATGGCTTCAGACCAACGAGTGGGGCGGTCGATGACGGTAAACAGGTAACGATGTCCTTGTGATGTGGGTAGGGGGCCTACAACGTCGACGTGAATGTGTGCGTCAGACTGTCGAGTGAAGGCGTGCACCAGAGGCATGTGGTCTGTGCGAATGACGAAGGGTGTACCTTCTAAGAAATGAGGAAAGTGACGGACAGCCAAGTGCACCGCCAGCAATTCTCGATCGAAGGTAGAATAACCCGATTCTGCCTTGGACAGTTTTCTGCTGAAGAAAGCCAATGGGCGGGGCGAGCCTTTGACCACCTGCTCGAGTACTGCACCAATAGCGACTTCGCTGGCATCGGTGGAGAGAAGGAGAGGGGCGTGTGAGATAGGAAAAGGGAGAGTCGCAGCAGTATATAGGGCCTTCCTTGCATTGCAAAAGGCTGCTTCTTGAAGGTGACCTCACTTCAGGTCCTTTGGCTTGCACTTGAGGGAGGCGTAGAGGGGAGCAAGACTGGCGGCAATGGCTGGCAGAAAACGGTGATAATAGTTGATCATGCCCAAGAATTCCTGCTGAGCTTTGACGGTCCAGGGCGCGGGGAAGTTTTGAACGGCTGCTACCTTCTCAGGGAGGGGATGGACTCCTTCAGGAGTGATACGGTGCCCTAAGAACGACACTTTGTTGGCGCCAAAGGTACACTTGTCGTACCAGACTGCAAGGCCGTTTTGTTGCAGGCGGTCGAGCACGATGCGTAGGTGACGGAGGTGTTCCTCTTTTGAGGAGGAGAACACAAGTATGTCGTCCACATAACATACACAGAAAGGGAGGTCCCCTAAGATGCCATCCATGAGACGTTGAAACGTTGCCCCAGCATTACGAAGGCCAAAACAGGAGTAATTGAAGGTGTATGTACCAAACGGAGTGGTGATGGCGGTCTTGGGGATGTCTTCTGGGTTCATAGGCACCTTATAATACCCCTTCAGGAGGTCGAGCGTAGAGAAAACCTTCGCTTTGTGCAGGTAGGAGGTCACATCGGCAATGTTTGGGAGGGGGTAGTGATTAGGTTTTGCTTGCATGTTCAGGCGCCTGTAATCCCTGCATGGACGGAGGGAGCCGTCTTTCTTCAGAACAATGTGTAAGGGTGACGACCATGGGCTGGAGGCCTTTTGGCAAAGGCCCATTTTCTCCATTTCGGCGAACGTCTGTTTGGCGGCTGCCAATCGTTCCGGTACCAGACGTCTGAATTTTGTGAAGACTGGGGGTCCCGTCGTCTTGATATGGTGATAAATACCGTGCTTGGCACGAACCGTGGGCGTTTGGCGAAGTTCTGGACGGAAAACTTCCGAGTAGGACGTGAGGAGGTGGGCGGAGGCATCCGTGGGTGCGCTGATGTGGAGAGCGAAGTTAGAGGGGACGGGTTGAAGAGGTGTCGACAAGTACGAGTCTGCGTTGACCAATCGTGGGTGGGCGACATCGACCAGAAGGTGGAAATGAGAGAGGAAATCCGCACCGTGGATTGGCATTGTGACGTCAGCAACGAGAAACTTCCAATTGAATTTACCGTTTCCGAACGATAATGTGAGGTTTTCGTAACCGTAGGTGGGTATCGCAGATCCGTTGGCAGCTACTAAGCGGACGTCGGCAGATGCAGACAGATTATGTTGTGCCTTGAAAAGTTTCCTTGGCAAAAGAGAACGACAAGCACCCGTGTCTACCAAAAATCACACGCCCGTTCCTGCATCCTGTAAAAAGAAAAGATTAGAAACATGGGAGGCCACCGCCACAAGCGATGGCCTACTTACACGTTTTTTGACGACTGACAATCCTTGGCACATTTCTTCGCGGTTGCCCCGAATCTGAAGTGGTAGTAGCAAAACTGCGGCGGATGGGAGTTAGTAAGTGGCTGTAGAAGTCGTTCTTTGGGGTCGCGAGCGATTGGTGGGTGGTGGGCGGCTTTGTCGCCGCTAAGGCACGTCACGGGGTAGGCGTGTATGTCCTACGGCATTCATGTCAGCTTTGGTTGACGTTGAATAGGCATCCTCGTCGTCAGGGGTGGAGGCGTTGATGGAGGTCTTGAAGTGGCTGTCCATAAGGGCGTCAGCTTTGGTCATTAAGTCCTTTATGGGTAAACTATCGACATCTGGTATGACAGCGCGTACAGGTTCGGGTAAAGGGTGTATCCAAAGGGCACGAAGTAGGTTCACCTCACGAGGAGAACCGTCTGCGGCAGGTTGAAGGCGAGCGATACTGGTCATTTCCCTGAGGGCAAGCGAAGCCCTTTGGTCCCCCAACGGTTGTTGCGAGAGCTGAAAAAGCTTTGCTATACGGGCGGCTGGTGATGGCGAGTACTGCTGCAGAAGGTATGTTTTGAGGGCTTCATACGCTATTGGGGTGTCTCCTTGTTCACAAAGCCAGTCGGATATTTCTGGGAAGGTGTCCTCGGGTATCGCCGCGAGAACATTATCCGCTTTGGTGGTTGAGCGAGTCACGCCCCTGATACGAAACTGGACTTCTGAGCGCTGAAACCAAGCAAACGCTTCTCCGGTGGTGAACGGTGGAAGTTTCAATGGGGCGGTGCTAATTGCTGGAGTAGAGTCTTTCTCCGTCATAGTACCAACGATGGAGGAGCGAGGGAGGTGGGGGTAGAAGGCAGTGGGAGAGAGTCGACTTCCGGGATCACCAATGTGACGGCCGAGAGAGGAGTTGTGAACTCAAAGGCAGGATGCATTCAACTGAACTTTATTAAGGAACACTCTTCTTTATATACAAAACCTCAAGGCAACAGGACATGACCTCTTCGAGAGACAGACAATGTATTCAGCCACGGCGGAGAGATGTCGGCGTTGACGGGCGGACCAGGAGTCAGACTGTCGAGTGAAGGCGTGCACCAGAGGCATGTGGTCTGTGCGAATGACGAAGGGCGTACCTTCCAAGAAATGGCGAAAGTGACGGACAGCCAAGTGCACCGCCAGCAATTCTCGATCGAAGGTAGAATAACCCGATTCTGCCTTGGACAGTTTTCTGCTGAAGAAGGCCAATGGGCTGGGCGAGCCTTTGACCACCTGCATGAGTACTGCACCAATAGCGACGTCGCTGGCATCGGTGGAGAGAAGGAGAGGGGCGTGTGGGATAGGAAAAGTGAGAGCCGCAGCAGTTGATAGGGCCTTCCTTGCATTGCAGAAGGCTTCTTCTTGAAGGTTACCCCACTTCAGGTCCTTTGGCTTGCCCTTGAGGGAGGCGTAGAGGGGAGCAAGAGTGGCGGCAATGGCTGGCAGAAAATGGTGATAATAGTTGATCATGCCCAAGAATTTCTGCAGAGCTTTGACGGTCTAGGGCGCGGGGAAGTTCTGAATGGCTGCTACCTTCTCAGGGAGGGGATGGACTCCTTCAGGAGTGATACGGTGCCCAAAGAACGACACCTCGTTGGCGCCAAAGGTATACTTGTCGTACCGGACTACAAGGCTGTTTTGTTGCAGGCGGTCGAGCATGATGCGTAGGTGACGGAGGTGTTCCACTTTTGAGGAGGAGAACACAAGTATGTCGTCCACATAACATACACAGAAAGGGAGGTCCCCTAAGATGCCATCCATGAGACGTTGAAACGTTGCCCCAGCATTACGAAGGCCAAAACAGGAGTAATTGAAGGTGTATGTACCAAACGGAGTGGTGATGGCGGTCTTGGGGATGTCTTCTGGGTTAATAGGCACCTGATAGTACCCCTTCAGGAGGTCGAGCGTAGAGAAAACCTTTGCATTGTGCAGGTAGGAGGTCACATCAGCATTGTTTGGGAGGAGGTAGTGATCAGGTTCTGTTTGCATGTTCAGGCGCCTGTAATCCCTGCACGGACGGAGGGAGCCGTCTTTCTTCAGAACGATGTGTAAGGGTGACGACCATGGGCTGGAGGCCTTTTGGCAAAGGCCCATTTTCTCCATTTCGGCGAACATCTGTTTGGCGGCTGCCAATCGTTCCGGTGCCAGACGTCTGAATTTTGCGAAGACTGGGGGTACCGTCGTCTTGATATGGTGATAAATACCGTGCTTGGCACGAACCGTGGGCGTTTGGCGAAGTTCTGGACAGAAAACTTCCGGGTACGAAGTGACAAGGTGGGCGTAGGCATCCGTGGGTGCGCTGATGTGGAGAGCGATGTTAGAGGGGGCGGGTTGAAGAGATGTCGACGAGTACGAGTCTGCGTTGACCAATCGTCGGTGGGCAACATTGACCATAAGGTGGAAATGAGAGAGGAAATCCGCACCGAGAATTGGCATTGTGACGTCAGCAACGAGAAACTTCCAATTGAATTTACCGTTTCCGAACGATAATGTGAGATTCTCGTAACCGTAGGTGGGTATCGCAGATCCGTTGTCAGCTACTAAGCGGACGTCGGCAGATGTAGACAGACTACGTTGTGCCTTGAAGAGTTTCCTTGGGTAAAGAGAACGACAAGCACCCGTGTCTACCAAAAATCGCACGCCCGTTCCTGCATTCTGTAAAAAGAAAAGATTAGAAACATGGGAGGCCACCGCCACAAGCGATGGCCTACTTACACGTTTTTTGGCCACTGACAATCCTTGGCACATTTCTTCGCGGTTGCCCTGAATCTGAAGTGGTAGGAGCAAAACTACGGTGGATGGGAGGTAGTAAGTGGCTGTAGAAGTCGTTTGTTGGGGCGCGAGCGATTGGTGGGTGGTGGGCGGATCTGTCGCCGCTTCGGCACGTCACGGGGTAGGCGTCTATGTCATACGGCATTCATGTCAGCTTCGGTTGACGTTGAATAGGCATCCTCCTCGTCAGGGGTGGAGGTGTTGATGGAGGTCTTGAAGTGGCTGTCCATAAGGGCGTCAGCTTTGGTCATTAAGTCCTTTATGAGTAAACTATCAACATCGGGTATGGCAGCGTGTACAGGTTCGGGTAAACGGCGTATCCAAAGGGCACGAAGTAGGTTCACCTCACGAGGAGAGCCGTCTGCGGCAGGTTGAAGGCGAGCGATACTGGTCATTTCCCTGAGGGCAAGCGAAGCCCTTTGGTCCCCCAACGGTTGTTGCAAGAGCTGAAAAAGCTTTGCCATACGGGCGGCTGGTGACGGCGAGTACTGCTGCAGAAGGTATGTTTTGAGGGCTTCATACACTATTGGTGTGTCTCCTTGTTCACAAAGCCAGTCGAATATTTCTGGGAAGGTGTCCTCGGATATCGCCGCGAGAACATAATCCGCTTTGGTGGTTGAGCGAGTCACGCCCTTGATACGAAACTGGACTTCTGAGCACTGAAACCAAGCAAACGCTTCTCCGGTGGTGAACGGTGAAAGTTTCAATGGGGCGGCGCCAACTGCTGGAGTAGAGTCTTTCTCCGTCATAGTACCAACGGTGGAGGGGCGAGGGAGGTGGGGTGGAAGGCAGTGGGAGCGAGTCGACTTCCGGGGTTACCAATGTGACGGCCGAGAGAGGAGTTGTGAACTCAAAGGCAGGATGCATTCAACTGAACTTTATTAAGGAACACTCTTCTTTATATACAAAACCTCAAGGCAACAGGACATGACCTGTTCGAGAGACAGACAATGTTACAGAGCAAAACGGCCACAAGATCATTCAGGTTCTTTTTAGTGCGAGGGAAGAGCACAGATACAAGCATTATATATACAAAATAAATATGTACAATTGTGTGCCACACGGTTGTTACATGGCTCCCCCCCCCCCTAAAAATGACATACTGTACATGTTAAATAGGGCGCCCTGATCTAGAGAGGCGAACTGTAGGCGGGTCATCAGGCAGAAGATAAGCAGGTTTTAGACGATCAATGGAGACCCAGTCTTCTTTGCCCCGAATGTTTAGTAGGAATGCTTTCGGACTGCGTCGGATCACAAGGAAAGGGCCCGTGTATGGGTGCGTTAGTGGTGGCTTGCTAGTGTCGTTGTGCAGGAAGACGTGCGTTGCAGAGTGCAAGTCCGTTGGTATGTAATGCTTCGCTGGGGGCTTGTAAGTCTGGAGGCATGGATTAAATTTTCCCACGATGTGACGTATGCGCTGGAGATCATCAGAGGAGGTTGTAGAAGGAAAAAATTTGGCAGGGACGACCAACACCATACACCATTTCAGCTGCCGAGACATCGAGGGCGTCTTTATGAGTGGTCCTTAGTCCCAGGAGGACCCAGGGAAGTTGAGTAAACCAGTTGCAATCCTTGCAGCGGGACATCAAAGCTGCTTTGAGGGTGCGATGAAAACGTTCAACCATTCCATTGGCAGCGGGGTTGTAGGATGTTTTCTGATGTAGAGTGATGCCCAGGAGATTCGCTAATGACGTCCAAAAGTGAGAGGTGAAAGTGGTTCCCCTGTCAGAAGTAATATGCTCAGGGATACCGAATCTTGAAATCCAACCAGAGAGTAAGGCAGATGTGCATGAGGCGGACGTTGCAGTTTCCATGGGAATGGCTCCAGGCCAACGAGTGGAGCGGTTGATGACGGTAAACAGGTAACGATGTCCTTGTGATGTGGGTAGGGGGCCTACAGCGTCGACGTGAATGTGTGCGAAACGACGCTGAGGTTGAGGAATGGTGCCCACTCCTGAATCCGTGTGTTGATGTACTTTGGAAGTTTGGCAAGAAGTACAGGCACGGACCCAATACTTAGCATCCTTAGAAATGCCGTGCAAAATGAACTTTGCCTTCAGCAGCTGTGCAGTAGAACGGCACGAGGGATGTAAAAGGCCGTGGATGAAATCAAACACCTGTCGGCGCATGGGAGCAGGAATCCAAGGTCGCGGTCTACCAGTACTGACGTCACAGAGGAGGGTGGTGTTGGAGTCTTCGAGAGGAAAATCCTCCCAACGGAGGGACGTGCAGGATGTCCTACAAGCTTGATACTCTGGATCCTGTCGTTGGGCTTCAGCCAGGGCGTTGTAATCCAATCCCAGTTGAACGGCAGCCAACGTGTTTCTTGACAGGGCATCGGCAACGGGATTCATTTTCCCAGGGACGTACTGGAGGGTGCAATTGTATTCAGCCACGGCGGAGAGATGTCGGCGTTGACGGGCGGACCAGGAGTCAGACTGTTGAGTGAAGGCGTGCACCTGAGGCATGTGGTCTGTGCGAATGACGAAGGGCGTACCTTCTAAGAAATGGCGAAAGTGACGGACAGCCAAGTGCACCGCCAGCAATTCTCGATCGAAGGTAGAATAACACGATTCTGCCTTGGACAGTTTTCTGCTGAAGAAGGCCAATGGGCGGGGCGAGCCTTTGACCACCTGCTCGAGTACTGCACCAATAGCGACGTCGCTGGCATCGGTGGAGAGAAGGAGAGGGGCGTGTGGGATAGGAAAAGTGAGAGCCGCAGCAGTATATAGGGCCTTCCTTGCATTGCAAAAGGTTGCTTCTTGAGGGGAACCCCACTTCAGGTCCTTTGGCTTGCCCTTGATGGAGGCGTAGAGGGGAGCAAGAGTGGCGGCAATGGCTGGCAGAAAACGGTGATAATAGTTGATCATGCACAAGAATCCCTGCAGAGCTTTGACGGTCTAGGGAGCGGGGAAGTTCTGAACGGCTGCTACCTTCTTAGGGAGGGGATGGACTCCTTCAGGAGTGATACGGTGCCCTAAAAACGCCACCTCGTTGGTGCCAAAGGTATACTTGTCGTACCGGACTACAAGGCTGTTTTGTTCCTCTTTTGAGGAGGAGAACACAAGTATGTCGTCCACATAACATACACAGAAAGGGATGTCCCCTAAGATGCCATCCATGAGACGTTGAAATGTTGCCCGAGCATTACGAAGGCCAAAACAGGAGTAATTGAAGGTGTATGTACCTAACGGAGTGGTGATGGCGGTCTTGGGGATGTCTTCTGGGTTCATAGGCACCTGATAATACCCCTTCAGGAGGTCGAGCGTAGAGAAAACCTTCGCTTTGTGCAGGTAAGAGGTCACATCGGCAATGTTTGGGAGGGGGTAGTGATCAGGTTCTGTTTGCATATTCAGGCGCCTGTAATCCTCGCACGGACGGAGGGAGCTGTCTTTCTTCAGAACGATGTGTAAGGGTGACGACCATGGGCTGGAGGCCTTTTGGTAAAGGCCCATTTTCTCCATTTCGGCAAACATCTGTTTGGCGGCTACCAATCGTTCCGGTGCCAGACGTCTGAATTTTGCGAAGACTGGGGGTCCCGTCGTCTTGATATGGTGATAAATACCGTGCTTGGCACGAACCGTGGGCGTTTGGCGAAGCTCTGGTCGGAAAACTTCCGGGTACGACGTGAGGAGGTGGGCATAGGCATCCGTGGGTGCGCTGATGTGGAGAGCGAGGTTAGATGGGGCGGGTTGAAGAGGTGTCGACAAGTACGAGTCTGCGTTGACCAATCGTCGGTGGGCGACATCGACCAAAAGGTGGAAATGAGAGAGGAAATCCGCACCGAGGATTGGCATTGTGACGTCAGCAACGAGAAACTTCCAATTGAATTTACCGTTTCCGAACGATTATGTGAGGTTCTCGTAACCGTAGGTGGGTATCGCAGATCCGTTGGCAGCTACTAAGCGGACGTCAGCAGATGTAGACAGACTACGTCGTGCCTTGAAAAGTTTCCTTGGCAAAAGAGAACGACAAGCACCCGTTATTACCAAAAATCGCACGCCCCGTTCCTGCATCCTGTAAATAGAAAAGATTAGAAACATGGGAGGCCACCGCCACAAGCGATGGCCTACTTACACGTTTTTTGGCGACTGACAATCCTTGGCACATTTCTTCGCGGTTGCCCCGAATCTGAAGTGGTAGTAGCAAAACTGCGGGGGATGGGAGGTAGTAAGTTAGGTCGTTCGTTGGGGTGCGAGCGATTGGTGGGTGGTGGGCCGCCGCTTCGGCACGTCACAGGGTAGGCGTGTATGTCCTACGGCATTCATGTCAGCTTAGGTTGACGTTGAATAGGCATCCTCCTCGTCAGGGGTGGAGGTGTTGATGGAGGTCTTGAAGTAGCTGTCCATAAGGGCGTCGGCTTTGGTCATCAAGTCCTTTATGGGTAAACTATCGACATCAGGTATGGCAGCGCGTACAGGTTCGGGTAAAGGGCGTATCCAAAGGGCACGAAGTAGGTTCACCTCACGAGGTGAGCCGTCTGCGGCAGGTTGAAGGCGAGTGATACTGGTCATTTCCCTGAGGGCAAGCGAAGCCCTTTGGTCCCCCAACGGTTCTTGCGAGAACTGAAAAAGCTTTGCTATACGGGCGGCTGGTGACGGCGAGTACTGCTGCAGAAGGTATGTTTTGAGGGCTTCATACGCTATTGGGGTGTCTCCTTGTTCACAAAGCCAGTCGGATATTTCTGGGAAGGTGTCCTCGGGTATCGCCGCGAGAACATAATCCGCTTTGGTGGTTGAGCGAGTCACGCCCCTGATACGAAACTGGACTTCTGAGCGCTGAAACCAAGCAAACTCCGGTGGCGAACGGTGAAAGTTTCAATGGGGCGGCACCAACGGCTGGAGTAGAGTCTGTCTCCGTCATAGTACCAACGATGGAGGGACGAGGGAGGTGGGGGTGGAAGGCAGTGGGAGCGAGTCGACTTCCGGGGTCACCAATGTGACGGCCGAGAGAGGAGTTGTGAACTCAAAGGCTGGATGCAATCAACTGAACTTTATTAAGGAACACTCTTCTTTATATACAAAACCTCAAGGCAACAGGACATGACCTGTTCGAGAGACAGACAATGTTACAGAGCAAAATGGAGACATGATCATTCAGGTTCTTTTTAGTGCGAGGGAAGAGCGCAGATACAAGCATAATATATACAAAATAATTATGTACAATTGTGTGCCATATGGTTGGTACAATATATATGTATATATATTTATATACACAAATATACACTAACATATATATATATATATATATATATAAAATACTTTATATAGGAAAAAAACGTTTATGGAAATAACATTACCATTAGATATTCATTTAAATGCAGACTGATGTAGGCATGCAACCATAATCATATTTCATGAGACAACTAACATAATATACATTTCTCGTCAAATTGAATGACCAGATTTCTTCAAAAGTTTATTTGTTTGCCATCTATTGGCGACTGAGAGAACTATTTACATCCGACGTTCTCTGAAGTGGCTTAAACCAGCTTCGAGTTGATTATTTGCCTCTAGATCTTAACGACTGTCTAGACCCTAAACTATGATATTGGCCATTCGAATGGGTAGTTGAACAATAGTTTATCTCACTGTTATATTTGTCATTCTTCATACATTTAGTTATTATAATGTTTATCGAATAAATAATGAACAACTTTATATGATATTGTTTTCCTCTCAATTTTTATTTCTTCATTGCCTGTTTAGCTCAGCCCCCCACTCTCTCTCTCTCTCTCTCTCTCTCTCTCTCTCTCTCTCTCTAAATACGATTAAACCTAAATTTTTGAATCATGTATCAAGAAACGTGTTGATATTAAAGTCTGGAAAAAAAACTAATAAATTCATTAATTTTCAATTGAATTATTTCAGGACTCTTTTTATATACCTACCAAAGATTCATATATGAATGTTTTAATGTATATATATATATATATATATATATATATAACATTAAAACATTCATATATGAATCTTTGGTAGGTATATAAAAAGTCCTGAAATAATTCAATTGAAAACTAATGAATTTATAAGTTTTTTTCCAGACTTTAATATCAACACGTTTCTTGATAAATGATTCAAAACTTTATTCAAACATTTCGAAAATACTATTTAATGAATAACAGCTAACAAATAGGTGACTTTGACATCTAATTTATTAAAAAAATACACTAGTTTATCAATATTTGATAATACTTAAAAATTTGGGTGTTTAGATTTATTATAATTTTTCAAGAGTGATCCATTGTTCGAGAGATTTTAATCTACTGGGAATAACAATTGAAGGAAAAAAGTTCTTTTGAAGTTTGTTGGCTAATCTTTCGACACAAATAAATATTGAAGATTTTCTATTTAGGCGATACAAAATATCAGTTTTCAGGTCTGCTACTGATTGTTTGTTCTACCGTTTAGTAATAAATGGAGTACAAACAGACGCACACATACATACATATTTCTGATTTTTAAGTATATACCCTCTATCCTATTATGATCTCTCTCTCTCTCTCTCTCTCTCTCTCTCTCTCTCTCTCTGATAACTCAAAAACCCACCAAATGGAATAAATACATCACACATTCTCACAACAATTCTAACAAGAAGAAAAAAGACTACAATCCTAGTTGTCTTCTATCTCCCAGACCTTCTTGTGATCTAGCAGGATAAAAGACCGTGAATCAAACAGACTCGGAGCATCTTTCCTACGATGAAAAGAAAGAATGTAAACAGCGCCATCTGGTTCTTGTGGCGGAACTACAGAGGAACACAAGTAGACAAGACCAACCAGACTTCCATCTCGGATGCAAATCCAATATGAAGAAGACCACAGTGTTCAAAAGCACTTATTTCTGGGATGCTTCTTCTTCTTCTTATTTCTATTTACTCTCGCATTCATGCATCAAAGAGATTAGAATAAGAAGGGAGGCTCTTTTTTATGAAGCCTTATTCTTCTCAGTGAGGCAAAGGTAGGCTACGTTTGATGGTTGGAGAGAGGAATTACTTTGAAGAAATCATTTTTATTTATTTTTTTCTAATTCAATAGAAGCTTTCTTTTCATTGCATAATTAACTGGCTCTGTGGTAGCTGTAATTTATGCCTTCTCGTTAATGCACTATTGCATATCATGAGTTAAAAGCGAGGCAATACATTTTGGGAAAATCTTCTTCTAATAGGAAGATAAAATACAATAATGGATTGTAAGATACAGATGGATAGATAGTTGAAGGATTATATATTTCAGACATATATATATATACATATATATATATATATATATATATATGTATATATATATATATATATATATATTTATATATTTATATATATGTATACCTACTATATATACACATATTTATATATATGTATATATATATATATATATATGTATGTATACCTACTATAAATATATATATATATATATATATATGTATGTATACCTACTATAAATATATATATATATATATATATATGTGTGTGTGTGTGTGTGTGTGTGTATATTGTAGGTATACATATATATATATATATATATATACATATATATATATATATATATATATTCGTGCATGTAGGTGTGTATATGCCAATATATGTATGTATATATACATTTCTATATATAAATGCATATTTACAACTAAATCAACTTTACCGAAATAAACATAACCCAAAAATTCATATTTTCATTTTTATCAAAGTAATTTATTCCCATTAGCAAAATCCATCCTAAACAAAACTAAATTCAATATCGATATAGGTCAACCTTACTATCTCATATCCAAAAGAATATTGGACGACCCAAATGAGCAACCTTTCCCCATGTGCCTCCCCATTCGAAGCAATCTCAAGATTTTGATACGAAGCTGATATCGTCTCGTCCGAAACTCATATTGTCCGGGAAAACTTCCATTCTTTGGACGCTTCTTAAAAAGGTTTCTTCGTCCGGAAGAGGAATTTTGACTCTATATTCTTCTATCCTTCCTCAAGGGAAATTTCTTCTTTCCTTGCTATGAATGTTTAGCATCACGTTTTAATAAATCTATAGTTCAACATTTTCCAGTGATATTTGAATATCTAAAATTATTTACTAAAAATGACTGTTTAATATTCAGATAAATATCCACACACTCGCGCACATACAGATTCAAGCCATCCATACTAACCCTTTTCCTAACTACACTACGTCTTACAGGGTATGACTATAATTTCATCAAAGACATTTCGTTCTTTTTAGCAAAAAAAGTCAAACCAGAAGAATTGAGGTACAATTTTACCTCTAAGTGATCAAAGAGAAAGAAGGAAAGGAAGAATCTTCTCTTCATATTAGATTTGCATCTGTGATGGAACTTGGTTCTTTTATTTTCTGTGATAGAAAATTTATGTATGAAATTAGTATTACATAATCAATTCTTTCAAGCAAAATATCTATTAAATTAATCAAGTTTAAACATGACTGACAGAGACGAGAGATGACAGTGGAGTAACAGAATTGTAATTTTAGAACCGAACCTAATATGAGGGTTTTTTTTTTTCTTATTCATCAAAAGTAGAATATTGAAAAGAATTCTTTTGGGAGGGAATCATCTTTGATCGTGTGTTCTACTTTATTTCCTTCAGATGAGTTTATTAGTTCTCTAATATTTCTAAATCTGTCCTTCCGTCTGTTAAGGTGAGTGATTTCTCCCATGGGAGGACTTGGGTTGATGTATGAGATATACTCGATAAGGTCTTCATATTCAGAGAGAGAGAGAGAGAGAGAGAGAGAGAGAGAGAGAGAGAGAGATATTTCAAAAGTTAGCATTAGTGAACTTGTCCTATCCTTATCAGTCTATGATTTACTTGTCATGATAATAATATTCCTAAGAAAATGAAAGATCCAAAAATGATATTTTCATGGTCCATTAAAAGAATGATATTCGATGGGTGACTTAGGCCTAAATGAATTCTAATTAAGAGAATTCCTATTTCCTTTTTCC
>NC_090758.1:69797338-69804838 GCF_036898095.1 Palaemon carinicauda
CCCTACCTTCCTGAATTCGACAGGAACATGTAAGGGGACATGTCATAACCTTTTATCTCTCTTGATAGCTCAGTCAGTAGAGCCGTTTCTGGCATGGTTTCCGGCCCACAGGTGAGGGTTCGAATCTCCACCCGGCCAGAAGCTGTTACCATAAATGAATTCCTAGTGAATATATATTCCCAAGATAGAATTCGGTATTAAATGCCATTCGTGGGTGATATTTACATTGATTGAAATCACGTGTGCTTGTGATATATGTTCATGTGTGTATATATATATATATATATATATATATATATATATATATATATATATATATATATATATATATATATATATATATATATATATATATATATATATATATATATATGTATGTGTGTGTTTGTGTGTGTGTGTGTGTGTGTGTGTTTGTGTGTGTTTGTATGTATACATACCTTCCTACTTGATTTCTTGTGATTCACAATTAAAAAGTCAAATCAGATACACTTCAATGTATATATCCTATTCTATTCTCTTATCATTAAGAAAAAACACAAATTCAATTTTCTATTATCATCTTTTTATTTGTTATTGGAGATTCCTTTTCCAATATTGTTTATTTCTCTTGTTTATAGATATTCTATAATTGGATTCTTGTTCTTGTACAAAGGCCAAACTACAGTTATTTAGATGCTCGTATTTTCTCTGTTGGTTTACAAAAGGTAATATTGTTTTTACCTTACAAAACGAGTTGGAACATTATTGAGAGAAAGAGGAATTAAGATAATATAGTTTATGATATTTATGACTACTGAGGCTCACAAAATCCTTAAATATTTGTTTAAACACACACACACACTCATATGCATAAATAAGACATACAGAAGCAGACACACATACGCACACACACACACACACACACACACACACACACATATATATATATATATATATATATATATATATATATATATATATATATATATATATATATATATATATATATATATATATATATATATATATATATATATAAACCATGTCTCTACCAAAAATGTACCAAAAACATATAAGTTAACAGCCCCTCTAAACGCGTAACACCATAGAATTCTTCCTACCATAATATCCTTCGGGCAATCCTTCTCCCCTGGTCATCAGGAGCAGGTCTGTTCAAGCGAGCAATCCTGATGTCATGATCTGCACTCAGTCCCTGGGCTTCAGTCCGAGACCCATCTGGACACGCCTTCGATGTAGCCACCCAGCTGGACTGCCCTGTTCCAAACGACCTCTTTCGCCACTATGAAAATCTTCTCCAGTGTCTGAGGAAGAAGCCTCTGCATGACATATTAAAGGTGATTAAGTTGCTCTAGATTTAATCTGAATGAGTCTTTGTTTACTAGTGTAAGTGACCAGTCAAAAATCACAGGTTAGCATTTAGATAGATACTCTTACACACGCAGATACAGAGGCACCTCCTCTTGTATGTAGTTAGACTCTTGCAATTTATAATAAAAGAGATAATAATTTTAACTTATTTACATATTCCTTTTGTTTTGTTTTATATAACAAGTGGATATGATTTTCAAAAATAACAATAAGACATTCTAAGAAAACAAGGGAAAATTATTATAATTTGACTATTATACAATTTTATCTTAGACTCTTTCCACTCATATAATATGCTAGAACTATAGGATAAAATATTTACATAGTAAATTATGCCGTTTTTAGTAATTATTCTGCCCTTGGCTATGAGTCTCCACAGAGTTCACACAGTATATGAGCTACATGGAATCTAAATAGGTAGAAACACTAATGAAATGTAACTATTCTTTTTATTTTTTCTGTAGTTGTAATTTCATTACTTATCAACTGATATCTTTATTAAAATTTCATTAATTATGCCGTAGTTACAGTTTCTTTTCTTTATTTTTGATGAGTATATTCCTGGAAAAAAAATAATACAAGAGTTTAATAATACAATTATTTAATTAATATGGCAATTTGTTTAAAAAAAGAAAAATTGTATATACATTTTTGTGGATACGTAAAAATTATTTCTACTAACAAACAGAACTTAATTCTAATTAAAAGTCTATTTAGATAAATGAAGGGATGTTTTAGAAAACTAAAATGTTTTTAGAAAGTTAAGTTTGTATTTAAACTAACAATACACAGTAGGAATTTTATGTTTGATTGGAAATCATTTTAACTCGAGATGATTTTATTATAGAACTTTTAATTATATCTAGCAAAAATTACATTAAATTTAAATTTCGATCAAATGTCCATCTTTATACCTAAAGGTATTTTTTTTAAACTAAAATATTATTGTTAATTTGAATTTATATTAAACCTAACAATGTATGATTGGACTGTTTTCTTGTAAATGCTTTTAAGTCAAGAGGATTTATTTTCAGTATAATAATATTTCAATCAATATCATGAAAGACAAATAATAAGTTGACTTTAATATTTTTGTCTAAATAATAATTATGATTCCGGAAAAATATAATATTACATATATACAACTCTATACATAGAGTCATATATATATATATATATATATATATATATATATATATATATATATATATATATTTATATATATATATATATATATATATATATATATATATATATATATATATATATATATATATATATATATATATGTATATATATTTATGTATATATATATATATATATATATATATATATATATATATATATATATATATATATATATATATATATATATATATATATATATATATATAGATGCGCCTGATGAACAGCAGAGCTTTACCTGGGCTACCTATAATAGCTACATTTGCTGTGAGCAATAAGACAAAAATCACCCACCATCACCAGTCCGTAGTTGGCAAGCCTAGTGATGAAAACTAGCCAAACCACAGGAATGAATAAGGATGTGGCCAATGCCCTGCAGAGTTCTAGGCACAGCTGCTTTTGTTGTTGTTTTTGTTGTTTTTGTTGTTGTTGTTTTATATTCACAGATATATACAGTTACGAACTGAAATCCTTGCATAATGAATACATACGTTTAAACAGAATAAAATTCCTAATTTCTAAACTATAATATAAAAGTTAACTTGCACCCAAGTACTTAATCGTATATCCTAAATATCTCCATTTGTCTATACCAAGTAATATTCTTAATCACTCAACTATAAAAAGAAAAATAAGAAATATCTTAATTTTCCTCTTGACTTCAAAGGCAAGGAAGGTCGAACTCCAGTTGACCTCCTACTAGGAATGACAGCTGCCAACCTCCTTGACATCCTGAGTCAGCAAGAAGTCCAGGAAGGATTCGATGCTGACTATAGGGAGGATCTGCTGAGATCCTTCGTTGTCAATAACTATCGATATCATCTGCAGGTGAGTATTATTATTATTATTATTATTATTATTATTATTATTATTATTATTATTATTATTATTATTATTATTATTATTATCACCTGGGCTACACACATATATAAACTATACCATCTAATATATAAAAGTAAACCTCACATGGAGCATTTTCATCTCGCCACAGGAAATAATGTTAGCCATCACAGCCGAGTACACTGATTGGTCAAGATCCCTCTATCAACCAATCAGCATCAGAGACTCAACCGGCCAAGGCCTTCACGATGCGAATATTGTCTCGCCGATGGCAGATCTTGCCAAGCAGCTCTACACGACTTCCCGATCGTCTTATCTCTACGTCTTGGAGGAAGAAGGTTCAAATGTGCGTTGATATGGATAGATTGGATTTATATATGAAATAGAAAAATATGGTATATATTATTAATGAGAATCTTTAATAATCTACAGAAAGTTTTTGAATCTTATCCATAGATTAGAGATATATGTATCCAAATCATGCAAATAATATTCATGAAAATATAATATAATAAATACCAATAAAAGAATCATGATATAAATAAAATCATTTATTCCTCTGCCATTTAAATTATTATTTTTCAATTTATTTATTACTACAATAAAGCTTTAAATTTGAACTAATTATCTTTCCCAAAGTCTGGAAACGAGAGTCTTCTCCTGAACGAGCTGGCGTACGTCTTTGGTGGTCCTATGGGCACTCTTGGACCTTTGGCCTCAAGTTATAACTTCACTAAGATGGATGTCACACTCAGCAAATCATTCATATCAATGTGGAGTAATTTCATAAAATTTGGGTGAGTACAAGGTGGTTTTAGAAGGGGTAGGGGATGTATGAATCAGATTTTTACAGTTAGGCTGATATGCAAGAAATATTTAGCAAAAGGTGAGGAGGTGTATGTCGCATTTATGGATCTGGAGAAAGCGTATGAAAGAGTTGATAGGGAAGCGATGTGAAATGTGATGAGGTTATATAGAATTGGTGGAAGGATTTGCAAGCAGTGAAAAGTTTCTACAATAGTAGTAAAGCGTATGTTAGGATAAGGAATGAAGTGAGCGATTGGTTTCCGGTGAGAGTGGGGCTGAGAAAGGGATGTGTGATGTTGCCATGCTTGTTTAACTTGTATGTTGATGGAGTGATGAGAGAGGTGAATTTTCGAGTACTTAGACGAGGATTGAAACTGATAGACACGAACCATTATGAATGGGAGGTAAATCAGTTTTTGTTTGCGGATGATACTGTACTGGTTGCAGACTCGGAAGACAAGCTTGGCCGATTAGTGACAGGATTTGGAAGGATATGTGAAAGAAGGAAGTTGAGAGTTAATGTGAGTAAGAGTAAGGTTATGAGATGTACGAGAAGGGAAGGTGTTGCGAGGTTGAATGTCATATCGAAGGGAGATTTACTTGAGGAGGTGGATCAGTTTAAGTACTTGGGGTCTGTTGTTGCAGCAAATGGTTGAGGCGGAAGCAGATGTACGTCAGAGAGTGAATGAAGGATGCAAAGTGTTGGGGACAGTGAAGGGAGTGATAAAGAATAGAGGGTTAGGCATTAATGTAAAGAGAGTTTTGTATGGGAAAATGATTGTACCAACTGTGATGTATGTATCGAAGTTGTGGGAATGAAAGTGACGGGTAGACAGAAATTGAATGTGTTTGAGATTATGTGCCTGAGAAGTATGACTGGTGTATCTCGAGAAGATAGGGTTAGGAACGAAGTAGTGAGGGTGAGAACAGGTGTAATAAATGATTTAACAGCTAGAGTGGATATGAATGTGTTGAGGTGGTTTGGCCATGTTGAGAGAATGGAAAATGGCTGTCAGTTAAGAAGGTGATGAATGCAAGAGTTCATGGGAGAAGTACAAGAGGAAGGTCAAGATTTGGGTGGATGGAGTGAGTGAAGAAAGTTCTGGGTGATAGGAGGATATATGTGAGAGGCAAGAGAGCGTGCTAGATATAGGAATGAATGGTGAGCGATTGTGTCACAGTTCCTGTAGGCCCTGCTGCTTCCTCTGGTCACCTTGGATGACTGCGGAGGTAGCAGCAGTAGGGGATTCAGCGTTATAAAGCTTCATTTATGCTGGATAACGGAGGAGGGTAGGCTGTGGCACCCTAGTTGTACCAGCCGAACTTGGTTGACTTCCTCGTCAGGCTAGGAGGAGCATAGAGAGGAAAGGTCCCGTTTTTTCATTCGTTTGATGTCGACTACCACCCAAAATTAGTTGAAGTACCTTGGTATATGGATATGGATATATATGTATCTATCTATCTATCTATCTATCTATCAATCTATCTATCTATCTATCTATCTATCTATATATATATATATATATATATATATATATATATATATATATATATATATATATATATATATATATATATATATGTATATATATATATATATATATATATATATATATATATATATACATATATATATATATATATATATATAATACTGTACAGTTCATATATATATGTATATATATATATATATATATATATATATATATATATATATATATATATATATATATATATATATATATATATATATATATATATATATATATATATATATATATATATATGAACTGTACAGTATTATATATATATATATATATATATATATATATATATATATATATATATACATATATATATATATATATATGTATATATATATATATATATATATATATATATATATATATATATATATATATATATATATATATATATATATATATATATATATATAATACTGTACAGTTTATTTCATTGATACCATAGATCAATAAAGTATAATTATGGTATTAATTCAAAACTCTATGTTCATTTCACAGACGTCCAAAAGACACAGTCTCCAATGCTAAGATATCCGAGAGTGCAAACGACATAACTTCTGAAGAGCAGATATGGCCCAAATATGATCCAGTCTATCAGAGATACTTTCAAATAGGTGAGGTCCCTATTTCTGTGTGGCTGTATTCACTCACAAATATAATGATACAATGATTTTCAATATTTTCTAGATATATAACCTTAGGTCAGGAAAGAACATTTATTCATATTTTTAGAGTAATTTTATTTTTTCATGATAACTTATATATTACTGAATAATCACTTTCTTCTCTATATATGAAATCCTATGGTCTAGTTTTTAACATTCGTCTCTCTCTCTCTCTCTCTCTCTCTCTCTCTCTCTCTCTCTCTCTCTCTCTCTCTCTCTCTCTCTCTCTCTCTCTCTGTATATATATATATATATATATATATATATATATATATATATATATATATATTTGTATATATATATATATATATATATATATATATATATATATATATATATATATATATATATATATATATATATATATATATATATATATATATATATATATTTTTCAATAACCCAGCTCCTATGAATACCATGTAAAGAAACTAGTAAAACATAATCTTTTTAATTTAATAAAACTATAAAACCTTAATGAAATACTAATATTTAACTGGTGATGATTTTAATAAACTAATTGATAGTACATCTAAAATTATATGATATAATTTTAATTTTTAATATAGATTCTATATGTAGCCTTTCCAGAAATTTTTCTTAGGTAAATTCAAGTGTTTGACCTGTATTTGTAATAGCTTATGAAGGTGTAACATACAACTCATATTCGGTGATAAATTGATAAACAAATATTTATTCATAACATCAAGGAGTCAAAACAATATATCTTAGATTTAATAATATATCTTCTATAGATATCGTATCCTCTTTATCACATAATTACTATTAATTGTTTAAATATCTCTATTCATTCCAGGAACACAGAACATTGTTCGTAACCACTACCGTGCTGGAAAAGTAGCCTTGTGGTCATGGCTACTTCCTGGTCTGGAACGTGTGGGTTCTCGGTACGGCCCAGATAAAAACTTTCACAGATTACCAACTGATCTCCAGTCGGGTTTATACCCTGAATCAACAGGTCAGTATAACTTAACAGATGGCCTTTCATCTAGCCGAGTCACTCCAACCATCACTGGCACAACTGATATATTTCATAACTTGACAATTGTAGCTAAAGCTAACAAAATTCA
>NC_090758.1:69827338-69834838 GCF_036898095.1 Palaemon carinicauda
TATATATATATATATATATATATATATATATATATATATATATATATATATATATATAGATGTGTGTGAGGGTGTACATGTATATATACAGTATATATATATATATATATATATATATATATATATATATATATATATATATATATATATATATATATATATATATATATATATATATATATATATATATATATATATATATATATATATATATATATATATATATATATATATATAGATGTGTGTGAGGGTGAACATGTATTTATATATATATATATATATATATATATATATATATATATATATATATATATATATTTATATATATGTGTGTGTGTGTGTATGCGTGTATATGCATGTTTACACAGTCGTTTGTATGTGAATTTATGTGTGTATTTGATGTGTGTGCTTGTATCTACACGTATTTTTAATCTGAACAATAACCAATCTGCTCCAATGCACCTTTATTTGCTCATGCCATTTATTCTGTTGATGTTTGCAAAGCAAAGGCAATATTTCCCGGATTTTGAAAAGCGATGATTGAATATCCAACTGTTCCTACAGTGAACTCGCATCATTGATCCTGAAATATTGTAAATACAAACCTCGTTTCATGAAAAGTAATGCAAACATTATGGAAAACTACTTACAATACTGGTAAGACAAAGCACAATATAATTCAAACATTGAATCCCACTGTAGTTAGAGCCAATGTATCATAGTGGTCTTTAATTAAAATTGAATAATGTATTATTGTTCTATACTTATTCGTCGTACATTCTGTTCTGTTTTTATGTTTCTATAAACATTTCTTGTTCGTTGCTAATAGATTGACTGATGGCACTCATTACTGCGGAAATTTTGACGGAATCCAAAGCTTTCTCCTAGTCTACTAATGCAGTTAGCTGGTTAATTACAGGCTTTACCATGTCTATAAATATCTTTCTTGCGTTGTCAATAGATTACATGATTGCTTTGAATAATTGTTGACTGCATTAGATGAACATGTATTTATAGATGGAGGAGTTCTGGTAATGTTTTTCCTTTTACACATAAGTTTTAGGTGATGTTTCTTAGACAATCTTTATGCATTCTTATATTCCCTTGAAAATAAAGATGATAAGTTTTGTTATAGTTAATAAGACATTTCTTCAAAATAATATCTTTTGATGGATTAATTCTAGATAAATAAAATTTACTTAATGATAAGAATTGATTGTGTAGGTCTTTTGACACAAGACCATTATTGTAGAGTTTATTAAAAATACGATATTTTTCTACATTGATGTCGACATTGATGATTAAGTCGTATAATAAATATGAACATACATATATACCACCTCTCTTTACAATAAATAGTAATCAAAGTAGTAATTGTAGTGCAAAGAATATAATCCTATTGTAGGAATGACTAAATTTTATTCAAATCTTTTTTGTAAATATGGTAAATATATTCACTAATAACCGTCTTTTATGATTTAGAATGCAAATATAAACTGCAACGATAAAATACAACTACCAAATATATCAAAATGGTAGTCATAAGAATCCAAGTAGAATATTCTATTCTCGAACAACCTTTTGATATTATTGAAATCGGCATTATTCACTGAGGACTCTTCCTTTTGACTCTTGGCTGATTCTGCATAATGTGATATTCCTATGCAAGCTGTATTCAGGAACCTCCCACGTGTCTGTGTGTGTGTGTCCCGACCTTTTGTCAGGAGAGAATGGAAAGGAGGGAGATGGAGAAGAGGGATGGTGAGAGAGAGAGAGAGAGAGAGAGAGAGAGAGAGAGAGAGAGAGAGAGAGAGAGAGAGACATCCAGAACTATTAAAAAAGGTAAAATAACAATGTTCCTCTATGTTGTCTATCAAATATCCTAACCCAAGCATCCAATATAGACAAGAGTATTGCTTTCCTAAAAGTCTCTTTCACAAGAGGAGGAATATCTGTCAGCTCCCTCTATTGACGAACGTTGATCCATCTCAAGTGACAAATGATGAGGTTTCTCAAGGATATTTTGGCTGAACAATTCTCATCCTTGGAACTCTCTGAAGAAAAACATCTCTTTTATCACTCTGATGTTCATCTTTAGAAAATGTTTTGAAATATTGTTCACTGTCTTGAGTTTTTCACTTCTATATCACAGTAATTTCAAGAGATTAAAAAAAACATACACATACACACACATACACACACACACACATACACACACATACATATATATATATATATATATATATATATATATATATATATATATATATATATATATATATATATATATATGTATATATATATATATATATATATATATATATATATATATATATATATATATATATATATATATATGTGTGTGTGCGTGTCTATGTGTGTATAATATATATATATATATATATATATATATATATATATATATATATATATATATATATATATATATATACATATATATATATATATATATATATATATATATATATATGTATATATATATATATATATATATATATATATATATATATATATATATATATATATATATATATATATGTGTGTGTGTGTACGATATGCCACAGCATTTTACGTTTTTAGTTAAGTTGGTGCTACACGTTTTCTTTGTTGATGATAAGGATGAGGGTATAAGCAAGCGTCGGGATTGCCTGATGTTTGTTTTGTAATTTAATTATACACATATGTGCACTATTTTGAATTAAATATTTCTATTGAATGGAAAACTGTATACATTTTGTGTTTACTCTTTTGTATGAAAAAGAAGTATTGAGTTTGTACTGAAAAATATTGTATTGTTATTGTTGGCATCTGCCCAAAAGGCCGCGATTTATGCCCGCCTTGGCGCCTTTGTTAGTTCAGCGTGGGCAGGCTCTGGAAAGCACATGGAATTTCTGCATGCTGTGGTTCTGCAGTATTTGTGGTGTGCTGAGCTGCCCAGTGTACTCATCATAGTATTAAGTGACCAGTGTTGCTGTTAGCTAGGAGGCTGAATGCTTTTGGTGGTACAGCAACTTGTACCATTGGTTATCTGGGAATTTTAGTATTAGAATCGGCGTCTGGAAAATGTAAGTTTATTTTCTATGTTAAGTGAACCTTACCTGTGGAATTACTGTATTGTATTTTACATTATTTACATTATTTTGTATTTACATGATATTTAAGGTATATATGTTGTTTTACATGAATATTTACATTATTTTTTTGTATATCTATTGCTGTTTTTGTTTGCAGCGTCAAACCTTGCTTCTTTGATGGAATATATGAACACCACAGAGGAAGAGTGTTGGACTTCACCCTTAGTAAAACGCTGTTATTCAGAACGTAGCTTCACTGGGGGTGCAGTGTTCTACAGTTTGACGAATACTCCAGCCTGGGTCAAGTAACGCCAGCGTGGGACAAGTGGACCTCGTCAGCCTTGTGTCTGCAAGGATCGTCTGTTGTGGCCTCTATCATCTGTCACCATGTCGTCCGTTTCAAGAGCTTCAACAAAGACCAGCCAGTTGGCACTGCGTGTGCGCTTGCTTGAGGCGCAAGCAAAGCTTAAGCAAGCTGAGGAAGCAAAACAGCTTGAAGAAGAGAAATTGGCTTTGGAAATGCAAGCAAAAGCACTTGCAGCTGAAGCTAAAATGCAAGCCAAAACACTTGCAGTTGAAATGCAAGCCAAAGCAATTGCAGCTAAACGCAAGAGCCAAGAAGAGATTAACGGCCTGAAGTTAGACTGTGATAAACTACAGGTAGAGTATGAAACACTTTCTGAAGTTGGAACTTCATATGCTGGTTCCGCTGCTAGTAATGCTTCACAACGGGAGAAGAGGGACTCATCAGATCAGTTGGATGTCAAAGGGATTAAGCAGTGGAGAAGTGATGTAAATTCTCACTATGAGAGTGGGAGAATCAGCAGGGTTCATGAAGCAGATGTGAATCCTACAAACGTCCACAGTGTGACGTATGACCTGGAGGGTCTTGAACATCATTCAACTCCATTGGCCCCAGATGCGACACCTTTTGTGCCAAGACGTGTTCCCTTAACTCAGGATGTATCACAAGCAGATCTGCAAACTTCTGAAATAGTAAAGGCTCTTGATTGTACACTAGCTAGTCAGCAAGAACTAACACGACGAATGCAGCTGCCACAGATGAAGCTGGAGCATTTCAGTGGAGACTTAACCAAATTTTCCATGTTTAAGAATTCTTTCACCTGGATTGTGGAGTGTATTACCGACGACCCTGCACGAAGGCTAACTCATCTATACAACTGTGTAGATGGTACTCCCAAGAACCTGATTGAGAACTGTTTCCATCTACCCACTGACATTGGGTATGATTGTGCTTGGGAGATATTGTGTCGTAAATACAAGAATGACAATGACCTGTCATATGCTTATGTCAAGAAGCTATTTGATTGGAAGGAGATTAATGCAGGTGATATTGATGGCCTGGAAAATTATGCTGCATGTTTGAAGACAGTTAAGGCAGCACTTGGTAATAACTACCATCGAAAAAATCTTCAAGAAACAATGAAGAAGATTGTTGAAAAGCTCCCATACCAACTGATTGTGAGATGGGTAGTGAAATGCGAGGAACATAAGTTCAAGCTTCCAACTCTAATAAAGTACATTGAGAAGCAGGCATGCATTGCCAAGCATCTCTCCTATTATGAGTGCGACCGTCGTACCCCGAAGCCTACTGAGAAGCCATCCAAGCCTGTCAGGCCTAAGACCTTACCTGTGCACCACACAGCTTCACCAGCTAGAGGGAAATGGTGTCCCTTCTGCACTAAGGAGGACCATGAACTTAAAGAGTGCTTCAAATTTGAAAGGTTGAAGCTTCCAGATCGTTGGGAGGTGATAAAGAAGGCAAGATACTGCTTCAGGTGTCTTAATGGTGAACATTCATATGCAAAATGTGAAGATGCATCCATCTGTGAAAAGTGTGGATTTCACAAGCACCATACCATGCTGCATAGTCCACCTAAGTCTGCAAGCAATACAGGTGCGGCCCATGCGGGAGGCAAAGGTGCTATCGGGGGTGGTGAGTAGGCAGTTGGTGCTACAGAAGGTGGCGCGACTGCTACAGCTGGCAAGAGTGCTGTAGCCCCAAATGTGCAACCTATGTTCTCAGTGAGTGCAAGCCAGTTACCTAAGGGAAGAACAATGCTGAAGATCTTACCTGTTCTCGTTAATGGCATCCATGCAACCTATAGATTGATCGACAGTGGAGCTGCCCCAACAATGGCAGTAAGAACCCTGATAGACCGAATGGGTCTCAAAGGAAGACCAAGCAACCAGATCATGGCAACTGAAGCAGGGACTTTCACTTGTAAGGAAGTTCTGTCCCTACACATTGGTAATATTAATACTGATGAAGGAGAGCATGTGACCGACGTGTTCGTGGCTGACAAGATCAATGTGTCTATGGACCATGCCAAGAGTCAAGAATGGCTGACCAAGTGGCCCCATCTGAGTGACCTGGAAATAGAAAGTCTACCTGAAGATCATCGTCAAGTAGAGCTAATCATTGGGCTAGACACGACATTCTAGACCAGCGACATGGGCTGAAGGATGAGCCATCTGCCTACCTGACCAAGCTAGGGTGGGTTGTTTTCGGCCCAACAGGACCTAGATCGACTTCAGCTCCTGCCCCTCTGTTCCATGTGTGCACTGTGGATGATACAACAGAACTTCTGCAACGCAACTTCAACCAAGACTTTTGGGAGAAAGAGACACTCTCAAAGATAGAAGATTCTTTTGAAGGCAAGAGATTCCTGTCTTTGTTGGACGAAACTGTTGTCCAGACAGATGGCAAGTATGTTGCTTGCTTACCCTTTAGTGACACTGAGCCTCTACCTAATAACCGTGCCATGGCAGAACGTAGGGCTCACTCCTTAAAGAAGAAATTTGAGGTAAATGAAACGTACAAGACTATATACGTCGAACAAATAGAGAAGTACCTTTTGAAAGGGTACGCTGAGCTTGTCCCAGTCGACAAGCTGTATCGCAGTGATGGCCGTGTGAACTACATGGTGCACCATGGGGTCAAACACCCTACCAAGGACAAGCTTAGGGTCGTCTTCGACCTTAAGGCTAAGCATGCTGGGACCTCACTCAATGACCACCTCATGCAAGGACCACATCTCACAAGTAGTCTTGCTGGAGTGCTGCTGCGCTTCAGGGAAGGACAACATGCTGTTACTGCGGACATACAAGAAATGTTCCATCAAGTCAAGGTGCTAGAAGACGAGAGGAACTCTTTACGCTTCCTGTGGTGGCCAGGTGGAGACACCAATCAAGCTATTCAAGAGTTCAGGATGACTTCACATGTGTTTGGAGCGCGATCGTCCCCAAGTATAGTCAACTTCTGCCTCAGACAGGCCGCACTTGACTATGGTGACAAGTATGGTGAAGAAGCTTGCCATGCCATACGATGCAACTTCTACGTCGATAATTTGTTGAAGTCAATGGACAGCGAGGAAGACTGTATCCAATTGACAAAAGACCTCATTGGACTCTGAGCTGATGGAGGATTCCGGCTGAACTAGTGGACATCTAGCAACAAGTGCATTCTCGCTGCCGTGCCTGAAGGGGAAAGAGATAAATCAGTGGCTACATTGGACCTTAGTAAGGACGAGCTGCCTACGGAGCGCGCTTTGGGTATCCACTGGGACATGAGCAGTGATGAGTTCACCTTCAAGATCAACCTGAAGGAGAAGCCTAGGACGCGAAGAGGACTTCTCTCTGTAGTGGCTTCCTTGTATGATCCACTTGGTTTTGTTGCACCTTTCACCCTGAAAGGGAAGATGTTACTACAAGACCTGTGTCGTCGCATCTTACCTTTGGACGAAGAAATGAACAACGACGAAGCAAATCGCTGGAGCAGATGGACTTCCCAGCTTCAGTGTCTAGGAGACTTCAAGATCAGAAGAAGGCTGGTGCCTCCAGACTTTGGGGAGGTATCATCGTACCAACTTCACCATTTTGCGGACGCAAGCCAGACAGGATATGGTGTGGCCACGTATCTGCGCACGGTAGGCAAGAATAACCAAGTGAACAGTACACTGCTTATGGGTCAAGCTCGTGTAGCTCCCCTCAAGAGACCGAGTATTCCACGAATGGAATTGACTGCTGCTGCTGTGAAACTCAACTTGATTGCAAGATCAGGTCAAAACTCGATTTGGAGTTGTGTGACTCAGTGTTCTGGACCGACAGCACGTCTGTCCTGAAGTACATCCGTAACCTGTCTGCAAGATACCACACGTTTGTGAACAACCGTGTGAGCCTCATCCGCGACCTCAGTGACATCACCGCTTGGAGGTATGTGAACACCTCTGCGAACCCTGCAGACCTGCCCTCTCGGGGCCTTGATGTGGACAGCTTGCTGGAGTCGTCGCTGTGGCTGAAAGGACCAGAGTTCCTGTGTCAAGAGCAGGACAGTTGGCCAGCTCTGCCTGACGATGTTGAGCGAGCAGAACTAGATGGAGAT
>NC_090758.1:69839838-69852338 GCF_036898095.1 Palaemon carinicauda
AATTACAAGAAGCTAAAAGTTTTATAGATTTTTCTAAAGGGGATGCGAGTGCGTATTTAAGAGGTGTTTCATTTCAGGAAGCAGTTACTTGGGATGATTTCAAAGTTAGGTTACGCGCGATTTATGGGGGTGAGGAAGCTTTGGATGTAGTGTTAACGTTACGAAATACACTTAATCAAGCCACTATGAATCGGCTTAATGTTGTTGAGAGAGCAGCTCTCATAGCTGATAGGCTTAACGAATATCAGGATATTTTAGGTAATTCCACTTGGGTTACTAACGATAATATCTCCGTGAAAGATTTTTTACGATTAATGTATTTAACTTGCATGACACTTATGTTGCCTGAAGCTTTAGTGCGGTGCTTTGATAAGAAGTTAATGCCTGCAAGTACGGAATTGGATGTCTATAAACAGATAAAGAAACACATGTCCAAGTGTCCAGATCTCGATCCCGTGTTAACTCAAGTTTTTGCTAAGAATGAAACAAAACCACAAACAGTGAACGTAATTAACAGTCCAGTAGCGGGAGTGACGTGTTACAACTGCAAACGTCAAGGTCACATAAGCGCAGACTGTAGAACGAAATTTTGTTCAGTTCACAACACAGCATCACATTCTTATAGTCAATGTTACGCGCGTAAGACACAACAATATCCTAGAAATACACAGTCAATTCCACAGTCAGTTCCATATGGAAATAAAAAGAAAAATCCTCATTTTAACAATAAGAAGAAACAACAAAATGTCAATGCAGTTCAGAGTCCGAAACAAACAAACACTTCTTCAAATATCGCTGAGCCTGGGCCGTCAAACCAGACCTCGCAAAGTCAGCCTAATTTTCAGAATGTGCAGAACAAAGCAAATACCACATAGTTAACTCTAGAGGGGAAGAGAGTGATGTTGGGTCAAGGTCATTTATGTCAACATCAATAGTATTGAATAATTAATTTAATGTTTTGTCAGATAATTGTGAGACAATAGATTTTCCTATGAAACACACGGCCGAATTAAGTAAAACAGTGCATGCTCCCGTAGATTTGCAACGAATTCATACAATAATAAGCCAAAATGAGTTACGGCCAACCTTATATGCTGTAAATTTAGAACACAAATCCTTTACGTTATTTTTTGGCTCTGGTAGTCCACGTAATATCATGGATTTGAAGACGCATCATTTGTTGTTTTCGAACTTTCCGATTGAAAAATCAGGAATTAGACTTTCAGGTATAGGAAATAATGAATTAAACGTCATAGGCATAACTCATATTCAGTTCAGAGTCGGTAATCGCACGTTTGCCGATACATTTGTTGTTGTGAAAAACATTAATATGTATCCAGCTGTAATTATAGGATACCCATCTATGGGAAATCAAAACATTATCTTAGCTCCTGCCAAGCACGGCGTGTATATCAAAGGGAAATTCTATAAGTCTTCTAATGCCTTAAAGTCAGTTTTGGATAAAAAGGAGACGACAAATGTAACCGTAACGTACGTTGAAGAACCAATAACTTGTCTCACTAATAAAGAAATAATATACGCGACCCAGCAGAATTCTCGTTCACCCGTAATATCATCTTGCACGCAATATATCGAACCAAACATACCTTCGAATTTAATAGTGCAAATAAAGAAAACACTACCGGGATCTGAAATATTAATCCTTTCCGATACTTTGAAAACTAACGGATTGTCTGTCACACAAGCTATTTATACAGTAGGCTCACATCAGCAATGTAATATCGAAGTCTGTAATCATTTAAATAACACTTTAGTAATTCAAAAAAATCAACATATCTTGGATGTAGAAGTTTATAAACATCGTATTCTTACCGTTGCTGAAATCAATCACTCTCAATCAGTTGCGGATGAATCCCTTTTGCGATCTATTAAAAATAAAATCAGTAAGGACATTCAAGACGAAGAAATTCAGCAGAAAATTTTTGAACTTTTAACTAAATATACAGATGTCTTTTCCACTACGGATGGATCCTTAGGAAAAACAGATGTGATCGAGCATCAAATAAGGTTAAAAGACAAGCAGAAAATTATATATGTACCCTCGTACAGACTCCCTATGAAATTCCAGAATGAAATAAATGATGAAGTAGGTAAAATGTTAGAGGAAGGAGTCATTAGAAAATCAAATAGCCCTTATAATTTTCCTTTAATAGTTGTACCGAAAAAAGATCGAACATGGCGTATCTGCGTCGACTTTCGTCGTCTAAACGAGGAAACGATCCCTGATCGATTCCCAGTGCCATGTACTGACGATATTTTGTCTTTGTTAGGTCAGAATAAATATTTTACCAGTTTGGACTTACTTAAAGGCTTTCACCAGATATCATTAGAAGAAGATAGTATCCCATACACAGCCTTCAGCACAGCCAGGGGACATTATGAATTTTTGCGGATGCCTTTTGGTTTACGTTGTGCTCCTATAACATTTACAAGAATGATTAACATAGTGTTTGGAGACTTGTTAGGGGATATATTGCATGCCTATATGGATGATCTTGTAATCTTTTCCAACACCTTAGAAGAACATCTACGTAAGTTAGAACTAGTACTACAGAGATTAAGACAACATAACTTAAGGGTAAAGATTAGTAAGTGTGAATTTTTCAAAACAGAATTAATATATTTGGGTTTCATGGTGTCAAGCCAAGGTCTTAAAGTAGTCCATGATAAGGTGTCGGCTATACGTAATTTCCCATACCTACTAATGTCAAGGGAATACAGCAATTTCTGGGTTGTAGTGGATATTACAGGCGTTTTATACGCAACTATTCAATAATAGCCGCTCCTTTAACTGATCTTACGAAGAAGGGCGTAGATTTCATATGGTCTGAGCAACATCAACAGGCGTTTAATACTTTGAAAGATGAACTGTGTAGTTCTCCTATCTTAAAATTTCCTGACTTCGGTAAGGAATTCTTCATTGCAACAGACGCCTCAGACTTAGGAGTAGGAGGGGTATTGCTTCAGCAATATGATAAACAGTTTTTCCCGATAGCTTTCTATTCTCGAAAATTGAGAACTTCCGAAAGTAAGTATGCAGTAATAGACAAGGAAGGACTAGCTATTGTTAATTCGCTAGTGCATTTTAAGTTCATAATTTACGGTTATCCCGTTAAGGTTCTTACTGACCATAAACCACTAACAGAGTTCTTTAAAGGCTTCAATCACAGCCCTAAACGAACTCGGTGGCATTTGATCATTCAAGATTTTGGCGCAAGAATCGGGTATTTACCTGGGAAAGCAAATATCATTGCGGATGCATTATCACGCAACCCCGTGTCATCTTGTACGGAGCCTTTAGCTGAATTAATAGATATATCAACATCCATGCCTATTGTAAAAACAATATCTGAACAAGAAGATTTAGGCTGGAGTGCTGAATTGTTACAGACTGAGCAAAGAAAAGATCAGAAAATAGAAACAATTATAAATGCTTTGAAAGGCAATCATAAAGAAAAGGAATATATAAAGTATAAGCAGCAGAATTATATAATCAAAGATAATATTCTGTGTAGGACTGTGACAAGGAAAACCCGCAATACACCACATGTAACTAACGACCAGGTAGTAGTACCAAACTCACTTATTTCCACTGTCCTGAATTGGTTGCATTCAAATCCATTACATGGACACCCTGGGTTCTCATTAATGTCACAGAAAGCCAAATCATTGTTTTATTGGCATACAATGCTTACAGATATAAAAAGACACATAGCTAATTGTCGCACATGTCAGGAAAACAAAGGGCATACGAAAACACCTGTCAGCCTAGGAGCTTATCCTGTTCCCAATCAACCCTTTGAAAGAATACATTTAGATTTGTTAACAGGATTTTACGAGTCAGACAGAGGAAATAAGCACCTCTTAGTAATTATAGATGCTTTAACTCGATATACAGAACTAATAGCGCTTAAAACTAAAACTGCGATTGAATGCGCTAGGAAGTTTTACGAGTGTTACATTTGTAAACATGGAATTCCACACATGATAATCTCAGACTCGGGTGGTGAATTTAATAATCACTTTCTTACCTCATTGTGTGAATTCCTCAACATAAAGAAGATTAATACCATGATATATCACCCAGAGTCGAATGGGCTAGTGGAAAGAGCAAATAGGAAGATATTAAATATATTGAGGGTAACACTAGGGGGATCAGACCCCAACTGGGATATTGCAATACCGGCGGCACTGAGTACTCTGAATCATTCATATCATATATCAATTAAAATGTCACCGCATGAAGCATTGTATGGTACCCCAGTTAGAACACCTTTCCATGTATTAACGCCTACAACTAATCTATCAAATCCTTTAAAAGAATGTATAAATGCAAGTATAAGTCGATATGATATCCTTCGAAAGAATTTAGAAGAATCACAAATCATAATGAAAAGGAATCATGATAAAATAGCGAAACCAACTAAAACATATACCGTGGGTGATAACATCTATATTCAAATCAATGTCAGAATTAGAATAGTAATATTACATGTTTAAAACAAATGACGTAATATGTCATGTTGGTTGGAAGAGCTAACCCTGGGATTGCTGTAGTCATTCAAATTATAAGCAGGATGTATAATGCTAACCTCGGCAAATTGACATTCTTTCTTAACGTCAACACATTGTCTCCTGGTGTGAAAGTTTGTGACGTCACCGGATGCAGGTGTCTTCCGATTCCGTCACGTGGCTAAATTAAAGCAAGCATACGATATCTGTGATATCGATAATTTATTCAGTTCATATCTAAACTTCACCAGAATTGGTCGTCTGGACCAACACAGCTTCCTCCAGTGATGGAGATGTTTAACTCTGTTGTTTTATAAAAATAAAACTTAAAAACCATTAAGATGTATTCAGTAAATCCATTTAAATACATCTGAAAACAACTCATACTCAAATGTGTGCTTAAGACAGTAGCACACCAATATATGTATATATATATATATATATATATATATATATATATATATATATATATATATATATATATATATATATATATATATATATGTATATATATATATATATATATATATATATATATATATATATATATATATATATATATATATATATATATATATATATACACACAAATATATGTGTATACATATACATATATGTGTATATATATACATATATACATATGTGTATATATACATAAATATATATATATATATATATATATATATATATATATATATATATATATATATATATATTTATCTATATACTGTATATATGTATATATATACATATATATAAATATATATATATATATATATATGTTTAAATATATATATATATATATATATATATATATATATATATATGTATATATATATATATATATATATATATATATATATAAATGTATATATATATATATATATATATATATATATATATATATATATATATTTATATATATATAAATATTTATGTATATATATATATATATATATATATATATATATATATATATATATACACACACACACATATATATATATATATATATATATATATATATATATATATATATATATATAGTTTTGTAATTACAATATCAAGTATGAACATTACACTTACATAACGCTACATCTGGTTTCCTTCCACGCATCATAAAATCAACCCAGTTTCTTTGCTTTCGACCAATAATTAAAACTTCACCTTTGAGAAAGATAAAATCTTAGCTATCCGGACTTTTCCTCTCAGACAGGAAAGAAGGCCGCTGAAGGTGTCGCCTTATTTCCCCTAATTTTTGGTTTCAAATTCTGACCTAATTTGTAAACAAACGCTCTAGGCGGGGAGGGGGACTTCCCCCAGCGGTCGAGGTCTGAGATGGGGGAAGGACATGCCCCCACCCCGCCCCTTTGATCCCTAAATACCTCACCTTGGTCTACATCCTAATGATGTCTCTGGAGTTGCATTTTTGTCCATACAACACCTGAGATTCGATCGAACCTTGACTGTGAGTTTTGTATTCGTCAAAGTTTCGACGTTTATGAGACGTGATGAGATTTCTCTTGAGATCAACATTAAATGTTTGTATGTCAATTTCCTTAAAAAAAGAAAAAAAAATTATCTTTTGGTATATCAGCAGTAGTGTCTTAATCTACAGAGAAACACAAACACACACACACATACACACACACTAGTTCAAATTCCAACCATTACAAATGTGGTATTCCAAATTGTACATTTTAAACAATAACAAAATAACACTTGAAAAATTATCAAAATTATGAATGTATTGTTACAATGAGGCATTGTTTATAAGCTTACAATGCAATTGTGTACAATTGCAGAGTTTTTCCAAAAAATAAAAAATAAGGAACTATTGATATTGAATGCATATAATTTCATAGGATTTATTCTGCTGATTTTGATAATGTATTTTATTGATACAAGGAACTACACCTATGGATGTGTTCTCCAAAACAACAAAAAGTTTATCCGGCAACAAATGTTAAATCAAAACAATAAAAGCATCGTTAAAAATCAAATGAAAAAAAAAAAAAAATGAAAACGATCAAACTGGGAACTTTTTCAGACGTCCTCACAAAAATACAGATGGGCCATTGTATTTATATTTTGCAAATTTCATTGATTCATTCTATTCTGTGGCTCTAACAAGAATGAGAATACCTGCCAGCTTCTTTTTCCTGATACTAGGTAATAGTGATAAGAAAAACGTTTCTATTTTTCTTCTTCATAAATACTCGTGACCTTCCTTACTACAAATTCTGTTTAGCCAAAATTAAATTAATGTATACAAGTATAAGTGACTTTCGATATTCAATACCTGGCCAAGATATAACATGAGTTTGTTCAGAAGATACTGCACAGTGAATCACCGGTTATTTCAATTCCAATACTTATGAAGTGTAAGAGACATTCCTACTTCATACTAAAAAAAAAAGAAAAAATATGAAATTCTAATTATATATTCCCTTCCACCATATAGCTCAAATGTCATACCAAATTAGTGACACAAATAAAAACAAAATGACAGCCTTTATTATAGTGCCATTTTTTTCTGTGCAAAACTTTGATAACTTTGTAAAACTCGTCAACTGACTATTTTCACCACCAGTATATTTCTCCATTTCAGGTTTACCGTATAGTACTCTAGATTCCACAATTGTTGTGACATTTTTATTAGCTTTTTTACATCCATGTGATGGTCATTTTCGTATATATAAAATTAGTTCCCGCCAATAATTTCCATGTACACTATTAGGATTTACTCTTTTTTTTCATGTTCAAGCCTTTCAATGTAAACCTACATATATACATTAGATATTTCCTCCCACCTTTACTCGGGTGAAAGTAGTACCTACATATATAGAAGTAAAGAAGTAGGCCTACTTGTATTGATGTTAACCTTAATCATAAGAAACTGGAATAATAAATACTTCTATTTTACTTCATAACGAAATGTAATATAAAAAAATTTCTTTATTGTGGGTCTCTAAAAGTGAGTAATAGTTACTATGTAAGTTTACCAATCGTAAATAATAACATAATTCTAATACCATTAATACTTTTGTTAAGGGAGAGATTATTTTACTATGAAATTGTATTTCTGACATAATTATTATTACTTTTATTATTATTATTATTATTATTATTATTATTATTATTATTATTATTATTATTATTATTATTAGTATTAGTATTAGTATTAGTATTAGTATTAGTATTGTTGTTGTTGTTGTTGTTGTTGTTGTTGGTGGTGGTGGTGGTGGTGGTGGTAAAATGGATTCATGATCAATACTGATATATTGAAAATTTTCATATATATAAATTAATAAAAAATGCCAGTTCGTACAAAAGTATAGAATGAGATTATACTTTTTTATATAAATATCACAACAGTGATTATTGTGAAAATTAAATATATATATTTAAGTTTCATAGTCAAAGCTGGGAAGAGAGAGAGAGAGAGAGAGAGAGAGAGAGAGAGAGAGAGAGAGAGAGAGAGAGAGAGAGAGAGTGGGGTAGTCAGATGTAATGGCAGAAGTTATTGCTTAAAATTGCTTCCTTTGTTGTTATATTATGAATATCAATGCTAACCAACAACTACTATGAGATTCAGGGCCTCTGTAACACGGTTTTTTCTCAATAATTTTTTATCTATGAATTTCATAAGTATAACGCTTCTTCAGAATGCACATTTTATCTACACATAAATTTTAACTATATTCTGCATTACGTAGGTTGAATAAATTTGGTACTTATAATGTAAAAGTGACGTTTTTTGAAGACGGGCCAACTTACTCAGAGAAAATGTTTCGAACGCACTCGTTACATAACTTATGACGGCATTTCTTCCCTCTTTCTCGATCGATGATTGGCTATACGTAATGAAGGCTATACCTCTGCCAACAATGACACAAAAGTTTAAATAAAAGCAAAGCAGTACACCTTTATGAACTCTGAAACCTCTCCACTGATAATTGTCATTATGAACAAACCAACAAAATATGTTAATAAATATAAAAACACTTCGATTATTAGTCTAACTCCCAAAATAAGTTTCCTAAGAAATTACAGTCGACTTTATAGGTCACAATCAGATTGACAAGGTGTAGGGAATAGTTGGTAATTTTCAAAAACGTATTAGACAAGCTTGATTTGATAACTGCTACATCAAATGTCAAGCAATTTTTATTTATTGTCCATCTACCTACCTATTTACTGTAAAAAAAAAAAAAAAAAAAAAAAAATAGCCGGTACCGTATTTTGGCTTTAAACCTTCACCAATAATTATCGTCAGAATGATGACTTCATGAGGCTCCACCCACTTTGGCCTCGTTATAATTCAGGATAACACTGAAGGCTATCATAGGCATTGTTGGATCAGAACATTTAAATTCTGGCTATTAAAACTCCTTTCTCGAGTAGTTGTAAGAAGTGCTAAATTATCCCCAAGGATCCCAGCAGTTGGCCTAAATGTTTAATTCATGTATACTACTGTTGCGGCACTACTGCCACAGTAGTATTACTACGCTAGCACAGATACCCCACCCACATTTATGTATCGTTCCGCCATTCATAAAGTCTTTGTAATGTTTATTCACTGTATAATAAGCCATGGCCTCTTCAGAAATCAAGCTTAACATTAGATGATAGGTTATTTCATTAAGCTGACAAATTATGGCAACTGGGTATGTTATTGCCGATGTTGAAGCTAAAGATAAAGTATGGTATCATTCCTTCATTGCATTATCATCTTTACTACTATTTGTTTTGCTACATGTAGTAATTATTTTAAAGGATAAATGAATTATGTTCACTTTACTTCTATAAATTCCCATTAGATGTACAAATAAAACTCCTAAAACTATTCATGATTTATTTACAAAATGCAGTCATGCCCAAAACATAGCCAATACGGTCGTACGGCCTAAGAAGAAAAAAAGAAATTATATCGGATGATCAGTTGGTCTGATGGAGAGTTTAACACAAAAATCTTATTTTAACAAAAATAGTTATATGAAGACTGTTTACATACAATCTCTCTCTTTCTCTCTCTCTCTTGGTGGCATAGTGAATAGTTAATGGAAATGTTCAAAAGCCTGAATGACATTACAAGTATTATAATCATGTTACGCTAAATACAAATCACACCATAAACATTGGATTTAAACGAGAAGCTGAATAATTACCTATTCTGGCTACAGTAAATATGGCCACGGGCTTTCTTTTGACTGTATAAAGTTGCAAGTCGTAAGACAAATGCAGTTTTGCAACCACGGGGGCAATTCCAAATCCTGTTAGCCATTCTTGACTGTTATGGGTTTCAGAGCAGATAAAACAAGGTGAATGGGTATATGGTGGATGGGCGGGGCAAAAGTTTGTCAAAAGGTGTTTACATTGCTTACGTAATGAATGTTTTCGACTCTTGGCTCGTTATCACTGGTCATGGCGTCGGATAGATCATTTCTACTCTATAAAAATTAAAACTATCGCGTTTAGGTTATTGATAATGCCGACAAATTTTGTGTGTGGTTGTAAAATATACATATGTCAACTTTCATCTACATCCGATGCTTTGATAAGGAGCAAAGTCCAAAAAACCGTGTTACAGAGGCCCTGAATCTCATAGTAGGATTCTTTGCCCTTATAATAAATCTTTTATTTTCATATTTCCCCGAGCTAAAGGCAAAGACGTTTTATAATCTAAGTAATTTAAGTCCAAAATTCCATAACCAAAGCAATTTTCGTTAAACGTCAATTGTCATTCCATAGTCTAGTGTAGGGAAAACAGCGTTCGGGGTTAAGACAGAACTTTACGTCATATATTGGTTTTCCGAAGCAAGGACATTGAAGTCTGGTTTGAAATTATTTTTTTGAGCACAAATAGGTGGCATTTTAAACACTCAACTACTAGGTGGATGATTCTATTTTACTAGATGGGGGAGTAAGGTTATCAATTTTATCTATAAAGGACTATTTTTACTTGAAATGTTTATCCTATTTTAATTGTAATAATGCATAATCATAGCAATTATGTAAATGCATATATAACATATGTATGGACGTAATTAGATTCCTAATAAGAATCTTAAAACTCAAGTGCACTGCATTTTCGACCCTTGGTGATAATAGTTTCACCCAGCCGTGACGTCATGGGCTTCACAAGAATATCTCATGACTGCTTCCCTGTTCTACCAATGGATGGACTCAGCGTGCACTTTTGAAGAATTTATATGCTATTGTCAATGGGGGACTGGATTAGGGTTGTGAAGGTCAGGGTGTCAAAGCAGTTTCGCCAAGTAGTTTACGCCTGATATATGATTGGGTGTTTAACATTTTATGTGGCTTTGCTAGTTTTAGGAAAAATGCATTTACTAAGGTATTTCTATAGTCTTTGATAAAGAAGTTATAAAGCATCATGCTATGCTTATAAGATTTTATATAGGGCCACGGGGGATGTATCATAAACAAGGTCTTCCTTTGATTTAAGCCTGAAATCGGTATTTGAAAAAAATAAAATATCATTATAATAAAGCTCTTATTCCTGAATATGTAAATCAATTCTATGTTTTCAAAATAGTTACATACATGAGAAGAGCAGAATAGGGAACCATATTTTTATTTGGTCATTTATAATAAAATGACAGTGTTATACCCCTAATAGTTCGTTGTCTGTGTTAGATTTCTGTATTGATTTCAAATTTCTTATCGTAATATCAAAATTATTGAGAACCTACTTATTCTAAAGGATTTTCTCCTAATCACAGTTGTGTTAGTCTGATTTCAGAAATGCCAGTCGTAAGGAATAATGAAGAAATAGAGAGAAATTAAGACTTTGAGGGGAAGATGCCTGTATGTTAAAGCTAAATGGAAGTTGGATTATTTTTGGCATAGTTATGTGAGTAGGTATATGAATATAAGTATATGAATAGACTGTTCCTTGAGATCTAACGTCACTCAACAGCCAAAATGAATCTATTAGATTAGGTAATGTGGCGAATAGCTAAGTTTGTACCAATTTAGTTTAGTGACTTTAATTTTGCAGAACAGATTAGAAGTCAATATCAGGGTCTCATGAGAGTAAGAGATGGGATATGTGGCTATGTGAGTGTGCATGGCATATTAAAGGGCTATTGAAGGGATAGCAGAGTAAGGTTTTTGTTATAAGATTCCAAGTTATGCACACATTATTTGCGTATACTATATGCAGATAGTTTATTGATATATATATATATATATATATATATATATATATATATATATATATATATATATATATATATATATATATACATATATATATATATATATATATATATATATATATATATATATATATATATACACATATATATTTATATATATATATATATATGTATATATATATATATATATATATATATATATATATATATATATATATATATGTATATATGTATATATATATGTATATATATATATATATATATATATATATATATATATATATATATATATATATATATATATATATATATATACACACACACACATATATATATATATATATATATATATATATATATATATATATACACACACATATATATAAATGTATATATATATGTGTATATATATATATATATATATATATATATATATATATATATATATATATATGTGTGTGTGTGTGTGTGTGTGTGTGTGTGTGTGTAAAGTATTTATACATATATATACATTTTTATAGATTTTGGAAATTGTAAAATTAGAAGGAATATAAAAATGCAACTAATTGATTGAACATATCATTAAGTATATATTAAAACATGAATAAGAATTATAAGCTAATGAATAAATAAAGTTATAATTCATAGAGCCAAGAGCTATATGGCGATCGATTATGAACAAGTAACCTTGATATGTTGTTTCCTATCATAGCCACTTTCTAGAGTAGTCCCTTTGGGGTTAACACTGATGTTGTTGTTGGTGATGTCGATGTTGATGTT
>NC_090758.1:69859838-69862338 GCF_036898095.1 Palaemon carinicauda
CGGGATTTTGTTAATAAATATCAGGACATTCGTTGAAAGCATAAAACAGAGAGAGAGAGAGAGAGAGAGAGAGAGAGAGAGAGAGAGAGAGAGAGAGAGAGAGAGAGATTGACTCATATTATTAAAACTACCAAAGTAGAATTTCATTGACCATGAAATAAGGATGTTATCGTTTCTGTTCTTTTATCTCCCCTTGAAGGGTAACTTAAGATTATTGTTCCAATTCCTTTTTCTGTCATCGAATCATGAAACTGACACTTGGAGAAGCCTATAAAGATTCTCAACAGGTTAGAATTCGTTGAATTTTAAATTATTATTGGATGTATTTTGCTCCTTGAAGAGAGAGAGAGAGAGAGAGAGAGAGAGAGAGAGAGAGAGAGAGAGAGAGAGAGAGAGAGAGAGAGAGAGGGGGGGAGAGAGAGAGAGAGAGAGAGAGAAAGAGAGAGAGAGAGAGAGAGAGAGAGAGAGAGAGAGAGAGAGAGAGAGAGAGAGAGAGAGAGGGGGGGGGGGAGCTCGTTAATAGAAACCATGAGAAATAATAAATAAAAATAATTAATTTAATTTTTTTTTTTATTTGTGTTGAGAGATAAAGGTTTTAATGCTGCTCAATTGATTCGAGTCTTATTATTATTATTATTATTATTATTATTATTATTATTATTATTATTATTATTATTATTATTATTATTATTATTTGCTAAGCTACAACCCTAGTTGGAAAAGCAGGATGCTAAGAGCCCGAAGGCTCCAACAGGGAAAATATCCCAGTGAGGAAAGGAAAAGAAAAATATATATTTTAAAAATATTAGCATTAAAATAAATATCTCTTATATAAACTATAAAACTATAATAAAACAAGAGGAAGAGAAATTAAATCAAATTGTGTGCTCGTGTGTACCCTCAAGCAAAAGATCTCTAACCCAAGATAGTGGAAGGCCATGGAACGGATGTTATTGCACTACCTAAGACTATAGAACAATGGTTTAATTTTGGAGTGTCCTTCTTCTAGAAGAGCTACTTACCATGGCTAAAGAGTCTCTTCTACCCTTACCAAGAGTAAAGTGGCCACTGAACAATTTCAGTGCAGTAACCTCTCGAGTGAAGGAGAATTTTTTGGTAATGGGGACAGCGGAGAATATGTAAAGAAAATGCCAGACTATTCAGTGTGTGTGTGCGTGTGTGTGTGTAGGCAAAGGGAGAATGAAACGTAACCAGAGAGAAGGATCTAATATGCTTTAACGGTCTGACCAGTTAAAGGACCCCACAACTCTCCTACTACCTGTCAGTTTAAAAGAGATAATGTATAAAGAGAAAAGAGATTTTCTTTGATTGAAAGGTAGAAGGAAACTGTAAGGAAGAATGGAAAATGACGAAGAAAATTCATAATTTTTTTTTCTTTATGATGAATTCTTAAATGTTATTATGTGTAGATAAAGTGAAGGGCAAAGGACTATACCCAAATATACAGTAAACCGTATATACAGCGATATATAGAGAGAAACACATACACGTGCTAATGTACATATACATACACATAGTGTGTGTATCTGTATTTGGCTGTTTATGATTATGACTACTCTTTCACTAGCTTATAACCTTTTTCAAAATAGTTATCAGATTTCCTTCCCGACTTATTAAAACAAAGTCTTATACTTGTGACTTCTAAAATACCTCCAATCACTTATACATAAGAAAGGATATATTAATAAATCATGTAACGGAACTATTAGAAAGGATATATTAATAAATCATGTAACGGAAGTATTCAAGATAGATATATCACGAAATATATGAAAATACAAACATCAATAAACACAGATATTCGATTATTCAGACATAAATCGACCGATGGAAGATTTTATTTACAAGAAGCGAGATTTGCTTACAAACATCGCCTTTTTAATCACCAATTGTCCTGGGAGATGCATCTCTGTTTGGCCTACGCGAAGAGCTGTCAGCCATCTGGGATATGGACAATAAAAAGGTCTGCTTATCTAGGGGGAATTTATTAACTTTTTATGTAGATATAAAAATGTCTTTTACCTTTATTTATTTATAGAATCAGAATATATTTTATTTTTTAGCTTCGTTTTGTGAGGAAATGTTAGATCAGCTGGTAGTGGTCTGAATGCAGGGCAACTTCACCTTAGTATACGAATGTAAGATTTTGTTTATCTTCCGAGTAAGTAAGGTTTATAGATTCTTCAAACTGACGAATTGGAAATGCAAAATACCTTCTGTGGCTTGAGGGTACACTCGGGCACACTGTTCTATCTACTTTCTCTGTTTTTCTTTCTTTTAAGTTTTTATAGTTTATATTGGAAATATTTATTTTAATGTTGTTACTATTCTTTAAATATTTAATTTTTCCTTGTTTCCTTTCCTAACTGGGCTATTTTCCCTGTTGGGGCCCCTGGGCTTATAGCATCCTGCTTTTCCAACTGGGGTTGTAGCTTGGCATTTAATAATAATAATAATAATAATAATAATAATAATAATA
>NC_090758.1:69879838-69941297 GCF_036898095.1 Palaemon carinicauda
ATTCGAGAGAGAGAGAGAGAGAGAGAGAGAGAGAGAGAGAGAGAGAGAGAGAGAGAGAGAAACCTACGCATCTGTCTAACTCAGTCTTGCAGACGACGCCATAAGGATGACGTCATCATTTAAAGACCTCTATTTTCATTGTTTGGAAAAATTATTGACTATTTGTTCTTTCTACAACCTTAGGTAACATTGGCCTTGCTATAATGTTCCCGAGGGCGTTGTGGAAACACAATGTACATACGAACTTCAAGTAAACAAACGCATACATTATAACTTCTATATATCTTTGGCATCTTTGGCTTCTGTTTTCTTGTTCTCCACTTACTTTTTGTTCTTTCTATCACCTTATGTAACATTGGCATTGCTATAAAATTCCAGAGGACGTTGTGAAAGCACAATCAACATACAAACTTCAAGTAAATAAACACATGCATTATAATTTCTACATGTCTTTGGAGACTTTGTGATGTGTTCGTAGGTGGTAGTTTTGATTCACCAACCCTCTACCAATGTCTTTCATTTCTGCCAGAGGTACGAGATTTCGAAACATGAGAGAGAGAGAGAGAGAGAGAGAGAGAGAGAGAGAGAGAGAGAGAGAGAGAGAGAGAGAGAGAGAGAGAGAAAGAGAGTTGAACATTGTTATTATAGTATTTGTATAAATGGGAGTTTTAAATAATTCGAGAGAGAGAGAGAGAGAGAGAGAGAGAGAGAGAGAGAGAGAGAGAGAGAGAGAGAGAGAGAGAATAAAAGTATTTGTATAAATGGCAGTGGTAAATAATTCGAGAGAGGGAGAGAGAGAGAGAGAGAGAGAGAGAGAGAGAGAGAGAGAGAGAGAGAGAGAGAGAGACTGCGCACCTGTCTAACTCAGTCAGGCAGACGACGCCATAAGATGACGTCATCATTTAAAGACCGCTATTTTCATTGTTTGGAAAAATTATTGACTATTTGTTCTTTCTACAACCTTAGGTAACATTGGCCTTGCTATAATGTTCCCGAAGGCGTTGTGGAAACACAATGTACATACGAACTTCAAGTAAACATAGGCATACATTATAACTTCTGTACATCTTTGGCAACTTTGGCTTCTGTTATTGTAGTAGACTTCGTTCATCTACACTCTACAAATGCCTTCCATTTCTGCCAGACGTACGATAGATCGAAATTTAAGTGAAAAATCGCTATATATATGCAAAATTACACACAAAGACGATTTTGTCAAACTAAGTCATGCAGACGACACAGTAGGGATAACGTCATCATTTAAAAACCTCTATATCTTCGTTATTTGTAAAAATAATGGGTTGAAACTTTTGGAGAGCATGTACGATATGTTTCTCTATACAGAGAGACAATAAAACGATTTTTGAATTTTTCAAGTTGGTATGCCAAAATACCAACCCGGACGGTCTTAAGCAAAGTAAATTTGGTAAGTAGGTAAAGCAATTCGAATACCTGCACTCCCACTCCCTGCTCTCTCCTTCCCCCTCTGTCTGGACCCCATTCCTATCCCTCCAGTAACCCCAATTCCTAGTTTCCCTAATGTCTATCACTCTACCTTTTCTGTAACTTGTTAATAATTGGTAGAATTGATATGTTGGACTGTTGTTATCATTCTTATTAACATGTTATGATATTATTATATTTTGGCCATTTGTAAAAGGAGTTTATAGCCTTACCCTCTTTATCCAACTTGATGAACCTGCACTTAAAAGAGAATAAAGCTGGCATTAAATTTCTGAATCTCTTGTAATTGTATGATGGGTCTTAAGTTGTATCATGAGATTAAATTTTGGTTATCTTTCATGTTGTAGCCGTAACACAAAATTTTAAGAATTTAAGGGGACTCTCCGATGGGGTGTTTCACATAACAACTTTGAAAAATATAAATTTTTTTTTCATTGTTTCTGTGTGCTGAAGCGTGTTTTACATGCTCTCCAGAAGTTTCAGCCAATTATTTTTACAAATAATGAAGTTAAACTAGTATTTAAATGATGACGTCACCCTTACTGCGTCATCTGCATGACTGTGTTTGATGACATCATCTTTGCGTTTATATTTTTGCATATAGATAGTGATTTTTTCTCTTATATTTCAAAATCTCGTACGTGTGGCTGAGATGGATAGACAATAGGCGAATTTAAACTATGATCTAGAACACCAGCCGGAGTGTCCAAAGGAATATAGAAGTTGTGATCAAAGTGTGTTTGTTGACTTTCATTTTATAAGTACATTGTCTTTCCACAGTGTCCTCGTGAACTTTATAGCAAGGCCAATGTTTCCTAAGGTCCAAAAGAGAACAAAAAGTGAACAAAGAGCAACAAAAAAAAAGAAACAAGAAGAGAAGGGAAAATGAAAAAGAGTACATAGCTGGAATATTCTACCTAAAACTCTGGCAACAATGAGAGGCCCCTAGCAACTCCTGCGACCTTTACACCAAGTGTATTAGTAAACTTTTGGTTTAAATACCTTGTTAAGTGAGCGTTCACGTAGAAATAAACAGTAAAAGTACACAGGAAAGGTTATTGCAATAATGTTTTTTTTTTTTTTTTTTTTTTTTTTTTTTTTTTTTTTTTTTTGAGAAAAAACAAGAGAAAATTTATTGCAAATCTGTGTGTGGTCGTAACTCAAAAACATATTTATTCACATGTCGGTACATACTTTTCACTTAATTATTGTTAAATTTTAGAGAGAAACTTATCAATTGAAAGAAGAATAAAAATCCCTTAATTTTTGGTGACAGAATTCTGATCTTACTTTTTCTCTTTTTTCATGGTTATATTGCTTCTAGACAGAAAATAAGGAGGAAAAAAAATTGTAAACTTAGAAAAAGGAAATACAAAAATCTGTCACAGAATTATTTGATTTTTAAAGAAGTTTTGATGTATTGATTTCCAAAACAATTGTTGTCATATTAATGGAGAAAAATTTACCAATTTTTTTTTTTAAATCAAGATTTTTGCTAATAAATCAATGTTTTTTTTTTTATCAAATAACATATAGTCTTTATATGATGATGGTATTATATATGTCTAAAACATACATAGAAATTGTGTATTTTGAATAATTAGTGGACGGTCCCCTTAAAGTAGTTGTACAGTCGACATTATGCAATAGTCGATATATTTCTAGTAACTCACTAAATACCAAAGCGTCGGAATTTGATGTGTCATCCATCCAAAACTAAAGTCTCCACAGATAACTAATTCGTTTTTCTCCATGATAATCATCTCAACGAGAGCACCGAATTCTTCAAAAAAGATACAAGTGTTTGTTTTAGGAGGTTTGTAGATTGTTACAAAGGATATTCTCCTATTTTTTGGGCGTAAATTTTATTTCTATATATTCAAAGATTGTTATACTAATTCTTTTCAACGTTTTGAGGTTTGAGTAACTTTTATGAATAAAGAGTCCTACATCCCCACCAGACCTACCTTCTCTCGGTATGTGAAAGAAGGCAAGTGAGGAGGGCGTCATTTCAGTGATTTTTGCCTTGTCCAAGTTATTTAGCCCTGTTTTAGATAATGCTAGTATATCTAAATTTTTATCGTTTATCAATTCTCCAATTTCAACAGCCTCATTACCTACAGATTGTATATTTACATAGCCACAGTTTATGACATCCTTAGTAACCATGATCAGTATTTTCCGCTATTCTTTTCAATTCCAAGTTGAAAACATTGCAGACTCTAGAATTTACTGTGTGGTCACTTGGTCTGTTTAACTTTGTGCAGTTTATACACTTTGACACTTGCGAATTACACTGCCTGGTGGAGTGTCTCCCTGAACATTTCCCGCAGACTCTATCTTCATTCTTAGACTAGCAATCTTTTTCAAAATGTCCATACCTCTGACAGTGGTAGCAGGTGATCACGTGGTACCTTTCATGTATGTTATAGATACCCCAACGTAACGAAACTTTATCCCCATTATCATGAATAGCCTTCCGAACTTCAGGATCACATTTCAGCACATGATGGATGGTTCCCCCGAGGCATTTTTCTTCAGGGCTACACCTATCTTATCTTCTATATTTTGGATATTCTCCAGACAGCGATTTCTTTGAATCAAACTATTTAATACCTCATTTTCATCATTGTATACATTGCATATCATTATTTTGGGTTTTAGTTTACCGATTTTTCTCGTTTTAGTGTCAGCCCCCAATGTCTGAATTTTGTTTGCCGCCTCTTTTCTAATCATATTGTTTGCAAAGTTTACAACAACATTTCTATTTGTAGTTAATCTCATGTTAAGTATAGAAATTACTTTGAGCGCTTGTTCAACCTCACTTTTTCTTTGCTTTAACTGATTCTATATTCATGACAAGAATGTCAACTTTCTCAGGGAGGTCAGTGGTCTTGGCGGAATTTGCTGCGTCTGCGCAAAGGTTCACAAGTTTTTTTTTCCAAGTCATCTAAAGAGCTTAAACAGGATTTTCTATTATCACTGCAAGAGAGAGGAGGAGATAAAAAAAAAACCACACACACAGCATTACTCTATGTACGTGCTGTAAAAACATATACATACATGTTATTACTTTTACTCAACAAATTTTAATTAAAAAAAAAAGAGAGTAATTCTTTGTTCTCAATTTTCTTGAACAATCATGTTTTACAGAACCATTATGATGATAAATATGATAAATACTATTAATGAGTCATTACTATTATATTATCATTTTTTTTCATTACTGTTATGAGTGTATTCATTATTAATATCGTCATTATTATCATTCTTATCAATTTAATACAAAATGCGAAAAATTAGATAGCAACTTACCTGCCAACATTCAATTATGTAGACTCCAGAGTTAAAGATGTAATTGAGTTTTGACGTAATTAACCCTGGATAGGTACGATGGGTCGTTTGCGACCCCGAGCGTCAAAAAAAAACAGGTTTTTCTCACGTGACTCACCCCCGTGACTGAATTTGTGGGTGATCGACCTGCAGGAGGTGTTTCCCCTACACGCTCTAGTAGTGTCCAGATGTGCATTGCTGTAGCTGTACTCCTTCCCCGATTTCTGAGACGCGTCGGGGTCGTTCGCGACCGAGTTTACCCTTCTAAGGTAGTTTGCATAATTATCAAAGTTATTACGTATTATGAAATTGTCGTAGAATGGTGCAACTTGTATAGGTTATCAGTTGTGGAAAGTCTTGGTGGATTGTTTGGCTACCATGTGCATGATTTTTTTTTTAGTTAAAATGTCGTTCATCACCACGAGGACCATTTTACCGCGAGTGCCCCTTTTTCATTTTTTTTCATTTTTTTGCCAAGTCATTTTTCCGTAAGATATTGCCAAATAGGGTCGTAAAACTTTTGCTTGTTTAGTGTTGGAAAGTGTGTCTAGATGATCTGGCTACCCATGCATGACTTTGTTTTTGTCAGATACGACGTAGTTATTGGTATATTGGGTATTTAACTGCGGTTACCAATTTCTGTTTTTTTTCAATATTTATAAGAATTACTACGTAGTAAGGAATTGCCGTATATTATTCATTTTTTTTTCATGTTTATGTGTTAGAAAGTGTGCCTTGATGGTTGGGCTAACACGTGCATGTCTTTTTTTTTTATCTGAGATGCCGTATATTAGAATGTCGGGCATTTTACCGCGAGTGTCCCTTTTTCATTTTTTTTCATTTTTTTGCCAAGTCTTTTTTTCCGTAAGATATTGCGAAATAGTGTCGTAAAACTTTTGCTTTTTTAGTGTTGGAAAGTGTGTCTAGATGATCTGGCTACCCATGCATGATTTTGTTTTTGTCAGATACGACGTAGTTATTGATATATTGGGTATTTAACTGCGGTTGCCAATTTCTGTTTTTTTTCAATATTTGTAAAAATTTACTACGTAGTAAGGAATTGCCGTATATTATTGATTTTTTTTTCATGTTTATGTGTTAGAAAGTGTGCCTTGATGGTTGGGCTAACACGTGCATGTCTTTTTTTTTATCTGAGATGCCGTATATTAGAATGTTGGGCATTTTTCCGCGAGTGCCCCTTTTTATTTGTTTTGCATTTTTTTGCTTAGTCATGTTACCGTAAGGAATTGGCAAGTAGTGTCGCAAAACTTATATTTTTATAGTGTTGGAAAGTGTTTCTAGATGATCTGGCTACCCATGCCTATTTTTTTTTTAGCCAGATATGGCGTATATATAAGTATGTGTTCGATTTTCCTGTGATTGCCATTTTTTCGTTTTTTCCCATTTCTTTCAAAATTACTACGTACTAAGGAACTATCACAGAGTAATATTTCATTTATATGTTTATTTGTCGGAAAATGTGCCTTGATGGTTTGCCTAGCACGTGGCTGAAATTTTTTTTTTCTGAAATGCCGTATATTAGAATGGCCATTTTTCCACGAGTGCCCCTTTTTATTTGTTTTGCCTTTTTTTTGCTTAGTCATGTTACCGTAAGGAATTGGCAAGTAGTGTCGCAAAACTTATAATTTTATAGTGTTGGAAAGTGTTTCTAGATGATCTAGCTACCCATGCCTATCTTCTTTTTTTAGCCAGATATGGCGTATATATAGGTATGTGTTCGATTTTCCTGTGATTGCCATTTATTCGTTTTTTCCCATTTCTTTCAAAATTACTACGTACTAAGGAACTATCACAGAGTAATTATTCATTTAGATGTTTATTTGTCTGAAAATGTGCCTTGATGGTTTGCCTAGCACGTGGCTGAATTTTTTTTTTCTGAAATGCCGTATATTAGAATGTTAGCCATTTTTCCGCGAGTGCCCCTTTTTATTTGTTTTGCATTTTTTTGCTTAGTCATGTTACCGTAAGGAATTGGCAAGTAGTGTCGCAAAACTTATATTTTTATAGTGTTGGAAAGTGTTTCTAGAGGATCTGGCTACCCATGCCTATCTTTTTTTTAGCCAGATATGGCGTATATATAGGTATGTGTTAGATTTTCCGGTGATTGCCATTTTTTCGTTTTTTCCCAATTCTTTCAAAATTACTACGTACTAAGGAACTATCACAGAGTAATGATTCCTCTAGATGTTTATTTGTCGGAAAATTTTGTTTACTTTTTTTTTTGATTGAATATCATCAAATTTTTTTAGCTAAAATATTATATTGTTTTACATTTTTTTTTTCGATTTTATTTCCCTTCAAAAAAATTTTTTTGGGTCAGAATTTTAATTTTATAGTCGTAAAATAATCGTCAATTATCCAGCAACCCACCATACAATTTTTATGCATATCCAATAATAATTAGATTAGTAAATAACACCTTGAAATTTACATACCCTTCCTACATTTCAAGTGGCAGATTAGGGAGTCTGAGTCAGTGTGGTTGGCGGCCATTTTGTGGACATATCCGAAGCGTAAGCTGCCCTATCTATATATATTCTTGTTCCCTATAGAATTTGTGATATTTTGGTATATTTTTACCTGCATAAATATCATATTATATATTAAATATATGTATTTTTTTACGAAATTTCTAAGTACTCAAAAAATTACCTTTAGATATGGCCCCTGATATAAATGTAATTTAAAAAAAAAATTAAGATTTTTTTACATATTTCTATTTTAGGATAACATATGTTTATTCCCTAAAAAAATTAGCCACTTCCTATTTCATTTGGGTACCCAAAAAAATTCATGAAATTTGGACAAATTTTTTTGGCCAAAAAAAGTTACCCTTTATTTCTCATTTCAGATCTTCACCTCCATGGGACTGACTTCATCCAAAATACATCAAGATGTGTCCTAAACATTCAAGAATCAATTCCTAAAAGGAATTGTGTATATATGTATAAACATTTTTTTTATGAATTTTTATGTCAGGTCTTTTTTTTCTACTTAATTTTTTAAAATATTTATAATAAATAGTTTTTCTGCAGATGAGTAGTATTTATCTTTACAGTTGTTTTAAGCATTCATTGAAGTTTTTTTTGGCAAAAGAAAAAAGGAGGTTACTGCAAAAACTGATTTTTCAAGAATTTTTTTTGGCGTCGGGGTCGTTCGCGTCCGAGTATACCCTTAAAGGGGTGTCCGAGGAGCGTACCTATCCAGGGTTAACTTTGCCGTTGACATTGTATCTGGTATGAATTAACTTCAGATTTTGGCAATTAAAACTGAAATAATTTATCACATGGGAGACCCATTGCTTGGAAGATTGAAAGATATGCATATGTTTGGGTGTTTGGCTAAATGTATCATGATCTTTTTTTATTAAACAAAGATTAGTTGTACCAAAATAGTAGAGAAACAGAGTGGGGGATGTAAAAGATATGTAGTGAAAAAAAAAAAAAAACATTAAAATTGAATAAACGAAAGGTTGAAAGTGGCATATGACAAAGTTAGAATGATCTAGATTAGACCTGTAAGTTAGTGAAAGGAAATTTTGCTGGAATTGTATCTGAGATGTATAACTAAAGGATTGTTGGACGAAGCGTGAGGAAGGGTAGTGATTGGAGGAATAAATCACTGAAGATGAAATCGTAGAAAAGTATGACGGATACAGAGAGAAAAATGTAAGAGTAAAACCGGATTTATCACAGGTAAAGAGGGGCTGACTGGAGATGGGCCAGGGATTGGGTCATTCATATGAAGAGAATAAGAAGTAGTTTTGGAAAGAAGTGAGGGAGTAAGGAAGGATGTGCTGAGATGTGGGGACAGTGAAAGATGAAAAGAGAAGGTTCTTGGAAGGAGAGGAGGCAAAGAAAAGTTGGGTTGAATATTTTGAAGGTTTGTTGAATGTTAACAATAATGGGGAGGTATATAAAATTGATGTTGCATATGTTACGGTGGCTGTGATGGGAGATAAGATGAGATATATTACAAGGGAGGAAGGTAAGAGAGCACTAGATGAAACAAAAGAAGGAAAAACACACCTAGTAAAGATGGTGTAAATGCCGAGATGTTAAAGGAAGGTGTGACTGTACTAGAATGTTTGGCGAGATTGCTTGATAAATGTTATGTTGTTAATAGTACCAGTGGACTAGGTTAGTGCGTGTATAGTTCTGCTATAAAATGGTAAGGAAGATGTGCTTCGGTGTTGTAATGAAAAGGGTATTAGATTGTTGAGTGGAGTTGGAAAAGTGTATGTCTAAGTGATAAATAATAGAATGAGGATAAAACAGAAAATACAATCTTAAAAGTGCAAGGTAGTATTAGAAGAGGTAGGGCAAATATGAATAAAATTTTTGCAGTTGGGAAGATATGTGAGAAACATTTAGCAAACAGATAGGAGTATGTTGTATTGATGGATCAGGAGAAATCTATCACATTGTTGATAGGGAAGCGATTTGGAATATTATTAGTTTATATGAAATTTGTGAAAGATTGTTGCAAGCAGTGATTAGTTTATACATAGGAAGAAGAGAATGTGTTTGGATAATGAATGAATTGTTTCCATTGGCAGTGGGGCTAAGAGAGAGATGTATGATGTAACCATGGATGTTCAATTTGTTTGTTGAGGAGGTTGTGAGAGAGTTCAATGCTTGAGTGCTTGACCGAGGATTAAAACTGATATATGATAGTGTTCCTGAGTGGGTGGTGAATCAGTAGTAGTTTGTGAATGATAGTGTATTGCTTTCAGACTTAGGGGAAAAGCTGTGTCGATTAGTGGCAGAATTTTGGATGGTGTATGAGAGAAGGATGTTCTAAGATAATGTGGGTAAAAATAAGGGTATGAGATGGACAAGAATGGAAGGTGGTGCTATATTGAATGTCATGCTAAATGTAGTTACTTGATGGTGTAGCTCAGTTTAAAGACTTGGATTATTTTCATGCTACAAATGGTAGAGTAGAAGATGTACACCAGAGAGTGAATGAAGGATATAAAGTATTGTGGGAAGTGATGGGAGTAGTAAAGAATGGAGAATTTTGTATAAGAAAGTGGTTGCACCAACTGTGATGTATGGATAAGCGTTGTCTGGAATGAAAGCACCAGAGATAAAGAAATTGAGCATGTTCGAGAGGAAAGTTTAGAGGGGTTTATGGCTGATGTATCACGATTAGATAGGGTTAGGAACAAAGTATTGAGGTAGAGAACGGGTATAAGAAATGGATTAGCAGCTAGAGTTGATATATATATATATATATATATATATATATATATATATATATATATATATATATATATATATATATATATATATATATATATATATATATATATTGACCATCAAAAGAGAATGGAAAATATCCGTCTGCTGAAGGGGGTGTTGAATCTAAGAGTTGAAGGGAGAAGTGCAAGAGAAAGGCCAAAGTTTAGGTGTATGGTTAACGTGAGGAAAGCTCTAGGTCAGGGATTCCTAACCCTAGGGTAGCGACCCCGGTTAGGGTTGGCAAGCAAGTTTCTTGAGGCCCCGGAGAGTGTTAGGAAAATTCGGTACCTAAAAATTCATTATTTTTTTTTTACTTTGAGGGCTAATTTTCCGGTCCCATACAGCAGGGGAACCCTACTCTCTATAGGACCTCCCCTCTCGTTCTACCTTGTTCGATCAGAGTATCTAACGTTTCATATCGCTTATTGTTCATTTACTGTTAAATTGTCACTGTTGTATGACTGTTGAAATAAGATAGTCTTCAGTTCCCTCTTGAAAGCCTTAATGTCTTTAATCATTCCGATGTTTCATGGGAGCTTATTATATAGTCTCGGGGCCGCATATTTGAAGGCTCTGGAGCCTAAAGTAGACATATATATTTAAGCCACAACAGTTTGAAGGCATCTGTAACTATTCTTGTGTTGACAAGATTTCTTGACTGTGCAAACTCTAGTAATTCTCTTTAGTATTTTGGACTACCGGTTCTGATAACTCGTTTGGTTATTGTACATATTTTAAATTCAATTCACGTTTTTATCGGCAGCCAGTGTAAATAAATTAGTATATGGATGATCCTTTCTGTAGATGGGACACCTTTTTTCAGTCTTGCTCCTCAGTTTATTATGTCTTGTAATTTCTTATGTTGCACTATGGCTAAATTGTGATAGATAGAGTTGTAGTAATAACACAGTTTATCACAAGTTTCTTTACTGAATTTTCGTCCAGGTACTTTTTCATAAACGCATTATTTCTTAGATGATAACCAGCAGGTTTTATTACATATTTTATTTGGGCATTTACACCTAGATCTCGAACTTTACCAGATATCGGAACTGAGGCATTATTTATGTTCATTTGAATATTGCCCAAGTTTCTCACGCTGTTTCTCTTACCCACCACCATGAATTTACTTCTGTTCTAATTTAATTCTAGTTGTTTCAATGTCATTCATTCTCTAACACTATCAAGGATGGTTTAGAGTTTCACTAGGGTCATCTATATCATTTATGGAGAAGTAAAATTGGGTGTCAGCAAATAGTTTGAGTTTCACACCATACCTTTGTAGGATTTTCGATAGACCAATAGTATAAACGCAGAGTAAGATTAGGCCAAGTACTCTCCCCTGGGGTACCCCTCTGTTTAAGGTTTTATATGATGAATAGTAGTTCCCAATTTGTACACAGTAATTTCTACTAACCAAGTAGTCTTTTATTATTATTGATATTATTATTATTAAATGCTAAGCTACATCCTTAGTTGGAGAAGCAGGATGCTATAAGCCCAGGGCCCCAATAGGGAAAATAGTCCAGTGAGGAAAGGAAACAAGGAAAAATAGAATATTTTAAGAACAATAACAATGAAATAAATATTTTCCATATAAACTGTATAAACTTTATTCGAAAGCTTGATCTTCAACGCCAATGGACCGTAGATCATTTAGTAGCAATTCATGCACAACTGTATCAAAAGCAGCACTAAGATCGAGCATTATCGAAATACCACATTTATTTTCATCCATCATTTCCAGCATATCATTTACAACAGAGCAGATGGCCGTCTCCGTAGAGTATAGCTTTATGTAAGCAAATTGGTTGTCAGGCAAAACTTCTATTTCTTCTAAGTGACTGACTAGTTCTTTAAGAAATATGTATTCAAGCACTTTTGAAACAAAGGATAGATTCGAAATAGGTCTCTATGAGCTTAATTCCTGGTAGTCTAGTGCATTTTTCAGAACTGGTGTGACTATAGCCATTTTTTTCAGATTTCGGAAACTTATTGTACATTTATCAAAGCTTGCATTCGCTATTCTCATTAATATTTCGGCTAGACTAGAAACATTTTTCTCTCTAATTTCTTCAGATATTAGCATAGGATCGATCGTGCAGTTTGTTTTCTTTGTTCTCTTGATAATTCTGGTGATGTCATCTTGTGTTATGTTGTTAAATCGTAATTATTTTGTCTGTGTGCTTGGTGTATCATTAATCTGATGTTGAGTATTTAGAAATGACCTGGTTATATTTTCAATTTGGTTTTAAAGAATCTTAGAAAATTATTAGCTAGTTCCTAGTTACTGTATCCACCAGGGAGCTTCTTTCCTTTCATATTTCCCATTATACCATTTAAGAGACGATATAACTTATTTATGTATGTTGCTGCTTCGAGGATCTTTCTCCTATACTATTCATTTTATCCTTCTTAGTAGGTAGTTATATTGACACGCAGCAGTTTTGTATTCTACCCAAGTACTTTCAGTTTTTAACCTATTCCACTTTCTTTCTTTACGTCTCTTTTCCCTCTTTTTTCAATAAAGTTTCTCCATCAAACCAAGGAGATTGGTCCTTTACAGTAATACTCTTTTCCCTCGGTGGGCACATGGTATTATATTCACTTTTACTCACTTTATCATAAGTGGTCGTAAGACAGTTAACACACTTAGTTCCCAACAGACGTTGGTCATCATGATCACAGACAATGTTGATAACATAATTTTTTTCTTTGTAACTTCTTCAATAATTACGGTAGGAGAAATAATTTAATTCATGTCTAAAGTTTATTTTCTTTACTAATGTCTAAAGTTTATTTTCTTTACTAATGTATGTTTCTGTAGCGGTAGACTGAACTTAATATTTTTTGTGTACTGGTGAGATAGTACATTTCTCTTTCTCTTTTATATCAGAGACAGTATCATTAATGTCATCACTTAAAACTAAGTCCAACGTATGCCTAGTTAAAGTAGTTGTACAGTCGATATTATTCACTAGTCGATATAATTCTGATAACTCACTAAATGCCAAAGCGTCAGGATTTGATGCATCATCCAACCAAAATTGAAGTCTCCACAGATAACTAATTCGTTTTTCTCCATGATGATCATCTCAATGAGAGCACCGAATTCTTTAAAAAAGATTCCAGTGTTTGTTCACGGAGGTTTTTAGATTTTTACAAAAGATATTTTTTTTTTGTGTAAAGCTTATTTCTATATATTCAAACCTTACCATACTAATTCTTTTCAACATTTTGAGATTTGAGTAACTTTTATGAGTAAAGAGTCCGACACCCCCACCAGACCTACCCTCTCTGTGTATGTGAAAGGTGTTTGTTTTATTTTTTTTTTGGGGGGGGGGGGGGGGGGCTTTCAGTGATTTTTACCTTGTCCAAGTTATTTAACCATGTTTCAGATAATGCTATTGTGTCCAAATATTTCTCGTTAGTCAATACTCGAATTTGAATAGTGTTATTAACTACAGATTAAATATTTACATAGCCACATTTTACAACATACTTGGTAACCATGATCAGTATTTTTGCAAATCTTTCAATGTCCAAGTCAAAAGATTTATATTCTCTAGAATTTACTATTTGGTCAATTGGTTTTTTCAATTTTGTGCAGTTTATACACTTTGACAATTGCAAATTACACTCCTTTATCATGATTCTTAGACTTGCAATCTATTTCAAGATGTCCATACCTCTGACAGTGGTAGCAGGTGATCACGTGGCACCTATCCCGTATGTTATAAGTACCCCGTCGTAACAAAACTTTGTCCCCATTATCATGAAATGCCCTCCGATCTTCAGGATCACATTTCAGTACATAGTGGGTAGTCCCTCCCGAAGAATTTTTCTTAATGACCACACTTATGTTCTCTTCTATATTTTGGATCTGGTCCAGGAAGCGATTTCTTTGAATTAAAGCATTTACTTTATCATCTTCCCCTTTTTACACATTGCATATCATTATTTTTGGTTTTAGATTTTAAATTTTTTTTCGTTTCAGTGTCAGCCACCAAAGTCTGAATTTTGTTTGCTGCCTCTTCTCTGTTCATTTTGTTTGCAAAATTTAGAACAACATTTCCAATCGTAATTGACCTCGTGTTAAGTATAGGAATGTCTTTAATTGCCTGTTCAACCTCGTGTTTTCCTTCAGTATTTATGTTGTTGTTTTTGATGATTTAATTATTAACTGATTTTTTTCCTTAACTTTGTCCGCAAATGTCGTTTTCTCCGGTTTTGGGTCCATCAATGTTTGAAGGGTTGCCTTAATTGATTCCATATTTATGGCAATAATGTCAACTTTCTCAGTGAGGTCAGTAGTCTACGTGGAATTTGCTGTGTGTGCGCTAAGGTCCACATGTTTGTTTTCCAAGTCATCTATTTTCGCGTATTGTTCTTTCAAGACCAATTTTCTCATATTCATATTTTCCTTTAATCTTGATATTATTAATTTGTCTTGTCTGGCTTCACCTACACAGTGTGGGCATAACCAATCTATAGCTTATTCCGCTCATCATCAGTGATGCCCATCACTATATACAAACATTTCTTATGGTTAAATGAATTACATTCACATCCTATGGATTTTTTCAGGTCTCCATCAGTGGTTTTACATATGAGGCAGAAAGGGTTATGGGCAGACATAGAGTACTGTTTCTTATCACTTAGGTATCTCCATAAGATTAACTAATATCTTTTCAATAATATCCTAAGCTGAGATACAGAAAGCTATAACACGACTCAGGGCGAGTGTTTAACACATCCACACTCAAGCGAGACATACACTGTACTCTGCCTCCAAAGATGAAGACTTCTTTTTTTGGTGAATCTAAGGACTTGTAGTGTATGCAAGCATATCATTCGTTCTTTTGCTTTGTACTAGTGTCCACCTCAGTGTCAAGCATAGTAAGCTTGGAACAATCTCTTTGATTTCATTTTGTGACGAGATTTAGGATACTCATTATTTGTATTATTTGAGGAGAGTCCGATGCCATTCCTAAGCAGAGAAGGAAATAGGTGGGAATGTTATTTGATTGGGGATCAACTTTGCACTGTACTAATAACAATAAACACTTGTGTGTGATCTGTGTGGCCACGTCTTAATACCAATGGAGAAGAATTTGCAAATAGGGAAAAGTATTTTTGTTATCTTTTCTTACTTATCTACCAATTCCTCTTACTCTTCTTTGGATAATTCTTCACAGAAGTAAGAAAAAGCAGTACTGTAGTCGTATCAACCATTCAGTAGGCTTATTGTCCGATGCTCCTAGGGGATTCCAGTGTTATTTCTCATCTTTCATGAAGGAATGCTGGAGCTCACCTAATGACTGTTGCCTTAGGGTTCAGTCTAGTAAGCATTGTTCCTATAGTCATCATTCCTGTTGTGACACAAGAGGAACACCTTCACCATTAGGAAACTGCTGTCCCTCTTCAAGAGTGAGCAACGTTTCTTATCCATTGACTGGAAACTTTCGTTGATTTGGTGGTTAAGAACCCATTTTGTCTATTTTCTCTTAGATTGGAGGCTGAAATATTAGATTATATTTTAAATCTATTTATCTTCGATAGTCATCATAACTTCCACATGCAAGATGATAACAAGTATGGTATGATTAAAATTCTAATCCACAGAGGGATGGCAATTGCAGAAAGCAGATCATTGAATGTTTCTTGTTTTAGAGAAGGCATATACATATAGGCAGCTTTGAGAAAGAAAACCAATATGAATGCTTAGGGTTGTTCGTAGAAATAATGAGAAGTCAAAAAGATTTATATGGGTATTTCAACACACACTGACATGTAATGCTTTCTTACAATTTTTTTTTTCACTCAAATACCTTATGTGATATTTTGAGTTACATATATACTTTGTTCACTCATATCTCAAACTCTAGTATTTCTAAGACATTATTTTCATAGTTATTAACTGAAAGAGGAATTATACCATTCATATACCGATTGCATTTCTTATAAATCTCCTAATTGCAACCAATGCTTAAAGATATCCAGAGGGAGTGTTGTGCTGTAGATGTTATCTAATTTTGCATAGAGACTTTGCCTATAAGCCATACATATTGTTATATGTTTTCTTATTCAATTATTGATTACTTCCTGATTTTATGAAAGCTGTAATTAATATTACAATAATCGTTTTGGTCAGTCATTAGATGGTAGAATAAGTGTGATTCAATTTGTAATAGGAGTAATAATGATAAATGTGTAAATGTATGTGAATCTTCAAGATGATTCTATTAATATTGGAAATAAAGTCATTAATGTGAATTATATAATTAATTTTCTAGGAGAATTTTGTATGTTATGAAGTAGTATGAAGGGCCAGAGATTGTATTCAATACTAAATAACTATTTCATTTAAGGTTATTAGATCAAAAAGCCAATATGAGAAGAAAAGGAATCGAGTAACAAAGAAGACCTTATTATACAGATGAAGAGGATCCAACTAAAAAGTCTTTTCCATTACAATGATAAACAGCAACAACTCTACATTTTGTTTGTGTGGACTACCAACGTTTGACCCGTACCACTGGTCTTCATTCCAGATTTAAGTAAACTCATCTTATTAATATAATATCTATGGTTGCAGGTCTTCTTTTCCTTTTCTTTAAATTTTATACCTTTTTTTTATTTCATATGGCTAAGGAGCATTTTAGTCTGTCAATATCTCATAGGATTGTCTCACCTTGGGAATATATTAATTAATTGCTCTTATTTTGCCGAAATTATCATATATTTTTCTTTTATTTTTATATTTTTACGAAACTCCCGTGGTATTCATAACGTTTTTTTGTCTGGAGCCTAAGTTTATAAAAAAACTACCCATGATATAAAAAAAAAACTTTTTTCACAATAGACACATATCTCTAAAAAGTAATGAAACCTTAATCGTTAAATGTAAAAAGTGATATTGTAAAGTTCCACAATCTCTTTCAATTTTTAGTCTCTATGTTTTGTTGGTTTGACAGACTTTCTCCTCCAGAGTCTTGGGTGTTATTGTGTGTTTTGGGTTTTCATCCTCTAGATTTTTTAACAATTACTGCAAGGGTTTTTTAAGTGAATAGTTTAAGGCTGATATATTTCACCATTAACTTTGCATTTTGTTTGAAATAATATTGTGATTTAAATAACTGTTGTGAGTAGTTTGAAAGCTCCACTGTTCCTATACTTGAAAATTATATTTCAATGGTTGGCAACCAAATTCTAAATTCTAATCATAAATTTAATATTTTCAATTCAGCGGGAATTAGGAGGAGATTATGCGAGTTATTTCCATTGAGGATGATGGGGATGATGACATTCCATCATCATTTACTAATACTACACTTAACCAACCAGGTTTGATATTGGTGAACTTTAAGAATTCTTAAATTCTTTAGCATGTTTCATCTTAAATCTCAAAAGGCCTTTGGTAATTGTCATCTTGCCTGCCGGTTACTAACCCTTTATTGACTTTCTTAGTTGGGTGTAGCAGTAATAGTGTTTCATCCAGTAAGTGTTCTGGATATTTGTTGCCCCTTATAGAGTCAAGATCCTCACACAGACCTCTAGATTATTTAATTATTCAAGACCCATCTGCTATTAACTGTTTACACTCTTGCTATATTAGTGGTTCTTTTAGATAACAGATTAAAAGGCAGACGATCGTTTTGGGAGTGTGGATCATAATATCCCTCCACTTGCTAAAGCACTCTTAAGCATCCTTTTATTTCATATGTTGATAGCTTGTTATTTTGTAGATGCCCAGAGAATTTAATGTTGCAGACGAAGTTTTACCTGAAGATGTTCAGTTACCTTATATTATAGATGTTGTGAGCCTTGTTCACTTGCAAGCTCAGCCACTCGTTCCTTCTTAGTAAGTATTTGAAGGTTAAATATAGTCGCAAGTACTTCTATATCTAAAACGACTTCCTTTTTATAGAAATGCAAAACAGGACCTATCCCAGCTGTATGGAAACGGAAAAGCCAGTAAGTACATCTTTTTGTACATATAAATTAGGACCAAGAAAATTAGATGAAAACTTCTAATTTGGCGAAAAATCTCCCTTTCAAACGCTATGTAATATCATTGCAAAAAAATACTAAATTTGTTGCTCTAAGTAATTTCTGACGCTGCCTATTCCTCTAAGTTTTTAGAATATTTACTGAAATGACTATTGATATGAGTTTGCTCTGAAATTTTCTTAGGGATATAACCGATAAATTTTTGTCACATAAGGAGAAAAGTTTTGGTAATTCTGTGTCTGGTTTACTTTCTAACCTTTTTTTATGACTCGGTAACATTCTGATTTGCTAAAGATTTACAGTGTTGGTAATAATCTATGAAGTGTTTTCCAAATACCTCGTTTGCAATAATATGTTTATGGCTATTGCTAGTTTTTTCTTTAGAAGAGAAATCTAGAGGCCATCAAGCTTTTAATATAAAATTTAGTTAACTGACATCTTCAGTTAAAGCTAATGAAGATAGAGATGCTAAGGCTGGGACAGATTTTGTGTGCTTGTGATTTAGAAAATAGAAAAGATATATTCCTCAATGATGGTCAAAGTTTATTAGGCACATAAGCATTAATTAAAATTCCCCATCTTATGGGGCATATTTTAGATGTAGAGTAAATTTATATCATTGCTCAATTGAATATTACGACTCAAATGATAGTTTTGAGGAATTTTTCTAGGAATACCTAAAATTCCTTTTTAAGCCAAAAGCATCAGTCTCCTTACATTTGGCCTCTAATGAACCAGTGGTAAAATGATAGAATTACGCTCTAATACCCAAATTTTCCGGTGTGTTTGCCTACTGTCTTCCCCAAAAGAATTACAGTAGGATCATCCTAATCCCTGATTGATATATGTAACTAAAGAAAGTTACTGGATTCCTCTAACCTATAATCCTCGCTAGCAAAAGGAAGCATTTTGTATTGGTGTCATCTTACGTATACAGCAAAGGCTTAGATTTTGCAATAATAAATCAAGAACCTTTAGCAAAAGAGGTCTCAAACTGTACTCTGTAGAGGATTTTCAGAAGATTACTCGTAGCCCCTAAGTTTATAGGTGTAGGAGACCACTTGGTCTTACTTGTCTCTCTGTCACAAAGTTTACAGTTCTCACAAAGTATTTAATGGAAACACCCTCGACTGTTTTGATGGTGATACAGAAAAAAATCCTATTTCTGTCATGAATAAGAGTCATTTCCATAGTTCTTGCTTTTTTTTCTCATGATTCTCCGAACTAGAAACCCTACACTAACTCATTTCCTTAATAATCTATGTCCTCGAGATTATGTTCCTTACCATAATCATCATTTCCATGATAGATAAATGTTTCAAGTCAGCCTTTACATTTTTGAGAGTGAGGTGAGATGAATTCTAATGCTTGTCTAAACTCTTCAGGTCCTTGTCTTCATCTGTGCCCTTTTTCCAACTTGCAAATCCCACATTCACTCCTCCAACTCTTCTAACCCATATCAACTACTCAAAGCTATGTCAATCTTTAGTTCTAACTATATTTCCCACCCTCTTTGTGACACGATTTCAAGATTACCCTCCTTTAACTTGCCACTGCCCCTTTTTTCATCTGCATAGTGCAAACCAAACCTGATTTATCTTGTGATTTCCCAGTCTATGTATCATTCAACAGGCAGCTTTACTATTTCTTACTGCCAAAATCCTGCTTCTTGCTTCCTAGTCAAATATGTCACCAAAGTATCACATGTCCTACCTTTATGATTTCCATCCCCTCTCTCACAATAACATGGCCATGCTTTCTTTCACGTTTCTTACCCTTTTGCCTTTGAAATACAATACAGACATAAAAAGAATCTCACCAATTGTGGATATTTGATAGCTAGTTCAAAGCTAAGTCATATATACGACTAAGTCACTTTTTTATTTGAGAATTTTCTTTTCTTTCTGTTTCAATCATAATACATACAATTTGATACTACTCGAATATAAACCTTAGTACTTTATTATGAATATGGAAATCTGCCGTTATAATCAATACTATGTCACTTGTACCCTTTATAGTAATCAGATAACACAGAGTCCCCAATCGTCTGTTTTGATTTTGTGCCATCCTTTTAGATATATTGGTTGGCAGATCAGTGTGTGCAGGGGATATTGATGAAGAAGTGAGGTTTTAGTGTTTATTCTTGATAACTGTAACTGGTGATAGTTGTCTGAGCAATCTGCTAATACCCACATTCTTTCATCTGTTTGACCGAATAAAACTATTTCATTTAATTTCATTTTAAAAACCCCTAATGCATCATATATTGACCAATGATACTAAATCAATACCTCAGATAGAGAAACGTGGTAATATTATAAAGTTCTGAAAGCATACACATATTTCCTTGATTTACTTGTCTTCGTTTGATAGTTTTACGAAAATGTCAATTGGAAGCTTTAGAGAGATTTTATCACTTTGCTTCAGTTACAAAAGCAAAGGTTGAACACTGATGATTGTTTGAAAAGAAAAATTGGTGCTTCTTTCAAGAATTTTCCCACTCCCTTGAAATTCTGTGCTAAGCTGTTTGACTAACTCAATTGTTATTGAATTAGCTGGTAAGGTTGCTTTAACAAATAAGCCAGATAAATTTCATATAATGAAAATAGCTTCGGAAATTAAAAGTGAGGAGTGGGATGGGGAATGTCTTGTCCCTAAGGTGCTGTTGTGTTGTTGTTGGAGTATTATAGCAACACAACAGCACCTTAGGGACTCAAAACCTTACAAAAGTATCGATCATAAACTGCTGCATGCTGATGGAACTATGCAGTTATATGTTAATAACTCGCTTTGCTATATCTAACAAAAAATAAATAAATCCTTTAGAATAAGGCTTATTAAACAATAGCATACAAACAAAGTCTCACTCAGACAAGTCAATAAATTATGAAATAAATAATTATTGAAGCCTTAGAAATAAAATGAATGAAGAAAAAATAAAATTAAAGACAGAAAGGTCTTGAATTTGCCAGAACTGCAATCCTTATGTAACAAAGTTATTCATGAAGTACAGAATAAACTTTTCCAGTAAGAGGAAGGACACTCTTCAACTACTGTACTCACTCAGAGTAATTAGGTGGCAGCCATAAAACAAAATAACTTTTGGCTATGAACAAATCTGTTATAGTTACTGCAAAATGACCGACAGTCAGCAATATCAAGTAATCATTATGGAAGTTTGGAAGGCGTTCTTGCCCTCCTACATAAATAAGTGTCAGTTAATGCTACACGGTCAGAAGGAAGATAGCATAGCACAAGCTCACAACTTTACTCTACTATACATCCAATTGCTTTAGAAAAAGCTCTGACATATGTTTATGGGTATAATTTTCTTTCAAATACTGTATGATGAATGGGAAGGCATCCTTTTTAAGGTCCTTAGGCGTATTTTCCTTGAAAATTGTACTGTAAAAATATTGATTTCTTCCCATATACATTGATGCTTTGACTACCACATACAAACGTGGCTGCAGTGAAAAAAAAAAAAAATTGAGCGTCAGAAGACAGCTTACTATCAAAACTAGATATTAACCATTAATGAAATGTCTGAACAGCTCATTACTAGTTCATATGCCAGGGTTGCTGGGAATATATGCTAACACTTATGACACTGTATGATATGTTAAACCAGGAAAAGGAGAATGTGCTTGAGGAATGTGGTTGTTATATAAAGCCTATATGAAATCATCGTATATTCTTGATAATATCCCCTCTGCTGAAAGACTGCGACTTTTGAACCTCAATCTCTCTGCATTATACAATATGTTACCATAATTGGCAGCTACAGTTCATGATTTTTATTGAGGAGGACATTTCTTTATTTTGCGTAAATGTCAGAAATTCGTTCTGTACTGCCATTTTGGTTTACAAAACTTTTACACACTGCTCACTGTAGCCAAAGAATCTTCCAAAAAGGAGAATAAAAAGTGTCCTAACAAAGGCTTCAATGCTGAACAAATTTGTCTTTTTAAGAATTTAACGAAATAAACTGCTATATAATAAGAAGATATCCAAGTGTTTTAAGTAAGCGTGATGCCAAAAAATTTCAAAGCAAGTGTTGATGCCAACTATCTTATTGTCTTAATGAAATCCTTGTTGGTGTTCACAGACAAATAATTGTAATTAATTATGACCCTGATGTCCCTGTTCTTTGCAAACACGTTTTGTCATCATAGTCCGTAAACCAAAGAATGTACCTTTAAAGATGCCCCATTTGTAGTGTGCACATAGCACAAACAGCATGTCTTTTAAATTTCCATTCCTTTGAGCCTTGATTGGATGTGATATATCACCACTCTTATTCACTGAAGGCGAAGCAGTTTTTATGAAAAGGTAAAGTGAGTAAAATGAATCCTATCATCTGGGGAGGAGGCTCTAGTTATAGGAGAGGATCTTAACTCATTTTGTTGCCTTCAAATAGCATGGGAGCTTCATTTTAATATTTAGCCTCCAACATCAGCTGCTGCAGAGTTCCACTGGCTATATTTTCCATAAACAGTAAAAGGATGATTCGGTTATAATTGTCTACAACTGGTGGACAGCTCTAAAGTGCCATTAAATTGCAAGATACTGGTAGGCTATGGCAACACATAACCTTCACAAGTTGATCCAGTGTAATCACAAAATAGCTTAAATATATCAAGGTATACCTGAAATAAACAGATGTGTAAGGGCTTAGAAAAACGTGTAGTGTTTTGTGGTACATCCTGAGAGGATTCTGATCAGTCCATGTTTTAGGATGAGAAATTCTATATACTCAGGTTTTATGTATTAAACAAAATTGTCTTTAAATGCATCAATGTCATTTATAGATAACATATTACAAAAATAAGTGAGAAAATAAGGATGCATTATTCTTCAAATGTATAGGAAAAAGGGAAATTCATATTATTTGTTATTTTGTTTTATTTATTCTTAGCCTTCTGAAGGTCTCCTAATGCAGTCACATGAAGTTTCACTCTTAATCTCAGAAGACATTTATTAAAACATTCTTTGTCATAAAAATGATTCGAAACTCTGTCTTCATTCAAAGTCTACAAAGACTTTTTACCTAACCAACAAATCAAGATTTCTTTTTTCTGCTTCGTTTTTACCAAAGATGAAGAAGTTACATGAAAATAACTGTCCTTATCTGCAGCTCTGGATGTGAGATTTCTTATCTTGATGCTGGTCCTCCTCACTCCCCCCACCCCCACCCACCCTTATCAACGATCCCTCAGCCCATGTGGCACTATACTCGGCGTTGGAGATAACAGATAGCGGTTTGAGCAAAGCTCACTCGTCTCTTCTATAAGACACAAAGTTAACAATAACAAGACAGGAAATATTAGATTATCTTTCTCACTAATGTTTTAATCGAAGCGTACTGTTTATGGCAACAAGTAGATTGAGAATTACATATACAAGTGGCATTCATTACTAAGCCAAGTGATAAGGGCGTCTGATTGCCTTATCTGGCGGGAGAGATAAAGTCCGTGGTAGAGAGGATGTTGCAATGCTCTCACTCCTAGATAGAATTTAGTATCAAAAGCTTGTTCGTTTGAAGTTGCTTGGACTCACTTTCCATTTCAGAAGCTGAACATTATTAAGGGACATTTAAAAAAAACCGATGGATCAGAAATAGATAAACGTCATAATAAACATATATATTGGACGGAAAAAAGAGATCAACAAGAATAAAAGAACATTAAGTGAAGTGCATAAGAGCTTGAAGATAACACTTGGGCATCAAAGGTCGATTGAGAGGTGAGTTCAATGTTCAAAATTCCTATTCATTTGATATATCATAATTTGAAAAAAAAAAAACTGTTGAATCTACGTAAATTTTCTTTATTAATGGATTTCATTAAATTTTGCCAAAAAATGCCTCAATGTATGATATATATATATATATATATATATATATATATATATATATATATATATATATATATATATATATATATATATATATATATGTATATATATATATATGTATATATATATATATATATATATATATATATATATATATATAAATATATGTATATATATATATATATATATATATATATATATATATATATATATATATATATATATATATATGTATATATATATATATATATATGTGTGTGTGTGTGTATGTATGTGTATGTGTGTGTATTTTGTGTGTGTGTGTTTGTGTGCGTGTATTCAATTCACTAATGGTCATGTGAAAACGCTTAGCTGGTATTTCTTTTTGTATGAATTGTTAGTTATTGTAAATTTTATTAGGCTGGTATTTCTTTGTGTTCAAATTGTTTACTATTTATAGTCAAAGATTTGTTCCTACTCAAATACATACTTCAATAGGAGTATGACTTCAGCAATCCCGAATGTCCATTCAGAGTTGTTGGCATGTGGAAGTAAGGCTCTGCTCACTAGCCACTTAGAGCAACCCTTACTTTGACTCAGTCATCTGGAAGTCGGCTGTCCATGCTATAAACGCTATGTTGTCAGAATTGCTGTACATAATTAGTAAGTAGGAGATGAGCCAATGTAGGTATTATTATTATTATTATTATTATTATTATTATTATTATTATTATTATTATTATTATTATTATTATTATTATCAATAAAAAACACTAATACCATTCTTGGAAAAGCAAAAACCTTCCACAGATAAAGTAGAAAAATAAAATTGAGGGTTCCTTCAAGTAAGATAACTCAAACCCAAAAGGTTTTAGCACCAGAGTACAGAGGCTATGGCCAAGGCCGTCTCTTTGGGGGAAAGAAAGGTCCCACCTGGTACGAGTAGTGCTTTCACACAGCTACTATAAGCTGTGAGTAAAGGGGTCTCGCTCGATTTCTTCACAGTTTTCTGCTGTTTTTCAAGAAGATATGACTGTGTTTTTGAATCCAGGCTAATCCCTTTTATGTGTTGTGAGCCAGACTGCAAAGGAAATTAACGAACAAAACATAAAGTGAGTGTTTTCATTTCCAAATGCTGATGAAGAAAAAGCCTAGTTATTGCCGCTATCAAGAGAGCCTGATATGTTCCTAACGTATAATAGTAGGGAAAATACTATATCTATTGTTGTAATAATTATAATTGCATTGTTCGCATCGTATTGGTTACGTATTATCTGCCTTTTATATAACGATTAAAAGATGACTAAACTATTTAAAAAACGATTTTGTTATCCACACTTGTTTCCCTTGCTACTTAATACTTTATTCTCTCTCTGAGTTTTTCTCTTTCAATTCTTGCTTCTTCATTCTTCTCTCTCTCTCTCTCTCTCTCTCTCTCTCTCTCTCTCTCTCTCTCTCTCTCTCTCTCTCTCTCTCTCTCTCTCTCTCTCTCTCTCATTTTCATGAAAATACGTTTGGCACTTTAATATTGCATTTAAACACATTTCAGGTGTGTCAGTGACACTTCAGATCCAATTATATTGAATCAGACATCCTTCTTCGATAGAACAATTCGTAAGAAAGTCATAGCTAAGAGAATTGTAAACAATAACAGTGGAAAAAAAAGATAAATCGTCAAAAATTTTAAGTAAAGAATATAGAGCAACATCAAGTAAATTGCCGGAATTGTTTATCTTTCATTTATTCTTCAAAATTAAATTGCAAGAATCCTTCTGTGTTTTTTCGGTACGCAAGTGTAGTTTGGAATTAGTGGGTCCTTTAATTGGACTACTTCCATGGGTAACCTTTAGTTTAATTTTAATACTTTTTTTATCTGTCTAATTTTTCTTAAATCGATTATTCAAAGTCGTCTCTTTTTGGTGTGTATGATCTCCTAATTTTTCTATGAGGATTATCAGTGGTAGACTGTAAAGAGAAACAAAGTGTGTATGCATGGTGAGTACGTGCGTGAGAGAAAGAAAGATTATGGAGGTCATGACCAAACTCATTCCTTATCCGTTTACACATCAATTGACCTACGCATTCTGACTTCTTCCTCCACTGACCAGACCTGTATTCGGGACGGCCTTGGTATGACACAGCCAGGGATTAAATTTAAGCATAAGACTATTACCTTATATACTGCTGCTTTTTAACTTAGATAACCTTAAAACTTTTCAAAATACTTTAAATTTGAAGCTAGTTAACCGAGATTAACGTAAACAAATATCATTAGATTTAAAAAACAATTACTTCAAAACAATGCAAAATAACTCAAATTTATTTAATTACCTTAAAGGTTTAAATTCCTGGCCCTACCCAAGTATGGAAAACTATAGTTTTATTTCCAAATGTACTTCTCGAAGAGCTGATTATCATAGCAAAGTAGTCGGTTCTCACCTTTTCAAGTGGAAAGTTGGAACTGATCATTACATAGCAATGGTTAACCCCTTAACAGAATTTTTTTTTTTTTTTTTATTAAATTGATGTTATCAGGTGTATAAGGAAAGAGAAGAATATGTGGAAAGTAGTTCAGACAAATCAATGTATGCATTGGTAAAGAAAAAATTTACCCAAAACTAGAGAGGGATCTAATGTACTACTCTCTACCCAGTCAAAGTACCTAATAACTCTCTATCATTAGCATCTTAACAAGCGTCTAGTGCCCTGGCCAACGTAATATCTGCAATATTGTAGTTGTCATAGAAGCTTTCTTAGTTGTGTTACTTTCAAAGACCAAATCTTAGGTATTGTATCTTAACCCTTACTCCTTGGAGTATCTTTAAGTATGATGATTATGATGATGATGATGATAATGATGATGCTTATTCTTCTTCTTCTTCTTCTTCTTCTTCTTCTTCTTCTTCTTCTTCTTCTTCTTATTATTATTATTATTATTATTATTATTATTATTATTATTATTATTATTTCAACTTCAACTGTATTTGGAAAAGGAGAATCACGGGAGCCACAGGATTCAACCGGGAAAATAGCCTAGTGAAGAAATAAAATAAGAAAACAATAAATATAATATACATAAGTAATGAGATGGATCTGTTATAACAAACAGAGGATGAAGAAGGCAGCGTTGGATAGAACACTTCTGATTCATATACCTGAAGCAGATGAAAAGTTCGATGTGCCCATGAATTAATTCAGTGTGTTTGAAGCCAAAGCTATCCTAAGAAAACCTAAACAGACGTGAAGCACCTGGGTACGATGGAATAACTGCCGAGATAATACTGGTAGAAGATGAAGTGACTTCCAGACAACTTACAAGATTATTTTGTAGAATGTGGCATCTAGAGGCGTTAGAAATGTTGGTGAAAATGACAAAAACGGGAGACTTGACTGATTGCAGTATATACAGAGGTATAATAATTACGTCGCTGTTTATGAAAATATGGAGTATGCTTAACTGACGAAATTTTTATTTTTAGACATGAACAGCAACACGTTGAATATCAAATGAGTTACCACTTAATAGCAGTTTACTCCAAGGAAATATGTTGTCACCTACGCTCTATATCCTCCTCGTGGATTTTGTAATGCACAGAACAGTCGGATATGGTGGAGAAGAATTGGACTGGATCGCTAATAGGAATTTAGCAGATCTAAACTATGGTGATGATGCTATCCTTGTTAGCAAAACAGCAGAGGATTTGGAATGCTTGCATAGCAGATTGCATGGAATATAACACGAGGTTCAGCTGAAGATAAAAAGAAGAAAGACAAAGATGATGCGAATGTAGTAAGCAATGGAAGATGAAATATCATTGGAAGGAGAAAGGATTAATGGGGTCGAATAATCTAAGTATTTAGGAAATATGATCTCTAATACAGTGTCCTTAGAATTAGAGTTAATAGAAGATTGAAAACAAAATCAGACAAAGGCTAGGTTAAGTAAAATATAGAAATCAAATCACCTAAAATTACGTATAAAAATCACTCTATATATCAATTCAGTGAGATCTGTGTTACTCTATAGATATGAGTCATGGTATGACAATGAAGCAATTTCCAAAAGATTTAATTGATTGAAGAATAAACCCTTCATAAGGATATTCGAAGTTAAATGTCAGGACAGGATTAAAGATGAAACTCTAAGATAGAATACTGGGTGCCATATGTGGATGAGATCATGATGAGCGATAGATGTACATGGTTTGGATCTGCTCTTACTGTAGTACTCCCCAAGAGAGATTAGTTCACCAAACGTTCATCTGGGCTCCACAAGGCACTAGAAGAGTAGGAAGACCCAGGCCTTCATGGATGAGGACTATGAAGTGTGAAGTAGGAGATGATGAATGAAGAGTTAATGACTAAAAAGCTCAAGAAAGACATGACTGTTAATCTAACGGAGGTCCATTGCGTTAATAGGTACTTGAGGAGATGATGAAGTAATGAATAAAACCTACAAAATATTTCAATGTCACAAGAAACATTAAAAGAGCTCTGTCATATATAAATTCTAAAATGAGAGTTTTCGTTCAGCAGAAATTAAGTTATAAAATGTTTTTACTTCTGAATCTCCAGCGATTCAGCTGCTGTATTATGGATATCATTCCTTAATCTGGTCAAACTGTAAGAGAATACTGTGCATATTTTTCATTTTGTTTAGTCTTGGAAGATCAGACTGTATTTAATGACCAGAATTACTAAAAATCGTTTTAATCATGCATGAAGAAATAACTGAATGATAGTGCCATAGATTAATCTGAAGATCAGAAATAAGAAATTTAATAGACCTCAAGTTTCTATTCCACAGATTACGATGAGAGTCAGAGGCCTGATAGGAATTTTTTCAGGATTGAATAATAGCCAAAAATCATAAAAAGTCAATCTCTATAAGATATTTTTTGTCATTAAAAAAAAAGACAATTTCTGAATGTGCTTCTTAAAATTAAACTCCAAATAGAAATTCAATGAATTGTAAACAGTTAATAAGACACTGTCAATGCAAAGATTTCAGTTTTGAGGAACTGCTTTCTTCATCCTATTTAAAATCCTACTTGGAAGTGTTTTTTTAGCGTTTAACTTCATATTCCATAATCTCCCCAGTACACTAATTCAAGCTTAATCTTTATTAAGGAATTCGGCAGTTAGGAGTCTGTTCAAGAACTGGAGTTGATGAAAAAGATGCTTATATAATCAGAGGGAGGTTGTAGTGCCCTGGTTTCCTTGCTCAAATTGTTCTTATATTCTACATTTGATGAGATTTATTTCATTTGTTTTACTACCAAAGTTGCTGTCTTCAGCAAAGGGAGAATATCCTCGGATTTTTTATAATGTACCGTAGTTGGTAATGGCAAGTGTGCAAAGGGGGAAGAAAACCTATTAGCTATAAGAGAAAAGTGACCTTTGTCTTTGGCCGTGGTATGAACAGCATGCAATTAGGGTACTCTCTCTCTCTCTCTCTCTCTCTCTCTCTCTCTCTCTCTCTCTCTCTCTCTCTCTCTCTCTCTCTCTCTCTGAACTTTTTTATCTTTTTTTACTTTTTGGTGAAAAGTGTTGTTATTTTTGGTAAGTACTTAAGCAATAATGTAACATGCCCTCGAATCATACCACCTGGAGATTTACCTTCCATCGCTTGCTGTCGCATTGCAAGAATTGTTCAGCTCTCTCAACAATGGCTCGGGGACTAAAAGGCTTTGCTCGCCCTTAGGGAAATGACCAATGTCGCTCACCTACATCCGGCCACATATGGCTCTCCTTGTGAAATGAATGTCCTTCTTGTCCAACACATTCGGTGCATACCCGTACCTGTAAGTCCTTCTATCCCCAATGTTGATATTTAGCCCAAAAGGACCTGATGACTAAAGTCAATGGCCTTATGGACAGCCACTCCACTACCTCCCAGATCTCCATCAATGCCTTTACTCCTGATGAAGTGGACATCTATTCAACATCCACCAAAACCAACGTGAATGCAGAAGGTCAGAGATGCCCAACAAGTGAAGGGCCTTAACGGCAACAGAGATGCCCACCATCCACAAATACCACAGCTTGCTTATGCCCCAGCCTAGAACCTCTCCAGGCATATCCAGATGTCTATTGGCTGCAGTTATGCTACTACTACTCCAAATTCAGTGCTAGTATGATAAAATGTGCAAAATGTTGTCAGTGGTAAAAAAACATGTAAGTATGCCATCGTTTGCGGTGGTGGCCTACCATGTCAATAATATTTTCTTTTTACGTGACACAGGCACAAGAGTGTGAATTTTGGTAGACAGGGGTGCTTGCCGTTCTCTTCTGCCAACGTGGATTCTTACTCCTTAACTCCTCCCCAACCTGACCCATCAGACATTCTCCACACCCACACAGTTCCCAGTTCCTACAAAACATGGTATTTATCACCATATCAAGATGACATGTCCACACGTTTTAGCCAGTTTTAGAAGTCTGTCACCTGATCGTTTGGCAGCCACTAAACAAACTTTCACCGAGATAGAAGAAATGGTCCTTTGTCACCATAGTTGTCACCATTGCACATCGCGCTGAAGAAACACGTCTCCCTGCGTTGGTGTAGGGATTATAGGATGCAGACAGAAAAGGAGCACTTCCCCCTCCCAAACAATGGAAAGAAGGTTTTCTCCCCGTACGACCAACTGAAGGGGTATTATAAGGTGCATATCAACCCAGAAAACATCCCTAAGACCAACATTCCCATTGGTTTTGGTACATACACTTTCAAATACTCCTTTTTTGGCCTTCGTAATGCTCGGGCCTCTTTTCAACGTCTTTAGGAAGGCATGTTAGGAGACATGACCTTCTCTGTATGTTGCTGGACGACATACTTATGTTAAATTACTCCAAAGAGGATCCCCTCCGTCATCTATGCATCGTACTCGACTGCCTACAACAGAACGGTCTTGCTGTACAGTATGACAATGTACCTTCGGCGCTAATGAAGTATCGCTCTTAGGGCACCGTTCCACTCCTGAAGCAGTCCAACCACCTCCTGAGAAAGTATCAACAGTCCAGAACTTCCCCATGCCCTTGACCACCATAGCAGTGCAAGAATTATTTTGTATGATTTGCTATTATCACCCTCTCCTGCCAGACATCGCCACCCTTCTTGCTCCCCTCTATGCCTCAGTCAAGTGCAAGCCAAAAGACCTGATGTGGGGCCCCCTCAAAAAGTGGCCTTTGGCAATGCAGAAAATGCCCTATCAACCGCTGCCGCTCTCACTTTTCCTGTGTCACATGCACCTCTCCTTCTTTCCACAAATGCCAGCGATGTCGCTATTGAGGGAGGCATCAAACAGTTTGTCAATGGCTCGTCCCACCCATTGTCCATCTTCAGTAGGAAACTGTCCAAAGTGGATCCGGCTACTCTACTTGCGTCCACAAATTGTTTGCGGTGCACCTGGTTATCCGTTACTTCAGCCCTTCTCGAGAGGTACACACTTCCTTGTTCTCCTAAATCAGATGCCTCTGGTGTATGCCTTCACTCGACAGTCTGATGTGTGATCCCCCTGTCAACGTCGACATATCTCTGCCATGGCTGGATACAAGTGGACCTTCCACCACGTCTTTGGGAAAATTGATTCGTGGTGATGCCCTGTCAAGAAACACATTGGCAGCCATTAATCTAGGATTTGATTTTAATGCTGTGGCAGAAGCCCAATGAAAAGATCAAGAGAACCTTGCATGTAGTAAATCCTGAATATTCATCCATTGGGAGGGCGTCCCTCTTGACAACTCCAATGCCACCCTCCTCTGTGACATCATTACTGATAGACATAGACCTTGGATACCTTCTCCCATCCACCAACAGGTTTTTTATTTCATTCAAGATATTTCACATCTCGGGCCATTCTACTACACGGCTGCTGAAGACAGATTTCACTGGACCGGGAAGTTCTATTGATGGTCAGGATTTGGTCCGTGACTGTGCTTTATGCCAAACATCAAAAGTACATTGACACAAGGATTTAGGAGTAAGAACCTTTCCTCAACCTCAGCGGTGCGTTGCCTACATTCCCGTTGTTTTAGATCTTTAGCCACATTACAAGAACAACGTTACTTGTTTACCGTCATCAACTGCTCCACTGGTTGTCCTGAAGTCATTCCCATGGAAACTGCAACCTCCGGCTATTGTACATCCACCTTACCTTACTCACAGGATGGATAACGAGATTTGGTATCCCCAAGCATATTACTTCTAACAGGGTTACAACTTTCAACTCTAGATTGTGTATATATTAGTGAATCTCCTGCGTGTCACCCTTTATCATACAACTGCATATAACCAAGCAGCCAACAGTATGGCTGAACATTTTCACTGTACCCTCAAAGCACCTTTGATGTTCCACATCAAGGACTGGTTTACACAGCTTTCTGGGGCCCTTTTGGAACTAAAGACTAAAGACGACCTGGATGTCTCGGCAGCTGAAAAAGTGTATGATAACCCGTTGGTCGTCAATGCCAATTTTTTTTTCCGTCAGCAACCCTCTTCCACAAGCTCCAGTGCCTATATCACATTGCGGGAATTTTTTTTTAGTTGCTCGATTTACAAGCCCCCAGTTAAGCAACACATACCGACAGACCTGCACTCTCTAAGGCAAATTTTCCTGCAGAGCAACACTAGCAAGCCACCGATAACGCCCCCTCACACGACTCTTTCTTCGTGATCCGCTGTACACAGGAAGAATTCCTCCTGAACATGATGGGGCGTCATTAATTGCCTAAAATCTGCATATCTCCTGACAGACGACGGCCAAACGTACGTCTCTCAGGAGCATGGCGCCCAATCTCAAAGGTATGTCTATTTTTAGGGGGCAGCCATGTACCGCACATGGATCATACACTCATACACTTAAACTGTATTTCTGTTTTGTTTTCTTTTTTCTGCATGTTGTAAAATTTTTCCACCTTTATTGTGAGAAGTGTTTTATTTCAGTGAGTGATAAAGCAATTACATACTATTCCCTGATATCATGCCTCCTGGAGCAGTACTCTCCATCGCCAGCTGTCATATAGCGAGAATTTTTCAGCTCTCTCAACAATAGTTTGGGGACAAAAAGGCTTCGCTTGCCCTCGTGGAAATGCCCAATGTCTCTCGCCTGCAGCCGGCCGCAGACGGCTCTCCTCAGGAAGTGAATGTCTTACTTTCCCATTGCATTCGGCGCATACCCAAACCTGTATGTGCTGCTATCCCCAATGTCTATATTTTTCACACAAGGACCTGACAACCATAGTCAACGCTCTTATGGACGGCTGCTTCAACACCTTCTAGACCTCAATAAACGACTTTACTCTTAAAAAAGAGGATACCTACTCCACATTGACCAAAGCCAGCATGAATGCAGAAGGTCACAGACGCCCACCAAGTGAAGGGCCATAGCAGCGACAAAGATGCCCACCAACCACAAATACTACTGCTCACCTTTTCCCATTGGCTGTAGTTATGCTACTACTACTCCAAATTTGGTGCTACTACAATGAAATGTGGAAATTATTGTCAGTGGTCAAAAAACCTGTGAGCTTTCCATTGCTTGCGATGGGCCCTACTTGTTAATAATCTTTTAATTTTACATGACGCAGGCACGGGCATGCAGATTTTGGTAGACAGGGTTACTTGCTGTTTTCTCTTCCAGGACAAAAAGTCGTCTGACTAAGTCTGCCAACAACCACCTAGTAGGTGCCAATGAATCTTCGCTACCCACACACGGTTTTGAAACTCTCACACTATCGTTTTGAAGCCAAAAAGATATTTGGAAGTTTCCCGTTGTGGACCTCACATTTCTAATCTTCAGTACAGATTTCCTCTCACATTTTCACCTCGTGGTCAGTTAGTCAACACAGGTCTGTACTCCTTACTCCTAAACAAACCTTCGTCGAAATAGAAGAAACAAGCCTTTGTGAAAAGGCCTCAAGCCCATGGTTTCCAGCATTGCAATTTGTCCTGAAGAAACACTTCCCTCTGCGTCAGTGTGGGGATTACACGGGCCTTAACATGCAGACAGAACTGGATGACAAACATTGGAAAGGGACCTCCTACTTGCACAATGCGAAAGTTTTCTCTATGTACGAGCTCCTGAATGGGTATTTCTGGTGCCCATGAAGCCAAAATATATCCCGAAGATGGCTATCCCCACCCGCTTCGATAATTACACCTTCAATTACTCTTGTTTTGGCCTTCGTAATGCTTGGGCCACTTTTCTTTGTCTTAAAGAAGGCATGTTAGGGGGACCTCAATTTCTGTCTATGTTACGAGGACGACATACATGTGTTTATTTTCTCCAAAGTGGATCATCTCTGTCATCTATGCATCGTACTCCACTGCCTAAAGCAAAACAGTCTCTTAGTTCAGTATGACAATATATCTTTGGCACCAACAAATTATCGCTCTTGAGGCTCCACATCACTCCTGAATGAATCCAACCCCTTCTTGAAAAGGTAGCAGAAGTTCAGAACTTCCCCACTCCCTCAACCATCAAATCACTGTAAGAATTATTTTGCATGATCAGCTATTATCACCATTTCCTGACAGACATCACCGCCATTTCCTCCCCCCATCCCTCTACGCCTCCATCAAAGGCAAGCCAAAAGACCTGAAGTGGGGCCCTACAAAAAGTGCCATTTTGCCACACATAAAATGCCCTATCAACTGCTGCTGCTCTCATTTTTCCCATGCCACATTCACCTCTTCTTCCTTCCACCAATGCTAGCGACATTGCTATTGAGGGGGGGGGGGGTTTCGAGCAGTTGGTTAACGGCCTGCACTGCCAATTGGAATCCTTCAGTAGGAAACTGTCTAAGCCAATTCCAGGTACTCTACCATTGTCCGTGAATTGTCAGCAGTTCACTTGACTTTCTGTCACATTAGCTACTTCTTGGAAGGTAAACCCTTACTCATGCATCTGAACCACATGCCTTTTGTGCATGCCTTCACTCGATAGTCCTATGCCTGCTCCACCTGTTAATGCCGACATCTCTCTGCCTTGGCTGAATAAAATTGTACCTTTCAGAACGTCCCTGGGAAAAGGAACCCTATGCTGATGTCCTCTCAAGAAACCAATTGGCTGCCATTCACCTGGTATTTCCTTTCAATGCCTTGGCAGAAGCCCAACAAAAAGATCATGAGTACCTCACATGTAGGACAACCTGCATATCCCTCCATTGGGAGGGCGGTCCTCTTTATGACTCCAACGCCATCATCCTCTGTGATGTCAGTGCTGGCAGGCCTAGCCACGGATACTGTCTCCAATCCAGTGATATGTTTTTGATTCCATTCATTACATTTCCATCCCTTTCGCTGTTCTACTACAGAGCTGGTGAAAACAGAGTTCATTTGGCTTTCTATTACTACGGATGCTCAGGATTGGGTCAGAGACTGTACTTCATGCCAAACCTCAAAAGTACATTGACACAATGATTCAAGTGTGAGCATCTTTACTTTACCTCAGCTGTGCTTTGCCTATATTCTCGTTAATGTTGTAGGTAACCTACCCTCATCACAAGAACATCGTTACCTGTTTACCATCATCGACTGCTCGACTGTTTGTCTTGAAGTCATTCCCAGTGAAACTCCAACATTAAGCTAGTGTAAATCTGCCTTACTAACTAGATGGATAATGTGATTTGGTATCCCTGAGCATATTACTTCTGACAGGGATGAAACTTTCAACTCTCAGTTTTGGATATTAATAGTGAATCTCCTGGGTGTCATCCTTCATCATACATCTGCATATAACACTGCCGCCAAGAGTTTGATTAAACATTTTCGTTGTACCCTCAAAGCACCTTTGATATTACGGTGCAATGACTGTCTTACACAGCTTCCCGAGGTCCTTTTTGAACTAAGGACCACTCTTTAAGACGACCTGGATGTCTTGGCAGCTGAAATATTATATGGTAACCCATTGGTCATGCCTGCCTATTGTTTTCCATCTGCAACCTCCTCCCACCATCTCAAGTGCCTGTATCACATTATGGGAGAATTTACTCCACACTGCCAGACTTACAAGCCCCTCATCTAAGCAAAACATACCGACAGATCTGCACTGGCCAATGAAAATTTTCCTGCGCAATAACACTAGCAAGCCACATTTAACGCTCCCTTATACGACCCTTTCTTTGTGATCCGGCGTACGCAGAAAGAATTCCTTCTTGAACATGCATGGCAAAGAAGACTGGGTCTCCATTGATTACCTAAACCCTGCATATCTCTTACCAAACGACCATCTATACTCTGCCTCTCAAAAGTAATGCATCCTATCTCACATGTATGTCTTTTTTCAGGGGGGAGCTATGTACCGCACACATATAACACAGTCGTACACTGTAACTGTATTTTTTTTTTTTTTGGTATGTTGTCGTTATTGATCTCCCCTCACACTGATAATATGCTTCGGCCTGTATGTACTTACATCAATCTTTTTGAATTTTGAAGCCTTCTTTCACTGAAATTGTTCATGTAAAACATCAGTCTCCTGAAATGAATTTAGTTGTAATTTTCAAGTCTCTGATTTACCACCTAATTGGTACATTCGCAAATCATTTGCACTTAACATATAGAGAGACGAATACACATGTTAAATGCTATATTCTCTCAACCTCTGGTCAACCTCCCATCAATCAATCTTAGGACCATTATATTTACCCTCACATAGGCAACTTCACTTGACAAATCATTCTAGATACAGTATTGCTCATTTTATTATCACTAGGCACTGCAAACGTTAATATACTCATATGATCTACCATAAAATATCTTCCTGCATCAATGTGTTCTCGTAATCACAGCAAATGAAACATAATCAAATATAAACATCTCAAAGGGCTCTCTTCCATATCATCTCAAGACATGTTGCCTTGCATATTCTCATTGATATATCCTTTTCTAACTTTCTTGACAGGTATTCTCTACATCGCTATAAATTTGACTTAACCCAGGCGTAAACAATCTCTCTCTAGCATAAACTCCCACAAATACTCTTTACTAATTCCCAATATATATCATCCACTTACATATGCATTAGATGCATCCATAAGAAATTCAGGGACTTACAAATATCAATCCTATTTCATATGTAAAAAAATTAACGACATTGTTACAAACAATAGATATTTTGATAATCTAAATATACATTTCTAAATCATAGGGCCATTCTTCTACCCTAATATATTTCAAAATACATTCATGTAGCTTGTTAATTTCCAAATATTCACCTAGCACTTTTTCAAACTCTTCTTTAATAATTAAGTTATCTCCATTCTTCATATCATTCATATCTACGGAATTTGCCATAATAATTATATTATTACCCTTACTTTACAGCCATTCTTCTTTAAGTAAAATATTACAACGTGCAGTTTCAATATATGAATTCCTATAAAAAAAACCGCTGTGAATTTCATTCTCACTTATCATGATAATATCATATTCCACTTCATTACTCCAAATTTCCACCATCAGCCGTGCCTCTTCCCTAAACTAGTGAAGTCCCGTCAATTATTCCATGAATTGTTACTCTCATACATTGTCATTTTATTTCCTAATTCTGTCTCTCATGTTCTGCAACAACCATTGCATTCACTAAAGACCCTTGAGCACCCTTATCAATCATATTGCAATATTCAATCTCATATATTTTCACATATTTCATCATCCTTCTGTTTACACCATGCATGACATTTACTCTCTTTGCGAATTTATCACATACTTTGTAAGTATTTTCATTTTCATATTCACTTCCTTCCTTACTCTTTTACCTAAGTTTAAAACTACTCACACAATTCTCACTAATCAAATAACGTCATCAATCATTACATCGAATTCTTGAAAAATATTCTCTATCATTCTCCTTATATGCTATGCAAGTTGGCTGTTACTTTTTTTAATAGAGAGAAGAGACAAATGAAACACAACTTTATTAAACAAAGGACAAGCCTATATACAAGCACTTGTGAGCAATAACCTCAAAAAATTCAAACCAGCTAATGCATTGAAAGGCAAGCTTGAACAGGCTTTATTATTATTGAATTGTGAGAGCTACATCTAAAAAAAAAACAAATACTTTTACATTGTACGACAGTGTGTGAAACATGTGTGTTATATGGCTGCCTCCCTAAAAATGACATATATGAGAAATTGGCCACCCTGATCTTGAGAGGTGCACTACAGACAGTTCATCTTGCAGTATATACGTAGGTTGATTACCAAAGCCTTCATTATGGCAAAGATCAAAAGAATTGTGCAAATGTAATGGTATGTTAGTTGGTGCTTGCTATGGTCCATGCGCAGGAAAATGGTTTATTCCTTGTGCAAATCTGTCAGTATGTGTTGCTCCACACTGGGCTCGAAATCTAGGTAGTAGGTTGGCCAGGGCACTAGCCGCCCGTTGAGATACTACCACTAGAGAGGTATTGGATCCTTTGACTGGCCAAACAGTAATGCATTGGAACCCTCTCTCTGGTCACGGCTTATTTTTTCTTTGCCTACACTTACACAGAATAGTTTGGCCTATTCTTTACATATTCTCGTCTTTCCTCATACACCTGACAACAATGAGATACTTAACACTTCTTCACCCAAGGGGTTAATTACTGTACTTGTTCAGTGTACTTTCCTCTTGGTAAGGGTAGAAGAGACTCTTTAGCTGTGGTAAGCAGTTCTGCGAGGAGAAGGACACTCCAAAATTAAACCACTGTTCTCTAGTCTTGGGTAGTGCCATAGCCTCTGTACCATGGTCTTCCACTGTCTCGGGTTGGAGTTCTCTTGCTTAAGGGTACACTCAGGCACACTATTCTATCTTATTTTTTCTTTCTTCCTCTTGTTTTTTTGAAATGGTGTGTTGGACAGGCTTAATAGAAGGGCCATGGATGCATGGTGGTTTATCAAGAGGTTGTCTTTTCCTTTTTCTGATTATTTTTCTTCTCAAAACCATCCTTACTGTCCTCCCTTCAGTTAAAGTGGCTATCCTGGAGGGTATTTAGCCTTGCATGGTGTATCGGCTCCTCCATGTTGACCAGTTTTTCCGACTTTTTACTATAGTCTATGGGTATCATCAATCACTTTGTTTATAATTCTGTACGTATTGTTTTTGTTATAATTCTTGTTAATCTAGTTTTTAAGTATGATGTCTCTTTTTTATTTCTATTAATTCTTATGCTGTCTGGAGACATTGAGCGAAATCCGGGACCAGTACGTCCTAGATTTTGTCAATGTCGTCTTCTGTATTGCAATATTCGTGGTCTTCATGCAAATATCCAAGACCTTACAGTTGCGTCCAGACAGTATGATATTCTTTTGTGCTCAGAAACTTTGGTTTCTAATATGAGGCACTCATCTGAGCTCCTTATAACTGGTTTTAAGAAGCCAATAATGTTGAAACGTGATGCCATCCCTAGGGCCAGGGGAATGGCGGTGTATATTAGGACCGAGTACCCTGCTTCTCATAAGTCCTGCTATCAATGTGGATGTCATGAGATTCAGGTAATAAAAGTTTGTGGCAGGCATAACATCTTTTATTTGTGTTCGATCTACCGGAATCCAGACATAGATGATTCTATCTTCGATTGTCTTCTTACCATTATGGCTAAGATACAAGAAGATGATAGAAAGGCTTCTTTTGTCTTTGTTGGTGATTTTAATGCTCACCATAGGGAGTGGTTAAGTTCTATCTCTCCAACCGATCGCCATGGCTTAAGAGCTTTAGACTTTGCCTCTGAATCAGGCTGTGAGCAAATCATAAATGAAGCTACTCACAGGTCTGGTAATTGCTTGGACCTCGTATACACTGACTCCCCTGTCGTTATAACTAGTAAGGTTGGTTCTCCAATCGGGATATCTGATCATGCCTTGATTTCATTATTAGTGAAGACTGAGCAGCCTGTCCCTGATATATCATATTCTTGTAAAATTTATATGAAATCCCAAGCAGACTGGAATGGGATTTTACACGATCTTTTGTGCTTGAATTGGTCACAATTATATAATAGTGTAGATCCTGTTGTCCCTTTGAATGAGAATTTAGTCAACATAATTGATAGGCGTATCCCTTCTCGTGTGCTAAGGTACCGAGTGAAGGACAAACCGTGGTTCAATGATGATTGTAGACGTGCTTATTTGGAGAAACAGGAGGCCTATCATCTTTGGAAGGGTAACAGATCAGATTTGACCTGGAACAACTATACTCAGCTTCGAACTTTTGCTCAGGGAGTTTATGCCGCAACTGAAAAGGAGTACAATTTAACCATAAAAGAAACACTTTCTGGTACAACTCAGGAACATAAATGGTGGTCTACCCTTAAATCTGCACTCTTTGGTGTAGATGCAACAGTTCCTCCTTTACTTAAACCAGATGGCTCAGTCACTCACTGTCCAAAGGAAAAGACAACCCTTTTGGCTGATGTTTTTGACAGTAAACAGAGTAATGAAAAACTTGAACTTCCTCATTCCTGTTTTCCTGAGGCTAAACTAACTGGTTTAGCTTTTCGATCTCGTGAGATTAAAGCTCTGTTGGTGGACCTTGATGCTTATGGAGGTGTAGACCCAAATGGTATTTTTCCTCTGTTTTTTATAAAGACAGCAGATTTCTTAGCTCCAAAGTTATCTGTTATTTTGCGCAAGTTAACAAGAAGAGGAGCTTTTAGCACTAGTTGGAGAATTGGTAATGTTACTCCTCTATGTAAATGTGTTTGTGGTAGCTCAAGTCCCACTGATTACCGCCCAATTTCCATAACTCCCATATTATCTAAAATTTTTGAACGTCTTCTGGCAAAACGTCTTAATAGGTTTGCTGAAGGTAATCATCTACTCCCTAGTTTGCAATTTGGTTTTCGTAAAGGCCTTGGAGCATGTGATGCCCTTCTTACAATCTCCAATGCTGTACAGAAATCCCTTGATTGTGGTCGGGAAGTTCTTATGATTTGCCTTGATTTTAGTGCTACCTTTGACCATGTTAATCATGAGGCCCTTGTTTTCAAACTGAAACAGTTGGGAGTGGGTGGGTCGTTTCTTAGCTTTATTATTGATTTTTTAAGTAATAGATCTCAAAGAGTTGTTATTGATGGGCACCATAGTGATTATAGGAATGTGATATCCGGTGTTCCACAGGGTAGTGTTCTTGGCCCATTACTTTTCATACTATATACACATGACATGTGGTTTGGCCTAGAAAACAAGCTTGTTGCATATGCAGATGATGCTACTCTCTTTGCATCAATTCCATCCCCTGAATGTAGATCTAGGGTTGGTGAATCCCTTAATAGAGATTTAGCTAGAATTAGTGCATGGTGCAAATTATGGGGTATGAAGTTGAATCCTAACAAAACTCAAAGTATGATTGTAAGTAGGTCAAGGACGGTGGCTCCTCAACATCCGGATCTCAGTATTGATAATGTTTCTTTAAATATGTATGACTCTTTCAAAATTTTAGGTGTGATTCTCGACAGTAAATTTACTTTTGAGAAACATATAAGGTCTGTGTCTTCTTCAATTGCACAAAAAATAGGCTTATTGAGAAAGTCTTTCAAGATTTTCGGTGATCAATCTATTCTGAAGAATTATTTTAATTCTTTCATTCTACCTTGTTTTGAGTATTGTTCTCCTGTCTGGTCTTCAGCTGCTGATTCTCATCTTAATTTGTTGGACAGAAACTTACGGTCTATTAAATTTCTTATTCCTGATCTAGATATTAATCTCTGGCACCGTGGTTCAATTAGTTCATTATGCATGTTGCATAAGATTTTTCATAACTCTGACCATCCTTTATATTCAGATCTCCCAGGACAATTCTATCCTGTTCGTAATACTAGGCAGGCAGTTAATTCTAATAGCCAGGCCTTCTCCATCACAAAGCTCAATACTACGCAGTACTCTAGAAGTTTTATTCCAGCTGTTACCAAGTTGTGGAATGATCTTCCTAATCGGGTGGTTGAATCAGTAGAACTTCAAAAGTTCAAAGTTGGAGCAAATGCTTTTTTGTTGACCAGGTGGACATGAGTCCTTTTATAGTTTATTTATGACATATTTGTTTTTGATGTTGTTAATAGTTTATATATGACATGTCTGTTTTGACGTTGTTACTTATTTCGGAATGATTTATTGTTAATTTGTTCTCTTCATTTATTTATTTCCTTATTTCCTTTCTTCACTGGGCTATTTTTCCCTGTTGGAGCCCCTGGGCTTATAGCATCTTGCTTTTCCAACTAGGGTTGTAGCTTGGATAGTAATAATAATAATAATAATGGAGAAAATTCTCCCACAACATGACGTAGGCACTAGAAATTTTTGAAGGAGGCTGCTGTCACAAAAAAAAAAAAAAGTACTTGCAAGGAAAACCAACGTGTCACCATACACCACTACCAATACATCCAGGACATCTTCAGAAGTTGTCGTCAGTCAGAGGTGGACCCAAGAAAGCTGAGTAAAACAGTTACAATTATTGCATGGGGACAACAAAGCTTCTTTGAAAGTGTGATGAAAATATTCAACGATTCAGTTGAATTAAGAGTTGTAGAAAGATTTTTTATTTAAAAAGATGCCCGGGTGATTCACTAATGAGGTCCCCAATAGAGAGGTGAAAGTGGTACCCCTGTCAGAAGTAATATGCTCAGTGATATTAAATCTCGTCATCCACACTTAGTGCAGGGTGGATTTACATGAGGTTGGCATTGCACTTTGCATGGGGATTGTTTCAGGCTTATGAGTGGAGGTCTAAATGCAGTAAACAGGTAACAATGTAGTTGTGATGTGAGCAGGGGACCTACTACATCAGAGTGGACGTGAGTTGAGGTTGAGGAATGGGACGACTCCTGTATCAGTGTCTCGATATAATTTTGAAGTTTGTCATGAAGTTGGTCTTGAAGTAATAACTTTATTGAATGCTGTGCTAAATAAACCTTACAAATGGTTTTATTTTTTTATCTTCATATTTCAGTTTCGTACTGTTCCTCTTACCTATCCATTAATTCAAAGACTTCCTTATATTTCAACACTCTAATATACTTGCAACCCAAACCAATCAAATCAAGAAAAAATTGCCAATCACACACACACTTAGGAGAATGGGAAATTATCATGCCTTACTCAAAACCTTACCATTCTTCCTAATACCTGATTCACCCACGATAAACCCAAGAAATTTCACCTCCCTTGCCAACAACATAGAGTTCTTAAATTTAACCACCGTCTTTTGAATGTATTAACAGCTCCTCAAGCAACAGCAAGTGCTCCTCAACAGCTTCACTTGCAATCTAAATACCATATATAAAAACAGTCACCCTCTTCCTATCAAACACGGTCTAAACAACAATAATCACTCTCTGGAACGCAGCAGGTGAATTCAAACATTCACAGCTTGAGCTTTCAATTTGAAGATGAAAATTTGCAGTTAATAAAGAAGTGATGGGCCTGTTCATTTATGCCAGAGGCATCTGCCGAGAGCCCAAAACTGAATCTAATTTAGTACACTCTTTAATCCAAGCATCTTATATAGACAATCAGACGCCACAGTTATCGAAAATATCTTTTAACAGTCACATCATTAATCTTCCTATTTTACTTAAAGGAACATATGTTGATTAAGAATAGTTCTGAATGTATCTTGTTCTATGTTGGTCAAACATCTAGAGGCATTTCTGTTTGAATTATCAAGCCTGAGAGGGATATTTCATATTTCTTGGGAATCTCTTAACAATACTTTGGGCTCTCACTGGATAGAATAGAGTCATGGAATTGTTCAGTCTGAGATGTATAAAATAATCCCCGTTAATGACTACAGCCAAGCAAATATTGTTGAATATTTTCTCATTGCTTTTACCGCAGGTCATAACTTGATTCTTAGCCTATTCTGTATTTTTGTTGATCTAGCATCATCCTCTTATCTAAAATATAACTTATGGGGAATAATAAGGAAACTGATACTTCGGGTAGCCAATTCTCTTGTATAAATATGTCCTCTTTATATATATATGTATATATATATATATATATATATATATATATATATATATATATATATATATATATATATATATATATATATATATATATATATATATATATATATATATATATATACATATATATATATATATATATATATATATATATATATATATATATATATATATATATATATATATATATATATATATATATATATATATATATATGTAATAGGATAAATATAATATATATATATATTGTATTTATATACAATAATCGGGAGTCCCTCGATTTTGCTAATAGGACGAAAGTACTAATGCTAATCAAGTCTTGGCAATACTACACGTTTCTCCTGTATCAAAGTTCTTTTTCTCAAAATATTTATAGAAAACCTGAGCACAACATTACAGGTGTGACAACATCAAAATTGTTGATTGGGAGGAGGATCCAAAGTAAGTTTCCTTGGATGCATCAGGAAGTTAATTAGAACTAAGATGTTATAAACACCTGGAAAGTCTACCAAAAGTAAGCCATATTTCTCGTTCATCTAGTGTCATGTTATGGTAACATCTCACAATACCTAAGATAAATGGATACTTGGAGAAGGTGTTAACTGTACAGAACTTATTATGGTGTACAAGTTTATATATATATATATATATATATATATATATATATATATATATATATATATATATATATATATATATATATATATATATATATATATATATATACATTTACATATATGTATATATATATATATATATATATATATATATATATATATATATATATATATATATATATATATATATATATATATATATATATATATATATATATATATATATATATATATATACATTTACATATACTGTATATATATATATATATATATATATATATATATATATATATATATATATATATATATATATGTATATATATATATATACATATATATACATATATATATATATATATATATATATATATATATATATATATATATGTATATATATATATATATATATATATATACATATATATATATATATATATATATATATATATATATATATATATATATATATAATGAAACTTCATATTGACCTTTCACACTCATAATTATGAATCATCTAGATCGATCGGATTTCTGGTATGAATAATTTCTGGAATCCATTAAACCAAAATGAGCCAATTGTCCACCAATATGTTCAACCACTAAATATAAATTAAAATTTGGTTTTAGAGCTAATTCGGAATGATTTTAGATTAGTTCCTAATCAGATGAAAAATGGTAAGCGTCATGAAATATCATATTTGAAAAGGTTTGTATAATGTGTAGTGAAGGTGAAGGAAACTGCTGAATATTACTTGGAAAGGGATCGTAATTTATGTAATTTATGAATGATTCTATTTGTTATTGACCTCTTACCATTATGGCATGATACAAGAAAATGGTATAAAAGGACACTTGGTTTCTGTTGATGATTTCCATTTCTTACCATAGGGAATGATTATTGTTTTTCCTACTCATTGCAATAGCTTGAGAGCCTTAGGCTTTGCCTCTGAATGAGGCTGTGGGAAAATCATAACTGAACCTACTCAGAGTAACTGTTTGAAGATAACATACACTGACTAGTCTATCATTTTAACAAGTAAAGTTGGTTCTCCATTTAGGACATAGTATTATCACTTAATTTCATTAATAGTAAAGATTGATCATTATAGCCATGATGTATCATATTCCTGTAAGTTTTATATAAGAGCTCAAGCAAACAGGAAAGGCATTCTGAGCAAGTTTTCAAACTTTAATGGGTCACAGTTGTACTATAGTATTAAGACTTGTTCTTAGGAATTAGAATCTGGTTAACATAAATGACAGCCAAACCCCTTCTCGTGTGCTAAACTACCGAGAGAGAGAAAGAGAGAAAAAAAAACAATTCAGTTATGATTGTAGACTTATTTATTTGGAGAAATATGGCCTCTCATCTTTGGAACTGTAAGAGATCAGATATGACTTGCAATATCTATACCCAGCTAAGAGCTTATACCCAGAGAGTTTTCTCTTCAATTTAAACTAGTAAACTTTAACCGCAAGAGAAATTTTTTCTATTAAAAATCAGGAACATAAGTGGAGGACTTTATTTGGTGAAAATGTAAAATTTCCTCCTTTACTTAAACCAGATGGCTCTGTGACTCACTGTCCGAAGGAAAGAGCAACACTTTTGGGTGATATGCTTAACATGTTGTAAAGTAAGGCGGCACCTGATCTTAGTTTTAGTTTTCAAAACGCTAAACAGACTAATATAACATTTCCTCTCTTGAAATTAAAGCTCTCTTGATGTACCTTGCTTCTTATGGAGGTGTAGACCTAAATGGATTTTCACGTTTTTATAAAGCCCACACATTTCTTATTTCTCCAATTCTCTGTTAATTTTCCTAGATAGGCAAAAAGATATTCTCTTTATGGCAATGTTACACCATAATGGAAATGTGTTTGTGGTAGCTCATTTCCAGCTGATCACCATCCAATTTATACAACTTGCATATTCTTTAAAGTTTTTGAACATGTTTTAAAAAAAAACGTTTAAAGAAGTTTGCTGAAGTTTATCATATGTTCCTTAGATAAAAATTTGGGTTTTGAAAAGGCCTTGGAGCATAATTTTGGTGCTTCCTCTGACCTTGTTAATCATGATACCCTTGCTTTCAAACTTGAAGAGTTGGAAGTGCTGGGTATTTTCTTATTATGATTATTTTTTATTTAAGTAGTAGATCTCAAAGACTTGTTTTTGCTGGGCACCATGGTGAGTGTAGGTGATATCTGGGGTTCCTCAGGGTAGTGTTCTTTAGATCAATTCCATCACCTTAATGTATATCTGGTTTTGTGGAGTCCCTAAAGGGAGTTCTAGTTAAAATCAGGCCAAGATGCAAATTGTATGACTTGAAATTGAGCCCTAAAATAACCCAAAGAATGAATGTATGTCAAAGGTATTGTGTCTTAGACATTCAGATCTCATATTTGGCCAGGTTTTTTCTAAAAATATATGTATGATTCAATATAACAAACTTACTTTTGAGAAGCACATTTAGTGTGACTTCAATTAAATTGCAAAAGAAAAAAAAAATAGAAAATAAAAAAAAATATAAAAAAAGGCTTATCGAGAAAGTAGTCCAGGATTTTTGGTATTCATTATATTCCCAAGAAGTGTTTTAATTAATTTCTTATACGTTGTTTAGAGTGTTCTTCTCCTGTCTGATTTTCCGCTTCTGAAAATATTAAATTTCTTATTTTTTATGCTGATATTAATATCTAGTTACCTCATTCAGTTATTCTGTTATTCCTGACTCATCATATTTATGAACAGGTTAACCTAGGCCACTTCCTATACTTTATATATGAAAATCTATTTTAATGTCGTTATTGTTCATGATATATTTTATCTCAATTGTATATGCTCCTCTTGTAGTTCATTTATTTTCTTATTTTTTTCTCCGTTGAAGTCCTTGTGCTTACATCATTCTGCTTTGCCAGAAAGGGTTGCAGCTTTAGTAATAATAATAATAATAATAATGATAATAATAATAATAATAATAATAATAATAATAATAATAATAATAATAATAATAATAATAATAATCTAAATTCATAGCACCATCTTTATCGACAACAACATCATGAATACCAACTGACTGATAATATCTAACCATTCCTCAATATTTGTTTGCTCTTCGTTCTTAAAGTCTCTAAGACTACAAATCAAATCCTACATTCGATTGCAAAGGTTTCTCTGTGCTCTTCTATTAGCATAGTTGTATCGAACCTAGGTATTCTATCTACCTTTCTTTTGGATGATAAGTTAGGACTGGAATTTGAGAAAAGCTATTAATATGCACAAGCTGTATGTTGTGATACAGAGCATATATGAAGTTTGTCAATATTCAAGATAATTTACCCTGAGTTAAAAGAGTAGGGCGTTTGAATCTCAGTCTTGTCCTATTGCATAATATGGGACAATGTTTATCAGCTGCAAGTCATGATTTGCAATAAAGAAAACATTTCTTAATCCTTCACAAAATGCTATTTTATTAAGATATTATCCTGTGTTGCATTCTTCCGTCTTTTTTTTTTTTAGGAATTGTTTAAATGCTATGACTTAACTAAGGCCCTAACATTGAACAAATTTATATTTCTGGAAAACAGTAAAATTTGATTAAAGCAACATTCTCAGATGTTACCCGAGTTTTTTAAGCAAGTATGATGCCATAGTCTCTTGAACAAAGTAGTGATGCTGACCATATTTTGTATTTCAAGGAATAACTTTACAAACTAATCCTTGCTTCTGTTTTTTATTAATTTATAACAGTGAAATTCTCATTTTTTCCTATATAAAAAATAGATTATTACATTCCAGTGCTATATAATGTTATTGTTTGCATTCTATATATCTTATACCCGGTAGTAAACAGTTATATATTAATTTTTTGTTTTGAATAAGGGAGAAGATTGATTTTGAAAAACATGAGTATAACAAGAAAACAGTACAATGAAATTCATATAAAAAAAAAAAATATTCGCTTGATGATTTAAACACAATGAACTGTGTGAATCCTAAAACTGTAGCTGAAAAATAATTTTCTATAATGATGAACCTGATGTATTTGTTCTTTGCAACCACGTTTTTCATCATAATGCGTGAACCAAAGTTTGAAACTTCTGAAAAAAAAAATTACTAAAACAAATGGGTCATTTGTTTTCGGTGCATAGCCCCAGTACTGCCAATCTCAGAAATGTTATATCTTTGTGCAAAAATTTAGATGTAATACACTACCATTCTCGTTCAAAGAAATCAAAGCTGTTGTCATGAAAAGGTAAATTTAGTTTCATCAGTGTACAAAGGTCTTATGACAGACTGATGCAACAAAGGAAAGCAACGTAAAACCTGGGGAGGTTGGTTTAGATGTGGGAGAAACGCTGCAATAGAACGTTAACATAATGTGTTTTCTACATATAATTTTGAAGATTGACTTTAATACCCTAAATCAGATATAAGGTAAGAAGGATGGTAGGGTAACAATTGTCTATAGCAGGTGATAGTTTCAATGGCGTCATGGAATTGCAAAGTACTTGCATGGTATCAGCAACAGATAGCCATCACAAATTGGTCCAGTGCAACAGGAAAATGGCTCAAAATATAGTAGGATATACCTTATATAAGCAAGGTTTACTGGTGTATTAACAAAACGTTGAGTTCGTTGTGGGTAATTCAAATTAATCAGTATTCGAATATGAGAAATTCAGATAATTACTATATACTGATTTTTTAACTAAATGAAAAAATTGTCTTTAAATTCATCTTGTCATGTACAAATAATCTAGTAAAATACCAGAGTAAGAAAATGAATACATAGTATTCTTCAAATGTCAGAAAAAGAAAGAATTAATAAAAAAAATATTTTGTTTCATTTCATTTGAGCTTTCTGGAGGTCCCCTAATGCAGTCATATAAGGTCTTACTCTTCATCATTGAGGGCATTTATTAAAACCTTCTTTTTCTTTCTAATCATTTAAAACTTGGTCTTCATTCAAAGTGTACCGCACATGTTTCAGACACACTCGTAAACTGTAACAGTATTTTTTTTTTTTGTAACTCACTTGCCCCTTCACTGTTAACAAAACCTTTTTAATCCTGTCTTTACATGAATAAGCATGTTTGAATTTTCGTGGCATTCAAGACTGGAGACTCTTTTATATAAATTTCTAATCTGATGGAAAAGAATCAGTTGCTTTAATGTCAGTTACAACCTATCAGCCTTCTCGTACAACTGGTGACCACCGGAATACTCGCTGCCTTCTGTCTTCCCTCTCTCTTATCAACACACATCGCCTCACTAAAATTAAAACTGACACCCCTCATAAGCGGAGAAGTGTTTGATGGGGTCAAGCATGCCGAAGTCCAGTTTTCCCACAAGGGCATGCCTTGCTCAATCAGTAAGGCACACTATGTCCTCGCAACGACAAAATTTGCGGCTGCTATAAACAAATCTGTGAGCGATTTTCAGTTAAAAAAAAAAAAAAAAGTTTAAGTAAGGTGTTAACTATGGCGGTGGCCTCCCCTCTCACTAATCTTTCCTTTTTACATTAGTAGACATAGGTGCTTGCCATTCTTTTATATTATGGTGACTCTCCATGACATAATGTAGTCTGTCTAAGCGTGCCGACAGCTGCCCTGTAGCTGCTAACATATTTGCAATCCCTGCCATGAGGTTCAAGACCCTCACCTTATCCTGTTGAAGTGTTAAATATCAATGGAATTTTCTACTTCCTGGAGAAACATTGCAAATTCCTCTCCCATTTCAAACTCCTGTTAAATGTTGCTCACTTTCTGTTAGTCAATGAGCCCTCTTTCTCATCCACACCTTTGCAACCCACTCCCTCCGACCTCACTGTCTACATCAGTTTAACACTGATCGTACACCCAACAACTCATGTTGTACACAGAAGTCTTCCGTCCACAACTTTGCCAAGTGCCTATGTATCCCACCAAACATGGTATTTTTCACCATATCAACATGACGAGACTCAGTATTCAACAGATTCAGCAGTCTGGCACAAGATTGTTATTATTATTATTATTATTAAGATTTGAACTACAATTGTGTTTGGAAAAGCAGAATGCCGGTAGCCAAAAGGTTCCAACCGGGAAAAGAAAGGAAATAACAGAACAAAAAATATGATATACATAAAATAATTTGCTGGATCTATTATAATAAAGAGAAGATGGCTGACTGATCGATAGATATTGAGATATCTGGCATCCTGACCTCTAAGTTCATTGACGCCGTAAGAGAAGATGAATAAGGACAACGTTTGATGGAACACTTTAGTGAGGTTATTAATACGAGATATGAATGGAATAATTTTATTTATAATCCTGAAACTTATGAAAACCTCGATGTGCCCATGACTGAATTTATTGTGTTTGAAGTCAAAGCTAATCCTAAACAGACTAAAGAGATGGAAAGCATCGGGATACGATGGAATAACTGCCTAGATGATGCTGGCCGAAAATGAAGTGACTCCCAGACTATTTACAAGATTATATTGTAGAAAGTGGCAAGAAAAGGCATAACCTTGTGAATGGTTGTAATGAGTGTAGGTCAAAATGACAAAAACGTGACACTTGACTGATTGCAATAATTGCAGAGGCATAACGCTCACGTCAGTTGTTATGGAAATATACAATATGCTCAACCTAAAGAGACTGGAGAGAAAGATTGATGAAACGCTAAGAGTTGAATACAAAGGGGTTTAGTAAATATAGAAGTTGCATCGACCAATTTTTATTTTGAGACTTGTTGTACAGTAATGCTTAGAATACAGACAACCCCTATTGATTGCATTTGGGGACATTGAAAAAGCCTTTGATAGGGTGCACTGGTCAATTTTGTGGAGAGTCTAGCGTTTTTATGGAATTCCATTTGAATATGTAAATTTGATAAAGTTTCTCCATGAGTAGAGCAAGTGCAAAGGAGTCTTATCAAATGAATTTCCAGTGATGAAGTTGTCCTTGTTAGCAGGACACCACAGGATTTGCAATGCTTGCTTATCAGAATTCCTGAAATATAAAATGAGGTTCGGCTGAGGATGAATAGAAGAAAGGCAGAGATAATGAGAATAGAGTATGCAATGTAAGATGAATTATCATTGAAAGGTGAAAGGATTAATGAAGTAGAATCTTTTAAGTATCTAGGAACTATGATTTCCAAAACAGGGTCTTTGTAATTAAGGTTTCGTGAAACATTGAAAAAAGAAGCAAATCAAACATATGGCTAGGTTAAGTAGAATTTGGAAATCAAATCGCCTAAAAAATCATCCTATATTACATTGACACCTTTGTCAATAGATTTAGTAGACTTAAGAACAGAAACCTCAGAAGGATATTGTGAGTTAAACGTCAGGACAACATAAAAAATGAAACTATAAGAGAGATTACTCGAGTGCCGTATGTGGAGGCGATCATGATGAATGGTATATGGAGATAGTTTGGACAAGCTCTTTGCACTTCCCAAGAGACATTAGTTCACAAAACGTTCAGCTGGGCTCCTTAAGGAACTAGAAGATGTAACCGAATTCCATTGCACCTGTAGGCGTTCAAAGAGATAATGATGTCATGAATAAAACATACAAAATTTTTCAATATCAGCAAAATCGTCAAAATAGTTCAATCATGTATAGATTGGAAAAACTGAATTTTTGTTCAGCAGAGATTAACTTACAAAATGTTTTGACTTCTGTAGCTCCAGCTATTCAACTACTGTATTATGGAGATCATTCCATTATCTGGTCAATACTCTAAGAAAGTACTACACATATTTTGCTTTATGGTGCATAGGTCATGAATGTTACGAGATTGTGTAGTCTGGGAAGATCAGACTGCATATAATGACCAGAATAGCTAAAAATCCTTTGGATTTTGCATGAGGAACTAACTGAACAATAGTGCCACAGATTAATCTTAAGATCAGGAATAAGGAATTTAGTAGACCTCCAGATTTTATCCAACAGACTGAGATGATACTCAGTGGCAAGATAGAAAATTCTTCAGGATTGACTAATAGCCAAATATCTTATGAAGTCAATCTCAATCAGCCATTTTTGTGTAATTGAAAAAGAAACAAATAAACTTTCTTAATATAGTTTTTGATATTAAACCACAAATATATTATTTTATGAATTGTTAATAGTTAATAAGGCCATGTCAATGAAAAGATTTCAGTTTCGATTATCTATTTTTTTTAACCTTGTTATGATTCTACTTTGAAGTTTTTCTTTAATGTTCAACTTCATACCCCATAATTTTCTAAGTACACTGATCTAAATTTAATCTTTATTAATTAAGGAATTCAGAAGTTAGATGTCTTTGTTCAAGAGCTGGAATTCATGAAAAAATAGACTTTTGTAATAGAAGGGAGGTTGTAGTGCCTTGTCTCTTTGTTTGAATTGGTCTGATATTCTACAAGTGTTGAGCTTTATTTAATTTGTTTTACTACCTAAGTTCCTGTCTTCAGCAAAGCAAGAATATCCTGGGATTCTTTTACAAGGCAAAAAACTTGGTAGTGGCAAGTGTGCAAACGGGGAACAATACCTTGTACCTACAAGAGAAAAGTGATCTCTGTCTTTGGTCATAGTGTGTACAACGTGCAGTTTGGCTATTCTCTCTCTCTCTCTCTCTCTCTCTCTCTCTCTCTCTCTCTCTCTCTCTCTCTCTCTCTCTCTCTCTCTCTCTCTCAACTGTTTGATCTTTTTTTACCTTTAATGTGAAAAGTGTAGGATTTTTTGTTTTTTTGTTTTTTTGTTTTAGTTAGTGCTAAAGCAATAACGCACTATGCCCTGATATCATACCTCCTGGAGCAGTACTCTCCATCGCCCGCTGTAGTATAGAAAGAATTTTCCAGCTCTTTCAACAATGATTGGGGGACCACAAGGCTTTATTTGCCCTCAAGGAAATGTCCAGTGTCTCTCGCCTACAGCTGCCCGCAGACAGCTCTCCTCGTAAAGTGAATATCCTTCTTGCCTATTGCCTTCGGTACATACCAGAACCCTTATGTGCTGCTATCCCCAATGTCCATATTTTCCCACAAGGGCCTGGCGACCAAAGTCAATGCTCTTTTGGACGGCCGCTTCAGCACCTTCCAGACCTCCAAAAACTTCTTTTCACCTGAAGATGCGGACACCTATTCCACATCGACCGAAGCCAGCGTGAATTCAGAAGGTCACAGACAACCAAAAAGTAAAGGGCAGTAGCGGCGACAAAGATGCCCACCACCCACAAATACCAAAGCTCGCTTATACCCCAGCCTACGACCTTTCCTGGTACTTCCTGATGCCCATCGGCTGCAGTTATGATACTACTACTCCAAATCTGGTGCTACTACGATGAAATGTGCAAATAGTTGTCATGGGTAAAAATACCTGTCACTTGTCATCACTTGCGATGGTGGCCTACTAGTCAATAATTTTTTTCCTTTTACATGACGCCGGCAATAGTGTGCAAATTTTGACAGAAGGGGGATCTTGCCATTCTCTTCTGCCAATGCCAGTCTCCAGGACAAAAAGTCGTCTGACCAAGTCTGCCAATAACCACCTGGTAGCTGCAAATGAATCTTCACTACCAACACATGGTTAAGAAACCCTCACACTATCGCTTTGACGCCAAAAAGATATTTGGAAGTTTTTCGTTACTGGCATCACATTTCCAATCTTCGGTACAGATTTTCTCTAACATTTCCACCTCATGTTCGATATAGCTCACTGTCGGTTAGTAAATGCAGATTCGTACTCCTAATCAAACATTCATCGAAATAGAAGAAATGGGTGTTTGTGAAAAGGCCTCATGCCTATGGTTTTCACCATTGCAATTTTTCCTGAAGAAACACCTCCCTCTGCATCAGTGTGATAATTGTAGGTGCCTTAACATGCACACAGAACCGGATCAATACCCCCCTCACAAACATTGGAAAGGAAGCTCATACTTACAAAAAGCTTAAATTTTTTCCATGTATGAACTCCTTAAGGGCTTTTTGAGTTGCCCATAAACCAAGATGATATCCACAGGACTGCAATCCCAACCACTCCGACAATTACACCTTCAATTACTCCTTTTTTTTTGGCCTTCGTAATGCTAGGGGCACTTTTCAACGTCTTAAAGAAGACTTGTTAGGGGACCTCACCTTCTTTCTATGTTACTTGGATGACAAACTTGTGTTTACTTCCTCCAAAGTGGATCATCTCCGTCATCTATGCATTCTACCCCACTGCCTACAACAGAGCGGTCTCTTAGTCCAGTATAGCAATGTACCTTTGCCGGCAACGAAGTATCGCTCTTGAGGCACCGCATCATCAAAGCTCTGTAAGAATTATTTGGCATGATCAGCTATTATCACCATTTCCTGACAGAAATCGCCTCCATCCCCCCCTCCCCTCTATGCCTCCACCAAGGGCAAGCCAAAAGACATGAATTGGGGTCCTTTCAAAAAGTGGCCTTCTCCACACATAAAATGCCCTCTCAACCACTGCTGCTCTCACTTTTCCTGTGCCACATGCACCTCTCCATCTTTCCACGGATGCTAGCGACATTGCTATTGGCAGGGTCCTCGAGCAGTTGGTCAACAGCCAGTCCCGTATATTGGCCTTCATCAGTAGGAATCTGTCTAATGCAGAATCCAGTTAATCTATTTTTGTCTGTGAATTGTTAGTGGTGCACTTGACTTTCCAGTACTTTGGCCACTTATTGGAAGGTACATCCTTTGGTGCATGCTTTTATTCGACAGTTAACGCTGACATCTCTCTGCCATGACTAAATATATTTGTACCTTTCAGCCCGTCCCTGGGAAAAGGAACTTTGTGCTGATGCCCTGTCAAGAAACACATTGGTTGCCATTGACCTGATATTTAATTTCAATGCATTTGCAGAAGCCCACCAGAAAGATTAAGACTGCTTCGCATGTAGAACATCCTGCATATCCCTCCATTAAGAGGGTGTTCCTCTTGATGACTCCAATGCCATCCTCCACTATGAAATCAGTGGTGGTAGGCCTAGACCACGGATACCGTCTCCAATCCACTGATAGGTTTTTGATTCAGTTCATGATATTTCACATCCCTTGCACTGTTCTACTGCAGAGCTGCTGAAGACAGAGTTCATATGGTTTTTATTTATTATGGATGCTCAGGATTGGGTCAGTGACTGTACTTCCTGCAAAACCTCAATAGTACATTGACACAATGATTCAGTAGTTAGCACCTTTCCTCAACCTCAGCGGTGCTTTACCCACATTCCTGTTTATGTTGTAGGTCCCCTACCCTCATCACAAGAACATCGTTACCTGTTTACCGTCATCGACCGCTTGACTGTTTGTCCTGAAGCCATTCCCTGGGAAACTCCAACCTTCGGCTAGTGTAAATCCGCCTTACTCACACGAATGATAATGTGATTTAGTGTCCCTGACCATATTACTTCTGACAAAGATACTACTTTCAACTCTCAATTTTGGATATCATTAGTGAATCTCCTTGGTGTCCCCCTTCATCAAACATCCACATATAACCCTACAGCAAAGAGTATGGTTAAACATTTTCACCGTACCCTCAAAGCAGCTTTGATGTTCTACTGCAATGACAGGTTTACACAGTTTCCCTGGGTCCTTTTGGAACTAAGGACTATTCCTTAAGACGACTTGGATGTCTTGGCAACTGGAATAGTGTATGGAAACTCATAGGTCGTCCCCGCCTATTCTTATCAGTCTGCAACCTCTTCCCACTATCTCATGTGCCTACATCATATTGTGGGAAAATCTACTTCACGCTGCCAGACTTACAAACCCCTAGCAGAGCAAAACATACCAACAGATCTGCAGTCGCTAGCGCAGATTTTCCTTTGCAACAACACTAGCAAGCCACGGTTAATGCTTCCTTACACAACCTTTTCTTTGTGATCAGCCATACACAAAAATAATTCCTCCTGAACATGTGTGGCAAAGAAGACTGGGTCTCCATTGATTGCATATAACCTGCATATCTCTTGCCAAACAACCGCCTATACTAGGTCTCTCAAGAGTGATGGACCCTAATTCACATGTATGTCTTTTTATTTTTTTTTTCCTAGCGTGGATTTCGGTGTCAGTGACATTAGAGGTCGGGAGGCCTGAAAACTTCAAATCAATCAATCTGGGGGAACCATGTACTACACGCACATTACATATTCATACACTGTAAAGGGATTTTTTTTAATGTTTTCGCTATTGCTCTCCCCTTGCACTTATAATTTGCTTCGTCTTGTATGTACTTGCATCAATCTTTTTGAATTTTCGAGAACTTCTTTCACTGAAATGGTTGTTATAGTCTCGTTGTCTACTGAAATTAATTTAGTTGCAATTTTCAAGTCTATAATTTACCACCTAACTGGTGTATCTACAAACCATTTGCACTTAACATATAGAATTACGAATACACATGTCGAATGCCATATTCTCTCAACCTCTGGTGAAACTCCCATCAAACAATTCTAAGACCATTATATTTACCCTCACAAAGGCAACTTCACTTGACAAATCATTCTTGATCAAGTATTGCTAATTTTTTTTTATTACAAGGTACTGTGTACGTTAATATACTCATATAATCTACCATAAAATTTCTTCTGCATCAATGTGTTCTCGTAATTACAGTCAATGAAAAAAAATCAAATATAAACATCTCAAAGGGCTCTTTTCCATATTATATCAAGACATATTGCCTTGCAAGATCTCATTGATATATCCTTTTCTAACTTTCTTAACACATATTCTCTACATCCCTCTACATTTGACATAACCCAGGCGTAAACAATCTCTTTTTAGCATACATTCCCAATATTGTTCTTTACTAATTCCCAATATCTGTCATGCACTAACATATATAATTAGCTGTATCCATAGGAAATTCAGGGATTTACAAATATCCATCCCATTCCATATGTAAAAAATTAACGACATCGTTACAAAAAAAATAGATATTTTGATAATCTAACTATACACTTCCAAATCATATGAAAATTCTTCTACCCTAGTATATTTCAAAATACATTCATGTAACTTATTGATTTCCAAATATTCATATTACATTTTTTCCACCTCTTCTTCAATCATTAATTTATTTCCATTCTTCATATAATTCATATCAACGAAATTTACCATAAAAAATATATAATTACAATTACTTTACAGCCATTCTTATTTAAGTAAAATATTACAACATGCAATCTCTATATATGAATTCCAATAAAAAACCACAGAGAATCTCATTCTCACCTATCATTATAATAACATTCCTCTTAATTACACCAAATTTTCACCTTGAACCAAGCCTCTTCCCCAAACAAATAAAGTTACCTGACTTATTCCATGAATTGTTACCCTCATACATTGTCATTTTATTTCCTAATCCTATCTCCCATATTCTGCAATAACCATTGCATTTACTAAAGACCCTTGGGCACCCATATCAATCATATTGCAATTTTCAATATCATATATTTTCACATATTTCAATCATTCTTCCATTTACATCATGTATGATGACATTTACTCGCTTTGCAAATTCGTCAAATACTTTGTAAGTACTTTATTTTTCATATTCTCTACCTTCCATACTCTTGTACCTGGGATTAAAGACCTTCACACAATTCTCACTAATTAAATACTGTCATCCAACATTACATCGAATTCTTAAAAAATCTTCTCTATCATTCTCCTTATATGCTATGCAAGTTGGCTGTTACTTTTTTAATAGAGGGACGAGACAAATGAAACACAACTTTATTAAACAAAGGACACACCTATATATAATTACATGTGTGCAATAACCTCAAAAATTTGAAACCAGCTAATGCATTGAAAGACAACCTTGAACAAGCTTTATTATTGTTGCAGTGGGAGAGCTACATCTAAAAAAATTAAATACTTTAACATTGTACGATAGTGTGTAAAACATATGTGTTACATGGCTACCTCCCTAAAAATGACATATATGAGAAATAGGCCACCCTGATCTTGAGAGGTACAATACAGATATTTCATCTTGCATTAGATATGTAGGTAGAATCACTAAGCCTTCATTGTGCTAAATATCAAAAGAATAGTACCAATTTAATGGTACGTTAGTAGGTGCTTGCTAGGGATCATGCGCAGGAAAACGGGTAATGCCTTGTGCAAATCTGTCGATATGTGTTGCTCCACTCTGGGCTCGAATTCTAGTTGAATGGAGAAAATTTTCCCAGAACATGATGTAAGCACTAGAGATTTTTGGAGGAGGTTCCTGTCCCCAAAAATTACTAGCAAGGAAAACCAACGGGTCGCCGCACACTATTTCTGCCAAGACATCCCGGATGTCTTCAGAAGATGTCCTTACTTCGAGGTGGACCCAAGAAGGCTGAATAAAACAGTTAGAATTATTGCATGGGGGCAACAAAGCTGCTTTGAGAGTGTGAATACAGGCTTGTAGGAAAATTTTTGATTTAGAATGATGCCCGGTTGATTCACTAATGAGGTCTACAATTGAGAAGTGAAAGTGGTACCCCTGTCAAAAGTAATATGCTCAATGATAATAAACTTCGTCATCCACACTGAGAGTAAGGTGGATGTACATGAGGTTGGCATTGCAGTAGGAAAGGGGATTGTTTCAGGCTTATGAGTGCCGCTCTCAGTGACAGTATTGTACGTGTTGATAACTTCCTTAACCTTAATTGGTGGGGCAAGGATACAACTTAAAAAGTAGGTTCTCAATGTCTATTAGAGTAAATACATAAGATACGTGGGACACGAGGAAAGATAACTTATCAGCTAAGGGGACGAAGACGAACAGACTGCATCATGGCAACACAACAGATAAGTGTTGCCAATGCTGACTCAATGTTGCCATATCATATCAATGACATTACAGGAATTAATCTAATGATATGCAACATCTGAAATAATGGTTGAAAGTACATAATACAGTTAATAGTACGTACAATAATGGTAATCATGATAATGCAGTAAATGATACATACAATAATAATAATCATGACAATACTGGTACATGTGAAATGTGTCTTTTCATGTACCTACACCTCCCTCCCCCTCACGCTTGTAGTGCATTCTCGAGCGGACTCCTTTTCTGTGAGTCTTTGGGAACGACGTGGATTCACTGGAGGAATGGTGACTAAGGACTCTCTTTCTAGGTCCTGGCAAGGGGCCACTGGGACAGGGAGAGAGGGGTCACTAATAGTGGGTGGCACTGGGCGAAGAAATCGGCGATTACGCCACCACACACGACCACTAGGGAGACGAATTTGATAGTCTCTTGACTTTCCATGGCCCATGACGATGCCAACTTTGTCCCAACGATGAGAGGTCGGGTCTTGAATCCGAACTTGCTGTCCGACGCTCAACTTGGGAGGGGAGTGGGCATGCTGGTCATACTGGGTTTTCACCTACTCGTAGCGGGCGGCAGCACGGCAGTCACAGTCTTCAGTCTTGACCTGCCACTCCTTGGAGAATGCATTTGGATGGGCAGGAATACATGACCTGAGAGGACGGCCATACAGGATCTGGGCAGGGGAGCGTCCTGTAAAGTTAGGAGTATTCCTGAGTTCCAGCAATCCACGGTCAAAATCTTCATTATCGATGTTGCCAGACGGGGCTGTTTTCAGTATGAGGTGCTTAATTGACTTCACAGCAGCTTCAGCATGACCATTCGATTGTGGGTAGTGGGGTGAGGTTACCATGTGTCGAACTTCCCATCTCTTCATGAAATCCTTGAACTCTGCGCTGGTGAATTGTGGCCCTCCATCTGTCCTAAGGCGAAGAGGAACGCCAACTTCACGGAAGTAGCGGCAGAAGATCCTGATGGTGTTAGATGCGGTAGTATCGCCTTTGCAGGGAGCGACAACAGGCCATCCTGATAAGCGATCGACGACAACTAAGAAAGACTTCCCTGCAACAACAAAGAAGTCAGCTGAAACTGACTCAAAGGGTCTTGTTGGATTGTCGTCATTCAGTAGAGGTTCCTGCTGCTGAGATGGCTGCAATGTCTGACATGCCTCACAAGCTCCGACTGTATTGGCGATGTCAGAATCGATACCGGGCCAGAAAACTGACTGCCTTGCTCTGCGCTTGGTTGCTTCCACACCCCTGTGGCTGTCATGCAAGTGGGACAAGGTGCGGCGACGAAGGGCGGCAGGAACTACAACTCTTGCTCCATACAGGACGAGGTCACCATCGGCGTAGAGATCCGCACGTAGTTTCCAATATGGGAGTAAAGAATTGTGCAAGTCATATATGTTGCGAGGGAATCCTGATGTGACACAATTGAGTAGACGCGTATAAGAAGGATCTGTTCTCGCTGCCTCACGAAGATCCTGAAGTATCCGGTCGGCATCCTGAGCTGAAGACTCGTCTGAAAGTGTAACGGTGTTCATGGCTATGACAGTCCGAAGATGAGCAGCAGAAGAAGCGCCTGAGATTTCGTCCTCCTGTGTGGGGTGGCTGACTGGGGCTCGAGACAATGCATCTGGAACACAGAGCAACTTCCCCGCACACCACACAGCTGTAAAGATGTAGGGCGAGATCTTCTCCTTGAGGCGCTGGAGACGAGAGTTCTCGATGGCATCCAGTGTATAACTGTTCAGAATAGGGATGAGGGGTCGGTGATCCGTCATCAGAGTAAAGTGCTGTAGGCCAGCTAGGTATAGCCTACACTTTGACATTGCCCAGACAACGGCTAGCATCTCGAGCTCAATGGTCGCGTAACGTGTCTCTGCATCGGCGAGAAAACGAGAACCACACTGAACTAGACGCAGGTGTCCATTACCATGGTCCTGCAGGAGAGCATATCCAATGCCATTGAGGCGTGAAGCGTCCGTCTGAAGAACGACGGGTAGGTCTGGGTCAAAGAGGGCGAGAACTGGTGGACTGGTGAGGGCTAACTTGACGCGTTGAAAGGCTTCATCATTGTCAGAAGTCCAGACAAATGTTCTCTTGGGGCTCATCAGGGGGCGTAGAGGTTGGGCTGCAAT
>NC_090758.1:69941797-69944297 GCF_036898095.1 Palaemon carinicauda
AGGTCTATTAAATTTCTTAATTCTGATCTTCAGATTAATCTATGGCACTATCGTTCAGTTATTTCTTCATGCATGATTAAAACGATTTTTAGTAATTCTGGCCATTAAATACAGTCTGATCTTCCAACACTAAACAAAATGAAAAATATGCACAGTATTCTCTTACAGTTTGACCAGATTAAAGAATGATATTCATAATACAGCAGCTGAATCGCTGGAGATTCAGAAGTAAAAACATTTTATAACTTAATTTCTGCTGAACGAAAACTGTCATTTTAGAATTTATTTATGACATAGCTCTTTTAATGTTTCTTGTGACATTGAAATATTTTGTAGGTTTTATTCATTACTTCATCGTCTCCTCAAGTACCTATTAACGCAATGGACCTCCGTTAGATTAACAGTCATGTCTTTCTTGAGCTTTTTAGTCAATAACTCTTCATTCATCATATCCTACTTCACGCTTCATAATCCTCATCCATGAAGGCCTGGGTCTTCCTACTCTTCTAGTGCCTTGTGGAGCCCAGCTGAACGTTTGGTGAACTAATCTATCTTGGATAGTACTACAGTAAGAGCAGACCCAAACCATGTACATCTACCACTCATCATGATCTCATCCACATATGGCACCCAGTATTCTATCTTAGAGTTTCATCCTTAATCCTGTCCTGACTTTTAACTTCGAATATCCTTATGAAGGGTTTATTCTTCAACCAATTAAATCTTTTGGAAATTGCTTCATTGTCATACCATGACTCATATCTATAGAGTAACACAGATCTCACTGAATTGATATATAGAGTGATTTTTATACGTAATTTTAGGCGATTTGATTTCTAAATTTTACTTAACCTAGCCTTTGTCTGATTTTTTTTTCAATCTTCTATTAACTCTAATTCTAAGGACACTGTATTGGAGATCATATTTCCTAAATACTTAGATTATTCGACCCCATTAATCCTTTCTCCTTCCAATGATATTTCATCTTCCATTGCTTATTACGTTCGCATCATCTTTGTCTTTCTTCTTTTTATCTTCAGCTGAACCTCGTGTTATATTCCATGCATTCTGCTATGCAAGCATTCCAAATCCTCTGCTGTTTTGCTAACAAGGATAGCATCATCACCATAGTTTAGAGCTGCTAAATTCCTATTAACGATCCAGTCTAATTCTTCTCCACCATATCTGACTGTTCTCTGCATTACAAAATCCAAGGGGAGGATATAGAGCATAGGTGACAACATACTTCCTTAGAGTACTCTGCTATTAAGTGGAAACTCATTTTATATTCTATACGTTGCTGTACATGTCTAAAAAATAGAATTTCATCAGTTAAGCATACTGGATAATTTCCTAGCAACAGACCTAAGTGTTATGCCTCTGCATTTATTGCAATTAGTCAATTCTCACGTTTTTGCCATTTTCACCAACACCTCTAAGGCCCGTTTACCAGGTTTTGCCTCAAGATGCCACATTCTACAAAATAATCTTGTAAGTAGTCTGGAAGTCACTTCATCTTCAGCCATTTTCATCTCTGTAGTTATTCCATTGTATCATGACGTTTTACATCTCTTAAGGTTTTCTTAGGATATCTTTGACTTCAAACACACTGAATCAATTCATGGGCACATCGAGATTTTCTTCAGCTTCAGGTATATAAATCAAAAGTGTTTCATCCAACGCTGTCTTCTTCATTCTTTGTTTTTTATACCAGATCCATCTCATTACTTATGTATATTATATTTATTGTTTTCTTATTTCCTTTCTTCATTAGGCTATTTTTCCCGGTTGAATCCTGTGGTTCCCGTCATTCTTAATTTCCAAACACAGTTGTAGTTCAAATAATAATAATAATAATAATAATAATAATAATAATAATAATAATAATAATAATAATTGTCGTTACTTACAATAACGACATAAAAAATCAATTGTTATTGAATATCTATGTTCATGTTATATACGGAAAATGTTCCTTTATATTACATGGCGTTAAGGGGAAATGTGCAGGTTTGTGTACAAATGAATGTTTGATTTATATTTAATTGTAATAAGCATTGTTACTAGGGAATATTGTCTTGTGAATAGTTTATATAATTGGTAAACAATGCGATGTAATTTGTTTGATAGTTTCGTTCGGGTTGTGTTGGTTTGTTGGCTTCGTTCGTTTTGTTGTTTTTTTTTGTCGTGAGCGAACGAGGCCGAAGTCATGGTTTGGGTGAGAGAGCGAACGTATTATTTTAACCACAGAGGTGAGTAAAGGGAACGGGAGTAGTCGTTTCTAAACATTAGTAGAATGGTGTGGTAACAAGAGAATTTAATCAATTTGAATAGAATTTCACTTCGATTAACGATGACGTTCCTTCCCAGCATTTAATGAATTGGATGGACTAATCAACCGGTGTTTGGATAAGTATCATATCATATATTATTTAACTTGCCTTGACTGGGATAAATCGCTAGGGATATGCATATCTGTGAGTGAGATTCCGTGACTGGG
>NC_090758.1:69949297-69951797 GCF_036898095.1 Palaemon carinicauda
ACGAAAACCAAATTGCAAACTAGGGAGTAGATGATTACCTTCAGCAAACCTATTAAGACGTTTTGCCAGTAGACGTTCAAAAACTTTAGATAATATGGGAGTTATGGAAATTGGACGGTAATCAGTGGGACTTGAGCTACCACAAACACATTTACATAGAGGAGTAACATTACCAATTCTCCATCTAGTGCTAAAAGCTCCTCTTCTTGCTAACTTGCGCAAAATAACAGATAACTTTGGAGCTAAAAAATCTGTTGTCTTTATAAAAAACAAAGGAAAAATACCATTTGGGTCTACACCTCCATAAGCATCAAGGTCCATCAACAGAGCTTTAATCTCACGAGATCGAAAAGCTAAACTAGTTAGTTTAGCCTCAGGAAAACAGGAATGAGGAAGTTCAAGTTTTTCATTACTCTGTTTACTGTCAAAAACATCAGCCAAAAGGGTTGCCTTTTCCTTTGGACAGTGAGTGACTGAGCCATCTGGTTTAAGTAAAGGAGGAACTGTTGCATCTACACCAAAGAGTGCAGATTTAAGGGTAGACCACCATTTATGTTCCTGAGTTGTACCAGAAAGTGTTTCTTTTATGGTTAAATTGTACTCCTTTTCAGTTGAGGCATAAACTCTCTGAGCAAAAGCTCGAAGCTGAGTATAGTTGTTCCAAGTCAAATCTGATCTGTTACCCTTCCAAAGTTGATAGGCCTCCTGCTTCTCCAAAAAAGCACGTCTACAATCATCATTGAACCACGGTTTGTCCTTCACTCGGTACCTTAGCACACGAGAAGGGATACGCCTATCAATTATGTTGACTAGATTCTCATTCAAAGGGACAACAGGATCTACACTATTATATAATTGTGACCAATTCAAGCACAAAAGATCATGTAAAATCCCATTCCAGTCTGCTTGGGATTTCATATAAATTTTACAAGAATATGATATATCAGGGACAGGCTGCTCAGTCTTCACTAATAATGAAATCAAGGCATGATCAGATGTCCCGACTGGAGAACCAACCTTACCAGTTATAACGCCAGGGGAGTCAGTGTATACAAGGTCCAAGCAATTACCAGACCTGTGAGTAGCTTCATTTATGATTTGCTCACAGCCTGATTCAGAGGCAAAGTCTAAAGCTCTTAAGCCATGGCGATCAGTAGGAGAGATAGAACTTAACCACTCCCTCTGGTGAGCATTAAAATCACCAACAAAGACAAAAGAAGCCTTTCTATCATCTTCTTGTATATTAGCCATAATGGTAAGAAGACAATCGAAGATAGAATCATCCATGTCTGGATTCCGGTAGATCGAACATAAATAAAAGTTGTTATGCCTGCCACAAACTTTTATTACCTGAATCTCATGACATCCACATTGATAGCAGGACTTATGAGAAGCAGGGTACTCTGTCCTAATATACACCGCCATTCCCCTGGCCCTAGGGATGGCATCACGTTTCAACATTATTGGCTTCTTAAAACCAGTTATAAGAAGCTCAGATGAGTGCCTCATATTAGAAACCAAAGTTTCTGAGCACAAAAGAATATCATACTGTCTGGACGCAACTGTAAGGTCTTGGATATTTGCATGAAGACCACGAATATTGCAATACAGAAGACGACATTGACGAAATCTAGGACGTGCTGGTCCCGGATTTCGCTCAATGTCTCCAGACAGCATAAGAATTAATAGAAATAAAAAAGAGACATCATACTTGAAAACTAGATTAACAAGAATTATAACAAAAACAATACGTACAGAATTATAAACAAAGTGATTGATGATACCCATAGACTATAGTAAAAAGTCGGAAAAACTGGTCAACATGGAGGAGCCGATACACCATGCAAGGCTAAATACCCTCTAGGATAGCCACTTCAACTGAAGGGAGGACAGTAAGAATGGTTTTGAGAAGAAAAAGAATCAGAAAAAGGAAAAGACAACCTCTTGATAAACCACCAGGCATCCATGGCCCTTCTATTAAGCCTGCCCAACACACCATTTCAAAAAAACAAGAGGAAGAAAAAAAAAATAAGATAGAATAGTGTGCCTGAGTGTACCCTCAAGCAAGAGAACTCCAACCCAAGACAGTGGAAGACCATGGTACAGAGGCTATGGCACTACCCAAGACTACAGAACAGTGGTTTAATATTGGAGTGTCCTTCTCCTAGAAGAGCTGCTTACCACAGCTAAGGAGTCTCTTCTACCCTTACCAAGAGGAAAGTACACTGAACAAATTGCAGTACAGTAATTAACCCCTTGGGTGAAGAAGTGTTAAGTATCTCATTGTTGTCAGGTGTATGAGGAAAGACGAGAATATGTAAAGAATAGGCCAAACTATTCTGTGTAAGTGTAGGCAAAGAAAAAATAAGCCGTGACCAGAGAGAGGGATCCAATGCATTACTGTCTGGCCAGTCAAAGGATCCAATACCTCTCTAGTGGTAGTATCTCAACGGGCGGCTGGTGCCCTGGCCAACCTACTACCTATATATATATAAATATA
>NC_090758.1:69956797-69971797 GCF_036898095.1 Palaemon carinicauda
TGCTTGCTGGTTTTGCTGCACAGGGAAATTTTCCGTTGGTAAGTGCAGATCTGTCGGTATGTGTTGCTAAACTGGGGGCTTGTAAATCGGGTAGCATAAAGTTTATTTTCCCACAATGTGATGTAGGCACTGGAGATTGTGGAAGGAGGTTTCAGACGGAAAAAAATCGACCTGGACAACCAACAGGTTACCATAACCTTTTTCAGCTGCTGAGACATCCAGGTCGTCTTTAGGAATACTCCATAGTTCCAAGAGGACATAAGGAAGCTGTGTAAATCAGTCCTTGATTTGAAACATCAAAGCTGTTTTGAGGGTACAGTGAATATGTTCAACCATACTGTTGCCTGCAGGGTTATATGCGGTTGTTTTGTGAAAGGTGACACCCAGGAGATTCAATAATGATATACACAATTGAAAGTTCAAAGTTGTACCCCTGTTAGAAGTAATATGCTTCGGGATACACAATCTTGCTATCGTTCCTGTGAATAAGGCGTATGTAGAGTAGCCGGATGTTACAGTTTCCATGGGAATGACTTCAGGAGAACCAATGGAGCAGTTGATGACGGTAAACAGGTAACAAGGTTCTTGTGATTTGGTAGGGGAACTAAAAAATCAATAGGAATGTGGGCAAAGCACAGCTGAGGTTAAGGAATGGTGCTCACTCCTAAATCCTTGTGTCAATGTACTTTTGGGGTTTAGCATGAAGCACAGTCATGGACCCAATCGTGACCATGCATAATAATTCCATGCCAAATGAACTCTGTTTTCAGCAGCTGTTTAGTAGAACGGCGCGAGGGATGTGAAAGGTCATGAATTAGATGAAAAAGTGTCAGTGGAAGGGAGAAGGTATCCAAGGTCTCGGTCTACCAGTACTGATATCACAGAGGAGGGTGACATTTGAGTAGTCAGGACTGAAGCCCTCCCAACGGAGGAATATGCAAGATATCCTACATGCGAGGTTCTCTGGATCTTCTCATTGGGCTTCTGCCACAGCATAAAAATAGAATCCTAGGTGAATGGCGGCATATGTGTTTCTTGACAGGGCATTGGCATACGATTCATTTCCCCAGGGATTTGCTGAAAGGTACAATTGTATTTAACCACGGCAGAGAGATGTCGACGTTGACAGGTGGACCAGACATCAGACTGTCGAATGAAGGCCTGCACCGGAGACCTCTGGTTCAGGAAGACAAGGAGGGGTGTACCTCCCAAGAAATGGCAAAAGTAACTGATAGCATAGTCCACCGAAAACAATTCGTGAACGCTGGTAGAGTAGCTGAATTCCACTTTGGACAGTTTCCTACTGAAGAAGGCCAATGGGCGCGGTGAGACGTGGACCAAGTGTTTGATATCTCACTCAATAGTGATGTCACTAGCATCGGTGGAAAGTGGGAGATGTGCATATGGCACATAATAAATGAGAGCAGCAGAGGTTGATAGGGCATTTTATGCATTGCAGAAGGCCGATTTTTGAGGGGACCCCACATTAGGTCTATTGGTTTGCACTTGACTGAGGCCTAGAGGGGAGCAGGAAGGGCGGTGATATCCGGCAGGAAATGTTGATAGTAGGTCATCATGCAAAATAATTCTTGCAATGCTATGATGGTGGAGGGCATGGGGAAGTTCTGAACTGTTGCTACTTTCTCAGGAGGTGGATAGACTCCTTCAGCAGTGTTACGGTGCTCTGAGAGCGATACTTCTTTAGTGCTAAAGGTACATTGTCGTACTGTACTACAGGACCGTTCTGTTGTAGGCAGTCAAGTATGATGCATATATGACGGAGGTGATCCTCTTTGGAGTAAGTAAACATATGTATGTCGTCCAGGAAACATACACAGAAGGTGAGGTCCCCTAACATGCCTTCCTAAAGACGTTGAAAAGAGGCCCCAGCATTACAAAGGCGAAAAAAGGAGTAATTGAATGTGTGTGTACCAAAGTCGAATGGGATGGTGGTCTTGGTGATGTCTTCGGGGTGGAATGGCACCTATTGATACCACTTTAGTAGGTAGTACATGGAGAAAACCTTCACTTTGTGCAAGTAGGAGGTCTCTATCCACTGTTTGGGAGGGGGTAGTGCTGCTTTTCTGTCTGCATACCTAGGCGCCTCTAATCCCTATACTAACGCCAAATTATCCGGTGCCAGACTTCTTGAAATGGCTAACATTGAGGGACACTTCATCTTGATATGGTGATAATTACTGTGTTTCAAAGGAACTGGGAACTGTAGTGGTTTGGAGAATGAGGTGAGAGGGGTTGGGTTGCGGAGGCATTGAGGAGTAATAATCTGCGTTGGCAGAAGAGAACGGCAAGCAACCCTGTCTACCAAAATTCACACTTCCGTGCCTGCATTAAGTAAAAAGAAAAGATTATTGAAAGGGTAGGCCACCATCGCAAGTGAGGGCTTACATACATGTTTTTTTTTTTTTTTTTTTTTTTTACCACTGACAACCATTCGCAATTTCATCTTAGTAGCAGCGAATTTGGAGTAGTAGTAGCATAACTGCAGCCAATGGACATCAGGAAGTGACTGGAGAGGTCGTACATCGGGGCACAAGCCTTTTGGGCAAAATATCAACATTGGTGATAGAAGGACATACAGGTACGGGTATGCACCGAATGCGTTGGACACAAAGGACATTCACATCATGAGGAGAGACGTCTGTGGCTGGTTGTAGGCAAGCAACACTGGTCATTTTCCTAAAGGTGAGGTAAGCCTTATGGTCCCGCAACCATTGTAGAGAGGGCTGAAAAATTATAGCGATGCGAGCCTCAGCATTCACCAAAAGTAACAACGCTTTTCCCCAGAAAAGTAGAAAAAGATCAAACAGTTTAAAGAGAGAGAGAGAGAGAGAGAGAGAGAGAGAGAGAGAGAGAGAGAGAGAGAGAGACAGACAGAGACAGACAGACAGACAGACAGACAGATAGTAGCCCAATTGCACGTTATTCACACTATGGCCAAAGACGAAGGTCACTTTTCTCTTATAGTTAAGAGGTGTTGTTCACCCTTTGCACACTTGCCATTACCAACTACGGTACATTGAAAAAAAGTCTGATGATATTCTTGCTTTGCTGAAGACAGCAACTTTGGTAGTAAAACAAATGATATAAATCTCAACGCTTGTAGAATATAAGAACAATTTGAGCAAAGAAACCAGGGAACTAAAACCTCCCTTTAATTATAAAAGCATCTTTTTCATCAATTCCAGCTCTTGAACAGACTCCTAACTGCTGAATTCCTTAATAAAGATTAGCTTAAAATAGAGTTCTTGGAAAATTATGGGGTAAGAAGTTGAACACTAAAAAACACTTCCAAGTAGGATTATAAGTAGAGGTTGAAGGAAGTAGTTCCTCAAAACTGAAATCTTTGCATTGACAATGTCTTATTTACTGTTTACAATTCATCAAAAATTCTATTTTTCGTTCAATTTTATGAAGCACATTCAGAAAGTTTCTTGTTTCTTTTTGAATCCCACCTCCAAAAAAAAGAAAAAAAAAATCTTATCGAGATTGACTTTTTATTATTTTTGGCAATTAGTCAATCCTGAAGAAATTCCCATCTAGCCTCTGACTATCATCTTAATCTATTGGATAGAAGTTCTGTGGCACCATTGTTCAGTTATTTCCTCATGCATAATTAAAAAGATTTTTTGTAATTCTTGCCATTAAATGCAGTCTGATCCTCCCTGACTACACAACACTGTAACATCGATGCCTTATTCAGCAAAACGCAAAATCTGCAGAGTATTTTCTTATGGTTTTGACCAGATTATGGAATGATCTTCGTAATACAGCAGTTGCCTTGCCAGAGCTTCAGGACTCCAAACATTTTGTAAGTTCATTTATGTTGAACCAAAACTCTCATTTTAGAATTTATATATGACAGAGCAATTTTAACGTTTCTACTGATATTTAGATACTTTGTATATTTTCTTCATTACTTCATCATCTTCTCAAACGCTTATTAACGCAATGGGCCTCTGTTAGATTTTGTCAGTCATGTCTATCTTGAGCTTTTAAGTCAATAACTCTCTATTCATCATCTCCTACTTTACGCTTCATAGTCCTCATCAATGAAGGCCTAGGGCTTCCTATTCTTTTAGTGCCTTGTGAAGCCCAGCTGAACGTTTGGTAAACTAATCTCTCTTGGGGAGTACTACAGCAAGAGCATGCCCAAACCACCTCCATCTACCACTCAACATGATCTCATCCACATATTCCACGCAGTAATCTATCTTACACTTTAATTTTCAATTCTGTCCTGATATTTAATTTCGAATATCATTTTGAAGGCTTCATTCTTAAATCATCTAAATCTATTAGTATTTCCTTCATTGTCATACCATGACTCATGTCTATAGAGTAATGCAGGTCTCACTGAATTGATATATAATCTGATTTTTAAATACAATTCTAGGCAACTGGATTTCCAAATCTTAATTAACCTAGCAACTGTCTGATATTTTTTATCAATCTTTCACTTAACTCTAATTCTAAAGACCCTGTATTGGAGATCATATTTCCTAAATACTTAGATTATTCTACCTCATCAATCCTTTTTCCTTCCAATGATATTTCATCTTCCATTGCATACTCCATTCTCATCATCTCTGTCTTTCTTCTATTCATCTTCAGCCGAACCTCGTGTTATATTCCATGCATTCTGGTATGCAAGCATTCCAAATCCTGTGCTGTTTTGCTAACGAGGATAGCCTTATCGCCTTAGTTTAGATCTGCTAAACTCCTATCAACGATCCAGTCCAATCCTTCTTCACCATATCCGACTGATCTATGCATTACAAAATCCACGAGGAGGACAAAGAGCGTAGGTGACAACATACTTCCTTGGAGTACTCTGCTATCAAGTGGTAACTCATTTGATATTCAGCGCGTTGCTGTACATATCTAAAAATAAAAATTTCGTCAGTTAAGCATACTCCATATTTTCATAAACAGACGTAATTGTTATACCCCTGTATTTATTGCAATCAGTCAAGTCTCCCGTTTTTGTCATTTTCACCAACACTTCTAACGCCTCTTGATGCCACATTCTACAAAATGATCTTGTAAGTTGTCTGGTTGAATCCTGTGCCTCCCGTGATTCTCCTTTTCCAAACACAGTTGAAGTTCAAATGATGATGATGATGATAATAATAATAATAATAATAATAATAATAATAATAATAATAATAATAATAATAATAATAGTAATAATAATAATAATAATATTCATCATCATCATCATCATCATCATACTTAGTGATACTCTAAGGAGTAAGGGTTAAGTACAATATCTGAAATGTGGTCTATGAAAGTAAAACCACTAAGAAGGTTTCTATGACAACTACAATATTACAGATATTACGTTGGCCAGGGCACTAGACGCTTGTTAAGATTCTAATGGTATAGAGAGTTAATGGGAACTTTGACTGGCTAGATAGTAGTACATTAGATCCCACTCTAGTTTTGGGTAAATTTTTTCCTTACTAATACATACATTGATTTGTCTGACCTATTTTCCACATATTCTTCTATTTCTTTATACACCTGATAACATCAATATAATCGAAAATAAAAAGTTTCTGTTAAGGGGTTAACCATTGCTATGTAATGTTCAGGTCCTACTTTCCACTTGAAAAGGTGAGAACAGACTACTTTGCTATGATAATCAGCTCTTCGAGGAGAAGTACATTTGGAAATAAATCTATAGTTTTCCATACTTGGGCAGGGCCAGGGATTTAAACCTTTAAGGTAATTAAATTAATTTCAGGTATTTTGCATTGTTTTAAAGTAATTTTTTCTTAAAGCTAATGATATTTTTTTACGTAAATTTCGGTTAACTAGCTTCAAATTTAAATAATTTTGAAAAGTCTTAAGGTAATCTAAGTTAAAAAGCAGCAGCATCTAAGGTAATAAATAGTCTTATGCTTAAATTTAATCCCTGTGTGACGGGCCGAGAGAGGGTTGTGAACTCAAAGGCAGGATACAATCAACTGAGTACTTTATTAAGGAACACACTCCTTTATATAATAAACCTCAAGGCAACAGGATATAACATGTTCGAGAGACAGACAATGTTACAGAGGAAAACCGGAGACATGATCATTCAGGTTCTTTTTAGTGCGAGGGAAGAACGCAGATAAAAGCATAATATATATAAAATAATTTATGTACGATCATGTGACACACGGTTGGTACACCTGGCTGTGTCATAGCAAGGTCGTCTCGAATAAAGGCCTGGTCAGTGGGGGAAGAAGTCAGCATGCATAGGTTGATTGATATGTCAACGGATAAGGAAGGAGTTTGGTTAAGGCATCCATAATCTTTCTTTCTCTCACGCGCGTACTCACTATGCATACACATTTTGTTTCTCTTTACAGTCTACCACTGATAATCCTCAGAGAAAAATCAGGAGATCATGCACACCAAAAATAGACGACTTTGAATAATTGGGCTAAAAAAAAATTAGAGAGAGAAAAAAGTATTAAAATTAAACTAAAGGTTACCCGTGGAAGTAGTCTAAATAAAGGACCCACTAATTCCAAACTAGGCTTGGGTACCGAAAAAACACAAAACGATTCTTGCAATTCAATTTTGAAGAATAAAAAAAAAATAAACAATTCTGGCAATTCACTTAATGCTGCTCTACATATTCTTTATTTGAAATTTTTGAAGATTTATTTATATTTTTCCACTGTTATTGTTTACAATTCTTTTAGCTATGACTTTCTTCCGAATTGCTCTATCGAAGAAGGATTTGTCTGATTCAATATAATTACATCTGAATTGTCGCTGGCGCACCTAAAAAGGTTTTAAATGCAATATTAAAGGGCCAAACGTATTTACAAGAAAAGAAGAGAGAGAGAGAGAGAGAGAGAGAGAGAGAGAGAGAGAGAGAGAGAGAGAGAGAGAGAGAGAGAGAGAGAGAGAGAGGAGGCAAGAATTGAAAAAAGAAATAAAATCAGACAGAGAATAAAAGTATTATGTAGCAAGGGGAAAACGTGTGAATACCAAAGTAATTTTGTAAACGGTTTACTAATCTTTTCATCATTATATAAGAGGCAGATATTTCGTACCCAATACGACATGAACAATAAAATGCAATTATAATTATTACAACAATAAATATAGTATTTTCCCTACTATTATATGTTAGGAACATAGGCTCTCTTGATAGTGGCAATAACTAGGTTTTTTCTTCATCAGCATTTGGAAAGGAAAACACTCACTTTTGGTCCAGCACATAAAAGGGATTAGCCCGGATTCCCAAAACAGTCAAATCTTCTTGGATAACAGCAAAAAACTATGAAGAAATCGAGCGAGACCCCTTTACTCACAGCTTATAGTTGCTGTGTGAAAGCACTACTCGTACCAGGTGGGACATTTCTTACCCCCAAAGAGACGGCCTTGGCCATAGCCTCTGTAATCTGGTGCTAAAACCTTTTGGGTTTGAGTTATCTTACTTGAAGGAACCCTCAATTTTACTTTTCTTCTTTATCTGTGGGAGGTTTTTGCTTTTCCAAGAATGGTATTACTCTTTTATAATAATAATAATAATAATAATAATAATAATAATAATAATAATAATAATAATAATAATAAGAAGAAGAAGAACAACAACAACAATAATAATAATAATAATAATAATAATAATAATAATAATAATAATAATAATAATAATAATAAAGATACAATACCTACATTGGCTCATCTCCTTCTACATACTAATTGTGTACAGCAATTCTGATAACATTGCGTTTACAACATGGACAGCCGACTTCCAGATGACTGTAATGCAATTTCCTTCTTCGTGGTAAGCCAATTACTTCAGTAACTTTATAATAATATGTCGGTTTTTTGTAAAATATGACCAAGTTTCACTAAAACCAACAACTGTCTATGTCACCTTTAGCGAGTAGGGGAAGGGAGAGAGGCATAGAGTGTTTACTAGAATATTCAATGCCCTAAGGCCATTAATGGAACACAAGGATTAATGCGTTTTCATTGGCAAAATGTAGTTCATTAGGCTGTAGTTTACTGATCCTATCAGCAAAAACAGAGGCAGCAGAATAGCTTGTGCATACGGAATTGCGGCCTGAGTCAAAGTAAGGGTTGCTTTAAGTGGCTAGTGAGCAGAGCCTTACTTCCACATGCCACCAAATATGAATGGACATTCGAGATTGCTGAAGTCATACTCCTAATAAAGTAGGTATTTGAGTAGGAACAAATCTTTGACTATAAAGAGTAAACAATTTGAACACAAAGAAATACCAGCCTAATAAAATTTACAATAACTAACGATTCATACAAAAAGAAATACCAGCTAAGCGTTTTCACATGACCATTAGTGAATTGAATATATACATACATAAATATATATATATATATATATATATGTATATGTGTATATATAATATATATATATATTATATATATAATTATATATATATTTATATGTATATATATACATATATATATATATATAGAGAGAGAGAGAGAGAGAGAGAGAGAGAGAGAAAGAGAGAGAGAGAGAGAGAGAGAGTATATATATATATATATATATATATATCATACTTAGAGGGATTTTTGGCAGAATTAAATGAAATTCATTAATAAAGAAAAATCACATAGATTCAACAGTTTTTTTTTTCAAATTTTGATATATCTAATAAGTAAGAATTTTAAACATTGAACTCGCCTCTCAATCGACCTTTGATGCCCAAGTGTTATCTTCAAGCTCTTATACACTTCACTTGATTATCTTTTATTCCTGTTGGTCTTCTTTTCTCCGTCCAATATATAAGTTTATTCTGACGTTCATCTACTTCTGATACATCGGTTTCATTTGAAATGTCGCTTAATAATGTTCAGCTTCTGAAATGAAAAGTGAGTCCAAAGAACTTAAAACGAACAAGCAACTCACTTGATGTTGCTCTACTTATTCTTTATTTGAAATTTTTGACGATTTATCTTTACTTTTCCACTGTTATTGTTTACAATTCTCTTAGCTATGACTTTCTTACGAATTGTTCTATCGAAGAAGGATGTCTCTGACACAATATAATTAGATCGGAAGTATCACTGGTACACCTGAAATGTGTTTAAATGCAATATTAAAGTGCCAAAAGTATTTTCATGAGAGAGAGAGAGAGAGAGAGAGAGAGAGAGAGAGAGAGAGAGAGAGTCGACCGAAGAATGAGGAAGCAAGAAAGAAAAAAGAAAAAAATCAGAGAGAGAATGAAGTATTAAGTAGCATGGGAAAAAGTGTGAATACCAAAGTTATTTTGTAAACAGTTTAGTAATCTTTTCATCATTATATAAGAGACAGATATTCCGTACATAATACGACCTGAACAATAAAATGCAATTATCATCATTACAACAATAAATATAGTATTTCCTCTATTATCATAGTTAGGATCTTAGCAGGCCTCTCTTGCTGCGTGAAATAACTAGGCTTTTTCTTCATCAGCATTTGGAAAGGAAAAGACTCACTTCGGTCCAGTTCGTTAATTTCCTTTGCAGTTTGGCACACACCACATAAAATGGATTATCCTAGATTCCAAAACAGTCAAATTTTCTGGAATAACATCAGCAAACTGTGAAGAAATCGAGCGAGACCCCTTTACTCACCGCCTTATAGTAGCTGTGTGAAAGCACTACTCATACCACGTTTGACCTTTCTTACCCCCAAAGGACCCAGCCTTCTCTCGAGACGGCCTTGGTTGAGGTCACACGCCTTGTTGGCCAGTTTATTACCTTGATTTCTGGGGTACGCTCTAACCAAGCTCTAACTGCTGTGTTGGTATGGATGGGGCTATTATTGTGCACTAGAACGATTGGGTGTGGATTGGGAATGGCAATGGCTCTCACTGTGGGAAGGAGGACATCCCCAGAACCATTGCCCGTGAAACTTCCAAACAAATTATCCAACCCTACAAATCAATACGAACTCTTCCACTCTTAGCTCTCTTCTGAATATTTGTCTCATCATAGCGGGTATTCTGTCACCTCCAGCACTGTCTTGTTCGTGTTTTCACTGATGTCAAATATTTTTTCATCTGTAAAGATGACATCTTTCCAAAAGGAGTGATCAACGGGGAAGAAATTATAAAGGAAATCCAAGGCAACATTTTTACTGTTTTTATGTCAATTTTTCTTTATTGGTTAGTATTTGATTATCAATACCATCTCCAAGGACTGCTCACACAAACACTAATGTTTCCCTGAAATACTTATTCATATATGCTTAATTGTTTCATACCAATTGTAGATGTGCTATCTAAGGAAATTGAGTTGTTATTGTATTCGTGAATTAGGTATACTCTGTAAGTAAGGTATTTCAGTCTGGACAAAATTTCTAAACTATACCAAAGTTCATTATTTTAGCCAATATTTATGCCCTTGTGTCTATCCACCAAGGACACAAGGGCACTGATAACCTTGCGAAGCACCTCAGACATTAAGCTATTGGAGCTTAAAGAGAGGAAAAATTAAAAAAAGCAGTTGTGGTTGGCTACCCAACTGATATGATGGAAAGCCACCTAATTAAATTACCAAATATCACTGCAGCAGAAAGGATGAAGAACAAGGCAGGCTTCCTTACAAAAGCCATACTGGTGACATTTAAGGGTCACACACCCACGAAGAGTCGACCTAGGCATCTTTGGCAGCTTCAGGGTCAACAAATACTACCCAGATCCCCTCAGATGTTACAATTGCCAGAAGTATGGGCATCACAAGGACCAATGCCAAGCAAAGGTCCCAACCTGTCTGTCCTGCAGCCTAAAGCACCCCCACACAGGAGTGCATTGACAAGAAGCTGCTGGAATACCCACAGTCAAAAAGTGTTCAAACTGCAAGAAAGAGGCATACTGCAATGGCCTGGGGATGCCCTGAAAGGGTAGCAAGAGTAATTGCTGCTCTCCCCAAAGACAAAAGGGACCCCATCTAGAGGAAGAGCGGCCCCCAAACCTCTACCAGAAGGAGATTTTTATACCCAGGAGGAGCTAAACAGGCACTCACAACTCCAGAACAAGAACCAGGTCAGTATCTAAACCCAGAGCAGATCTACCTCCAAGGCTCCAACCGAAGGTCCGAAACCACTGCCTAGGACCATCTTCATAAAGACCACGGTCCTAAAGGATAAATTGACCGAACTAGTCACTCAGGCCGTGACTGGAAAAATCAATGCTGCAACAATTGCTACCAGCATTGAACAAGTCCTAAAAGACTTGCTCTCCAGAATAAGTCCTCCCAATCCCCCTCTCTTGCTATCCAGAAGATCACTTCTCACTCTCTCACCAACCACACCTACCATTCCATCACCTCAATCACCCGTACCTTCCACATCCTCCACTTCAGTCCCCGCACCTATCATACCACTCACCCCATCCATCATCCCATCATCCACTCTCACCCCATCCACCTCATCCACTTCATCCTCCGAGGTCAAGGCAATTGCCTTTGCCCCTAGGGACCCAAGACAATACTCTTCAACCTACACCATGGAGTAAGAGTTCTGAACTGGAACTCAGCCTGTGTTAGATCAAAGATCTCCTCCCTAATTGCAATATGCAAAACTGAGAATGTAGATGTCATCCTTGCTACAAGAAACCAATCTTCCAGCAGGAAAGAAACTAAAAATCCCAGGCTACAATGCCTACATCGCACCACAGATAGGCACAGACAGAGGACTAGCTACATTAGTTAAAACTAGCATACCAACAACAAGGTTACACAACCCTATTCCCTGTGGCACCAACATAGAGACACTAGCAGTAACAATAACATTACTGAATCAAAAAATAGACATATACAACATATACAGAAAATTACATAGGGAGGATACAGGAGAGTTACAACTAACTCAACTCTTTGCTCACACAGAAAGAACACCAACAATTATTCTGCGGGGATTTTAATGCACATCACCCCATACTATCATCCCCATCAAGGACAAACCCCTCAGGGGAACACATAGCTTTCGCCCTGGATGAATTTGAGGGAGTCTCCCTCCTAAACACAGGGCAACCTACACACATAAGAGGTGGAAGACTAGATCTGACTTTTGCCACAACAGCCATTAGACACCTAACCAAGTGGCAAGTACACTCAACCCTGATAAGTGACCACTTTGCCACAGTGACAGAATTGGACTTACAACAACTACCCTCCAATCCCACCACCCCACCAAGATGGAACCAGGACCTAGCAGACTGGGTCTGCTTTCAAACAACCATAGAGGAATGGGCAATCAGCTACGCTCCTCCAAGGACATAGACCAACTAGAAAAAGACCTAGTTGAGGCCTTTCACAATGCAGCCAACAGAGCTATGCCACTACAAAAACAACACAAGGTAGTTACACTTACAAAGACTCCTGGTACTACTGCAGCCCTAGTCAGAAGACTAAAAACCAGACTAAACAGAGTCACAAAAATATACAGAAGAAGATCCACAGTAGAAAACAGAGAGCTACTACAAACAGTCAAAACTGAAACAAATGAAAGAATCCATGAAATCAGAATTGAAATAATGGATGGAATGGTGTTCAAGCCTGTCAGGATACACCAATCTAACTCAGCTTTGGAAATGGCTAGGCAGAGTAGCCGGAAAAAAGAGAAAGACACCAATTGCCACACACCCACACCCACATGAGGAGGCTGAAAGAATTGCAACATCCTTTGCAAACAGAACACTGTCAATCAATCTCTCCCCCGAAACCAGAATGCAACAAGAGCAACTGGCACCATCAAGATGGGAAGAGATCAACACAGCCTGCCTTCAGCAGGATGACACAGACACCCCATACACAGTGTGAGGAGCTAAGAGCAGTACAAAAGACAGGGAAAGACACTGCACCTGGAGCTGACAAAATCACCTACACAATGATCAAACACATGGTCCAGCAGGAGAAACTGCATTCCTAAGATTACTAAACAAAACACACCTAGAGCACATAAGGCCTCAAACCTGGAGACAACAAGATACACAGCCAATCCCCAAGCCAAAGGATCCAACAAATCCCAGGCCAATAGCCTTGGTATCCTGTATAGAAAAAAACAGGAGAAAAAATGGTCTTAAACAGATTAAAGTACAAAATTGGCCCCCTAAACAAGCAGCTATATGCATATCAGGAGGGAATTGGAACCTCTGAATGCATCACAGATGTATTAAGCTGCATAAATCAGAACAAGGCAACAATAGTCTTCATAGACTTTGAAAAAGCCTTCGAGCTTGCAAGCCCAGTTGCAGTGCTGCAATCAGTAGCCAAAAAAGGAGTCAAAGGACACCTACTAGCATGGACTAAAAACTACATGCTAGGAAGGCAAGCCAGAGTCAAATTTCAAGGATTGATATCCACATATCATGAATTAGAAAATGGTACGCCACAAGGAGGAATTCTAAGCCCCCCTCCTTTTCAACATCCTCATGGAGAATATAGCCCTCACTTCAGCTACCTGAAGGAGTTAATATATTTATCTATGCAGATGATGTATGTGTAATAGCTCGAGGGCCAGTCAGGACAATAAAAATGCAAAGAGCACTCAATGCCATCAGCCACAAATCCAATGAGCTTGGACTAAAAATTAACATTGCCAAAACAAAAGCAATGACAATCAAAGGCCCCAAACCCCGTACAAACCACTCACAATAGGAATGGAACCCCTAGAATGGGTGGACCGATACACATACCTCGGGGTAATAATAGAACAAACAGCTCACTTTCAAGCAAGAGATAAAAAATCTCAAGGAAAGAACAAATGCCAGAAATGCAGCTATGAGATATATGTGCAGGCTCAAGGATGGAGCAAATGAACACATCCAAAAGAAATACTATCTAGCCTGTCCAGATCACTAGTAGACTATGCCGCCCCAACACTCCTGGGACTAACAGATCTACAAACAAGCACAATTGAAGTGATTCAAAACAATGCCATGAGGCTCATGTTGGGGTGCCCCAATGTGGACAAGACTTTGCAACCTAAGGTGGAAACCGGACTACCAACCCTCGAAGACAGAATTGCACTAAGAAATGCAAGCATAGTTGCAAAGATGTTCCTGTCAGACAGAGACTCAATCACCAAAAGACGAGTAAGAGAGGAACTATCCAAACATCCTGAAGTACAAACCCCAGATTCTTATGGCAAAGACCATAGCGATAACATCAAAAGACTTGGCCTTACAGAAACAATCCTACAATTAAAACCTGACACAGCACAAAGTACTATACACATTCCACCATGGAAAAAACAAGTTGCTAAATTCAACTATACCAAACTCCCAGGGCAAAAGAAAACTGCACGATAGAAGAACTCAGAAACGCAGCAGAAGCAGCTATAACCTCAGTAGAAACAACAGGGGCACAGATCTACTATCACTGATGGTACAGTAGAATCCTGGAACCCAAACAGCAGGAGCGGCAGTTCACTCCTGCAAGTTCACAGCTTGCTGAGAACATCCAACAATGTCTCCACCCTGCAGACAGAGCTTGTCGCAATACAGCAAGCATTAAAATACTCTATTGAAAATGAGGAAGGACCAGTAGTCATCCATACTGACTCACGATCCTCAGTGCAGGTCCTACAGCAGGACAAAAACAAAGAAAACAAATCCCTGATAGCGGACATTAAAATCCTCTTACATCAACATAATGAAAGAAGCAGACTAGTAACTATAAACTGGATCCCCAGTCACATCGGGATACCAGTGGAATGAAAAGGCTGATGAGCTAGCCAAAAGCACCAAACACATTCACAATGTACAGGTGCACATACAGCCTGCACTGCAACAAATCAAAAGCAAAATAAAGACACAGCTCAAGAACAACCTAATCAAGGAACTACATATGAGGATAGAGAATGGCTCTCCCTCTGCAACATGGTACAAATGGGCATCGGAACTAGAACCCCCCTCCCATAGACAGATACACCCCAAGAAAACTGGCAGTATGCATACACAGACTCCGGCTGGGTTACAAAGCAAACTGGGAACTCATAGA
>NC_090758.1:69974297-69976519 GCF_036898095.1 Palaemon carinicauda
GGAGTGACAGAGTCGCAGAAAGGGCCTGGAGATGACAGGACTTTTGGATTTGACTGTAGCCTAAAATGGAACATAAGACAAGGATAGAAGGCGGATGGTATTACGGTGTTGCGAGAGGAGGGGAGAAGAGAATAAACAGGGGAGAGGGTAGGGAGAGTATGTGCCTGAGGGGGAAGTAAGGGGGGGGGGGGGTAAGGGGGTGCATGACGTTTGGGTGCAGGTGACACAAAGAGCAAGGAAGGAATACTCAGATATACTTGAAACCGTGATCATATATATGCTAGTGTGCATGAAGAAGGAAGGGGGAGGGGGAAGGGGAGGAGGATTGAGGGAGGATATACTGTATGTAAATGAATTTGTCAAGAAACGACCGAAAGTTAATCTTAAAATGACAAAATGAAATTTAAACAGCAAAATTTTACGTTTAAAAAGACGGGAACGAGAAATGGGGAGAGAGAGGGAAGGAGTGGGAGGGGGATTAGGGGAGGACATACAAATGGATATTGTCGAGAGGCGACTCAAGGTTAAATTTACGTTATAACATTTTTAAATAGCGATCGAAGGTTTATGTAAGGGAAATAAGATTCAAAAATTTAACCAGTAACATGTTTCGTTATATTACGGGGATAAGAGAGAGAGAGAGAGAGAAGAGAGAGAGAGAGAGAGAGAGAGCGGACCGCCAAGAGTTCAGCAATGAAAGGAGAGTAGTGACTGACATTACAGCATCGGTGGAGGAGGTGTGGAAGGATTTGGGGATGCTGGGCTCTTGGGAGGGGAGAGGGACCCGATACGAACGCTTAGGGTTTTCACTTCGTGAGTCATCTGCACTGATTTTACTTTAACATTTATATCAACGTATCAATATTGATATACTTGTTAAGGCAAAAGGAGTATAGTGGGATTTGCGCTGTGAAAAAGGGATAATAGGATAAAAAGAGAGGTATTTATAATTAAGCACAATTGAGTTGAAAGGATTAAAATCTATATGGAGTGTAAGACTCGATACAGTCATTCACTTGATGTATGTTATACTTTCCCTGATTGCTGGGTTTGCCTCCTCTCATAAACTCTCCGATATTTATGCCAAACAAGTTCATCGTTGCCAATCACAAAAGTTTGCAATCACCACGTAAAAGAAAAGAAAGAGAAAATAAATATTCCGTTCACCCAGCTCAATCTATATTCATCTATTCATAGATACGGGATTAGCATTAATAAAATTTCATAATTCGAAATAAACGCTTGGAAAAAGTATGTTGACATTTAAAAATTATGGAAAAATGATTAACAATCCCAACGGCTGGTAAGACTCTTAATGCTGGTGATTCTTCGTTCGAAGCTTGAAATAACTGGGAATAGCTGGAGGTATTGTGCAGGTCTCCCCAAATTTCTCGATTTTCTTTTCATATGTATTTTCATATTTCTACGATTCTCAATTGTAATAAAATTTTATATATATATATTATAATATATATATATACTATACGAGTTTTTTTTTTCAAATAGTTAATTTGTCCTTGGCTATAACAAAGCATAGGCAGGCAGTTAATTCTAATAGCCAGGCCTTCTCCATCATACGGCTCAATACTACGTAGTATTCTAGATGTTTTATTCCAGCTGTTACCAAGTTGTGGAATGATCTTCCTAATCGGGTATTTGAATTAGTAGAACTTCAAAATTTCAAAGTTGGAGCGAATGTTTTTTTGGTTGACCAGGCTGACATGACTCTTTTTATAGTTTATATATAACATTTCTGTTTTGAGGTTGTTACTGTTTTTAGAATGGTTTATTGTTAATTTGTTCTCATCGTTTATTTATTTATTTTTATCCTTCCCCTCGCTGGGCTATTTTAACTATTGCAGCCCTCGGGCTTATAACATCTTGCTTTTCCAACTAGGGTCGAAGCTTGGCTTTATTATTATTATTATTATTATTATTTATTATATTATTATTATTATTAATAATAATAATAATAATAATAATAATAATATAATAATAATAATAATAATAATAATAACTAGACTACGACTGGCTAGAGCCAGTGGGCGAGAGATTCCCCTGCAAAATGCTTTTGTCAATCAGTAAAAGCTATTGTGTGAAGGTTTATTGGCCTAAAGACCCCTTAACTAAATTTTGAGTTATGTTAACAAACTATTTTAAAGCAATTTATCTGTATAATAGCAGGTATATGGAGGTAAAACATAGGCAAAAATTACAAATAT
>NC_090758.1:69977019-69984519 GCF_036898095.1 Palaemon carinicauda
GTATATATATAGAAACTGTATATACATATTTACATGTATACACAAACACCCATATATATATATATATATATATATATATATATATATATATATATATATATATATATATATATATATATATATATATATATATATATATTATTTGAAAATAATAGAGAGATGAAAAAAAAATACGAATGCAAAAAATTCAAGCATTTATTAGGTGAATCTGAAGCAACACTTTCAGCAAGGTAAAAAGCTATCTTGAACTATTACATTCCCAGGAAGACAACGAAGCCGCCCAGATGTTTGGTACCCTAGGCACTGGTTACCAAATCCCCCTACACTTCGAATACCTCGAATCCTAAAAAAACAAAAGAAAGCTGTCAATCAACGAGACAAAATTCAATATCTGTGACAAGACAAAGTTACAAAAGTTTTCTAAAATTTAATATCACAGTTAATTAAAGGATCTCGCAAGTGTAAAAAAAAATTGACTGACTTAAAGAGATAATTAAGGAATCGAGATTATTTTTAGAAGTTTGATGAAGGCGCACTAAAATAATAGGGCAACTTTAAAGTCTTGTTCTGTGTGCCAAACGGAACGAGACCTACCTCAAAGAATGCCTTGCGCTGGTTTGTTCAGTTGAGTAATCCATTCAGGTGCGTAATCCATTCCGGTGCAATAATCCATCCAACGGTCACAACTTGATAACATCTTGATGGAAAGTTTCTTTGGACGTAACAGCAGATCTCGTTTCCCGCCCATCAGTAATTACGAAAGCAGGGATGATTAACGTGAAGTCTTACATGAAACGCATGGTAAAGTTATTCTCACTGTGAAACAGCACACGACTTCATGCAATACTGAAAATAATATTCACGTCAATTTATAAGAATATTAGCCACTTGTGTTCACCGTGAAGAGTGGAAGGAATCTGCCCCGTCTTGGATAACCTTCGCCAAGGTAAACAGTAGTTTTAAGCGGCGGTGGCGATAAAACGCGTAACTAGCATTCAAGGTAGTTACGCTCATTAAGGTATATAAATGGTGTCTCGAACTATTTAAAGCACACAGCAAGGCTTATGCAATTAATAAATAATAAGATCCTTTAATCTTACTGCGTATCAGTCAAAATACAAGGAAACCAGAAAAATAAAAAAAATTGAAAAATGTACTATAGATACAGTTTTTCGTATACTCCCCACAAAACATTAAATTATTGAATAATTTAATCATAAATACCAATTAATTCAATACCCGAGCGACAACAAACAAATTGCCTTAAAGCTAAAAACCATAACCAAAAGTTTACAAGATCAACTACTCGAAACCTAAGAGTTTCCTATTTTTCCGTTTACACCTTTCAGCAGCAACTCTAGGTTTACATGCGCGTCGAGTCTGACCCTGCAAATTATCATCAATAGGCTTCTCAGCAACACTGTCTTGCTCAATTTGGTTCTCAGGCCTTAAAAGAAATATAAGGTTAGAAACGTGTCTCTTAGTAATTTCTCTTGTCTTGCCCTTCAACACAACAGCACCAGTAACTTCTCCAATATCATTGACAGTCACTTCCTTAACCAAACCCATAGGATACTGGTTAGGCTTACAATAGAGTTCTTTTATTAAAACAATATCATTCTTCTGTAAAGAGGTATGTTTAACAGGAAGGTATCTGTTCTTTTTGTCAACAGCTTGCTGAGTTAATGTAGCCAGGAACTCCGAATGATACAAATCCACAAGATTATTCCTAACCTTTCTCAAATGAGAAAAGCAGTTTTTAATTTTGCTTGACTTGTTAAGAGTATAGGTGGGATCATCTGCAATCTCTGGTATCCTCTGTAAATCGGGAATTATATTAACAGAAGTAAGGTCATAGCCACGAATCAAGCTCTCAGGGGTAATAGGCTGAGGAACTGATGCGTCTAAATTTTCCCCACGCAAAGCCTCTTTGAAAGCAATAGGCCTTCTGTTCACTAAATGTACAGTCTGAGCAATCAAAAATTCAAAGTCCCTTACCTTCAGTACATTATTTTTTATAGAACCATAGACGAGCTTCTTGGTCATCTTAACACAAGTCTCTACCATCGATCCAAGTTGGCTCTGGCCTTTGAAAAAATGTTCAAACTGAATCGGTTTGACTCCATTTTCCTCCAAATACAGCTTGACCTCGGGATCCCTTAGAAAGTCCATGATGATGTTGGCTCCAGCTACTAGTTGAGTGCCCATGTCAGAAATGCATAACTCTGGCAAACCAAACTCAAAACAATGTAACTGGAAGGCTCTTAAGAACTCCTTTACCGACAAGTCATAGCAAAGTTTTAAATTAATTGCCCTACTCCAATTACAAGTTATACATAATAACCAGACTTTAACCTTTTGACTGTTAATATGCACAAAATATGGACCCATATAATCCATAAAAATATACCTGAAAGGAATTTCTGGTGCATTAATTCTGAAATCTCTGTAAGAGTTCTGGTTAAGCTTGATAGCCCTTTCATTAAAACGTCGACACACAACACAAGACTTCAACACCTTTTTAAGTGTAGAATAAGACTTAGACATCCAAAACATTTTACGCATCTCTGAAAAGACAGAATACACACCTGCATGAGCAAACCGTTCATGATAATCTCTGATAATCAATGTAGTTAAAGTACTATCCTTAGACAACAAAATAGGAAACCTATACCTCCCTTCATCTTTAAGTCTGGACAGCTTTCTTCGTACTCTTAACAGTCCTTCTCTGTCAATATAAATATTAAGTTGTCCAACTATTCTTGGCACGTCCTTAAGTAAACGTTCACTAGAGTTAAAATATTCAAGTTCTTCAGCAAAATAACATCCCTGGTCCCTGGACAGCAACAATCTACTAGCCTCTGCAAAAAAATTATGATCACTGCGAAAAGCCTTTAAATGGTTAAATTTGTCAGGATCCCTAGCCATCACCTTAATTTTCAGCTTATTGACAAACAATAAAACATTGCGATAAATCAAAATTAATCTATGAAAGCTAGAAACTCTTGAAGTCATCTGAAAATGTTCAATTTCTATATCCTTACTACTAATGTAGGCACCCAAACTGTTTACTGGTATCTGAATATCCATTTTGGGATCTGGTACCACAAACTCCAAAGTATCCTTACTATGTTCCATTCTTGGAGCATTTACAAGGTCTGGACCTGTAAGGTAGTTAGTTTTCATGAGTGATTTATAAGAGAGACAACGTGTAATACAATCCCCGGGATTTTCTTCTCCAGATACAAACGAAAATATAACTTTGTGTTTTAAGCACAGTTCACTAATCTCGTGTAACCTGTTTTTCACAAACACAGAACATTTCTGTAGTTTATCAAGATTGTGAGTGTGCGAATATATCCAAGATAAAGCTACAAGGCTATCTGAATAAACCCTTAATTCCTGAATCTTAATAGGTTTAATGCAAGAGGGACCCGATAATTCTTTGTATAAATCTAAGAGACATTCCACTGCTAAGGCAATACTTTGTAGTTCAAGGGAAGGCATACTTTTAGATTGAAGGTTTTTTCCTACCATACGATTTTTTGCAAAAGCAAAACTTAGCTTACCTGTGGAAATACACTGTATGTATATCACTACTCCAAATATACATTTGCTACTGTCAGAATAAGCTATCAGCTTGTAAGTGTCATCTCTGCTTCCGCAAACCTAGGAACTTTGATGACAGGAGCAGCATTTGCTTGCTTAGCAATATTTTGCCATTCTCTCGAACGTTCTTTATCCAGTGCTTGATCCCAACTCAAGTGTTGATCACATTGTAATCTGTGTAGGAAGAGCCTGCTTCTATTAAGTAAAGGGCCATTAAAATTATAAAGATCATACTGCGACGCAATAGTACGTAAAACTTCCCTCTTGGTATTGGCCTTAATGTCAAGATTTATGGGCTTGGTGGATAAACAGTCCTTTTCCCGATCCCACACTAAACCAAGCAACTTTACGTTCCTATCAGTCTTAACCTCATTCTCTGAATCTATGATTTCTTGCAAATTAGAATCATTTGTTATGAACTGTTGTAACCTAAAATGGTAGGGTTTAAAAATACCTTTAACCTGTTTATAGGCCCATTCAAGTTCAGCAGAAGAATCAAAAGCAATGGCACAGTTGTCCATATAACTCAACTGATATATCAGTTTTTTGAGTTCGACCAGAGACTTACTTTCATCATCAATATCGAGGATCAAAATCTTATACAAAGCTAACATTAGCAGTGCTGGACTACATCTTAATCCAAAACTTAGCCTAACATTCTTAAAAGCTACAATAGTATAGTCTTTCTTTTCTACATCACGGAACCATAAACAAAGTAACCTGTTACTGTCCACGTCGTTTAAAGATAAATTATTAAAGGCCTGACAAATATCGAAACACAGCAAATTAAATCCAAACCTCAGATGCAATAATGCTGCTACAATCTTTTGATTTAAAGTAGGGCCTGGAAAAATGGCTTGGTTGTGACTAATTGTTAGTCCCCTACCCTTACTCTTTTGGCAAAGATTAGAGAGGTACACAACTCTACATTTAGTAGTTTCCCTCTTCAATTTAAATACACCCATGTGGGGAAGGAAACTGTGACTTGGGTGTTCTTCTAGGAACTGGGGAAGATTGTCAATTCTCTGAATTATTCCACTCTTTAACTGGTCTTTAAATACTTTGTCCATAAGGGATAATTTATTTTCGTCTTTTTGAAGTTTCTTCAAATTAGATTTTAACACCATTAAAGCCAACTCATAATTTGTACCCAATAGATGAGCCACCTTAAAATTCCACAAAAGAGGGACTACAATCCTACCATCACCATCTCTTACCATATTATCAAGGGCATACTTTACTAGCTTGTTATTAAGCTCTGAATCTTCAGCTTCTGGGCCTCCGTTACTCATGTTCGTGTACCTGGAACAATTCTCCTCCAAAACATGGTTTAATGCTTTTTCAAGCTGAGATTCTATAAGGTTTCCCTTCTCGTCCAATATGGAAAATTCTGTAGGGAGTAAACTTTCTTCAATGGTAAGGTCAGATAAAAGACAACTGTTAATATTCATATCAATATTGAACTCTGGAACTGTAGCCATATTACCACTACTAACTTTATATGGTAAATAAGGGAGATCTTGAAGGAGTTGGTCTGTATTACCCTGCAATAATATCCCTGCCTGGGTTTCAGCATAAACTGAAGTTCTATTTAACCCAAATAAAATCTCATTCTGAGGTAAGCAGTGGCATGACTTTGACCCTAGAATGAAGTCGACATTATCAATAAAGTTATCATGACATGAAAGGTTCTTATCAGCTAACATGTAACCTCTGTCTTTGAATCCTTGTACAACTTTACCCAATTGAGGAAGCTTCAATGAAATACTTATACTTGGAATGCATAAAGCCTTAACTACTTTAACAACCCCATTAATTTCAACATTGGCTTCTACCAACCTGGTTAAATATTTCCGAGAAGAATTTATACCATTCAAAGTTAATGCCACATTATCCCTGATCACCTTAAGGTTCAGGTTTTCAGCCACTGTACTGGAAATAAAATTAGATTGACAGCCACTATCTTTAAGGCCTCTAATCAACAGTTTACCCTCAATATTACATGTAAATGTAGGTAAAATGGACTCTACATCAGAGTCTACCTGAAAAGCTTCAGTTACATTAACAACACTACTATTGGTTTGCTTACGAGATTTTTCATCCTTTTTAGGCATACTCTTTACACTTTTTGAGCTAGACTGAAAAGACTTAACATCCTGTTTAACATTATCATCCAATTTCAGACACAAAAAATTAAAATGCCAATCTCCACAGTGTTTACAGCGACTATGAAATCTATACCTACAAGCGTTACTCTCATGATTCAAATTTGAACACTTAATGCAGCCTCGTAGGTTTTCAAGTTTATCAAGCTTAGAACTGGGTGAACAATATTTTGTACACTTAAAAATTGGATGATTTGCTTCAGTGCCATCAAGTTTAGTACAAATACTGCAAGGCTTGAAGGTTTTTGACTTACCTGTTTCAGGTTTTATATTAATGGCCATAGCAGAAGCGGCATTGTCAGCAGAAATTTGATTAGTTTCCTTTGGGGCCACATTCTTGCGATTGGGTTTTCCCTGCCTTTGGCTTGCCAAATACCGCTCAGTAGCTTCAAAATAATTTTCTAGAATATCACTCAATTTTGGTTTATGATTATTAGTAATTTGGATAAAGTGATTCCTAAAGGATATATTCATTCCTTCCCAAATGAAATATTGAAGCACTGAGTCAATATCAATCTGTAGCTTTCGTACCCTTTCAACAATTAAACGAACTCTGGAAATGAAATCATACGGGTCAGCACTATCATTAAGCCTAAGTTCCGACAATTGTTTCAGAATATTGAATTTCTGAGTATCACTCGATGCAAAAGCTTTAATTAACAAGTCCTTGGCAAAAGAATAACCTCGCTTATCAGCCTCTAAAGAGTTTAATAAAATGAGTGCCCTACCAGTAATCTGCTGTTTCAACAAAAGCAGTTTGTCATACTCTGGATAGTTAAATTTACTAATAGTGTCTTCAAATTCACAAAGAAACCTATCCAAGTCTTCATCCTCAGAGCTACCATACGTAGGAAGGGGAGCAACTGGACTCTTGAGCAAACTACGAGCTGCACTTTGATCACTAGTAGATGGCACAGATGACTTACCATTCGAAGAATCAACAGCCAATAAACATTCTAAAAGCTTGTCTTCATAATTATGACACATCTGTAACTCTTGCTCAGACTTTGCTTCCTCCTCCTCTGTACTCCACTGTTCATATTTCAGTGATAAAATCTGTTTATCTAAATCCTCCAACCTGTGCATCCAATTCTCAAACTGCAACTTTAATTTACCCTTTTCTGCTAAAGACATAGAAGGAAACGTAAAAATGTTACGATGATTCTCGGTAATACACTTTCGTATATACTTACGAGAATTAACAAGCACTTTAAGTTGACTAGACATTGTGAAAAGGAAAAATCGAACAAAATTAATTGGAAATAAAGGTCTAATACCAAAAATATCACGACACTGAAAACGACCCGAGCCAAAAATCGCTCAAAAAATGTAATAAGCTAAAAAATATCGAAATATTCACTTTCATCCCTAACTTACGCAAAAAACATCTGGGCGGAAAACTGAACAAATTCATCAATCCTGTCACGGTCGCCATATTCAAAAATAATAGAGAGATGTAAAAAAATACGAATGCAAAAAATTCAAGCATTTATTAGGTGAATCTGAAGCAACACTTTCAGCAAGGTAAAAAGCTATCTTGAACTATTACATTCCCAGGAAGACAACGAAGCCGCCCAGATGTTTGGTACCCTAGGCACTGGTTACCAAATCCCCCTACACTTCGAATACCTCGAATCCTAAAAACACAAAAGAAAGCTGTCAATCAACGAGACAAAATTCAATATCTGTGACAAGACAAAGTTACAAAAGTTTTCTAAAATTTAAT
>NC_090758.1:69987019-69989519 GCF_036898095.1 Palaemon carinicauda
TACCTCGGCTTGCTCTTTCTGATATTTTTAGCTCCATGATGTTTCAGTAATTCCTTCTATTTGCTTCCATGCTTTTAAAGCATAATCATGTGTTCAGCTTTTCTTGTTTTAAAGTGTCTGAATAACATTCCCCTTTTTGCTTTACATTTAGCCAAAAGTGTTGCTATTTGGACGTTGTGTAACATATTCCTATTTAACATTACACAAGGTCTTTAATTGCTTCCTTGTTTGTGATTGTCTCGTTATTAGGTCCCTTGTATGCATATACCATAAAGATCGGAGAGTTTATGAGAGGAGGCAAACCCTGCAATCAGGGAAAGTATAACATACATCAAGTGAATGACTGTAACAAGTCTTACACTCAATATAAATTCTAATCCTTTCAACTCTATTGTGCTTCATTATAAATACCTCTCCTTTTATCCTATTATCCCTTTTCACAGCGCAAATCCCAATATACTCCTTTTGCCTTAACAAGTATATCAATATTGATACGTTTTATATACAAGGTAAAGTAAAGTCAGTGTAGATGACTCGCAAAGTGAAAACCCTAAGCGTTCGTATCGGGTCCCTCTCCCCTACCAAGAGCCCAGCATCCCCAATCCTCCCCACACCCCCTCCACCGATGCTGTAATGTCAGTCGCTACTCTCCCTTTCATTGATGAACTCTTGGCTGCTTGCCATTAATTAACCACTCTCACTGTCCGTCTCTCTCTCTCTCTCTCTCTCTCTCTCTCTCTCTCTCTCTCTCTCTCTCTCTCTCTCTTATCCCCGTAATATAACGTAACATGTTGCTGGTTAGATTTTTTAATCTTATTTCCTTTACATAAACTTTCGATCGCAATTTAAATATGTTATAACGTAAATTAAACCTTGAGTCGCCTCTCGACAATATCCATTTGTATGTCCTCCCCTAATCCCCCTCCCTCCTTCCCCCCTCTCTCCCATTTCTCGTTACCGTGTTTTCAACGTAAAATTTTGCTGTTTAAATTTCATTTTGTCATTTTAATCGGTCGATTCTGGACAAATCCATATACATAGTATATCCTCCCGCAATCCTCCTCCCTTCCCCTTCCTTCTTCATGCACCATAGCATAATATGATCACGGTTTCAAGTATTTCTCCTAATCCTTCCTTGCGCTTTGTGTCACCTGCACCCATACGTCATGCACCCCCCCCCCTGACTTCCCCCTCAGGCACCTACCTCTCCCCTACCCTCTCCCCTGTTTATTCTCTCCTCTCCTCCTCTCGCAACAGCGTAATACCATCAGTCATCTTTCCTTCTCTTATGTTCCATTGTAGGCTACAGTCAAATCCAAAAGTCCTGTCATCTCCAGGCCCTCTCTGCGACTGTGTCACTCCCAAATATCTATAGATTCCAGAATATCAGGTGTAGAAGAGTTCGTTGTAGGGGGGGAAGGACAACAGGCGGATGCAGGATGCCTGGCTTGGGGGTGAGGGGGGCTAGGGGCTGGGGAATCCTCCTAGGGAGAACCTCAGGAAGGGGGAAGTACTACATATTAGAGCATGTGAGCTGTGTGATGGCTGGGGAATCACAAAACATCATGCATGAACATGAATTCAATATTATTTTATAGTTCCTAAAAATATCATTACGATAATTATACTTAACTTACAATTATGAAGTTTACTTGATGTGATATTTGCTATACTATTCTCGTAAACAATTGTTTTACAAGGATTATCGATGTTTAGATTAACATTGTATTATGTCCCGATTGAAAAATATCTCTAAAACACAAGCTAGGAGTAGCGTTCTCTCTCTCTCTCTCTCTTTCTCTCTCTCTCTCTCTCTCTCTCTCTCTCTCTCTCTCTCTCTCTCTCTCTCCTTCCGTAAAAGAGTCCTTCCTATTGATTCCCAGAGATTCATCAACTTGTCACTGCAATCATAACTCAGAAATAAACCTTTGCCAATATAGGCCTAGGAGCGTGTAAGGATAGGCCTACTGCGTCTCAGTATAACCACGTTTTGTTTCATTAAGTATTCATCGCTGTGTTCACACGGACACACACACACACACGCATGCGCGCGCACATACACACACACACACACATTCTATGTACCACCTGTGGACACATGCCGAACTTGAAAGCGAAAGTGTTCTTGCTATATTTCATTAGTTACTTGAATATAATAAGTGGCCTTGAGTCACTTCGTTTGGGGAATAAGTTGCGTTCTGCACAACTACAGATGTACAAGACTGAACCAAGTGGACCAGTTAATCGTAGACAGAAATAACTTCTTGACCAGAAGACTCAACAAATAGAACCTTCCTTATATGTGATCAACACAAGACGTCAAAATAGAGAGCTGCAATTAATCAAGTTAAGTTATTGATTGCTACAGGTAGATATCACTTCAATAAACTCTCATTAGCGTCGGAAGTACAGTGATATCATTTCATTTTTATCAGCAATTTCAAATACCTAGTATAATATATTGTCAGATATTTGAATGCAAGCAGCAATTATGTCTGCA
>NC_090758.1:70019519-70022019 GCF_036898095.1 Palaemon carinicauda
GGTGTTGATAAAATCAGGGAAAGGAAAGGCTGCCAAACAAGCATGTATATATAACTACCATGTGGTTCATGTGATAAGGTATACATAGGAGAATCAGCAGATTTTGAAAGAAAAAAGAGAACCTAGAGATTCCATCATAAGAGATGAAAATATCGCTGTTTTTAAATATATGACAAGGCAAAATCATCCAATAGATTTTCAGAATATGGACAAATTGATATCCAAGATCGAGAGACTATAAGGTGTAATCAACAGCTATCCAGTAATGAGGTGTTTTGCGCAGTGACGTCACTGGAAGTACCTAGACAAGGGTTCCTTGAAATTACGGCCTCAGTCCAGGTGTGGCTGGAGTAGGGAACGTGTCTCTGTTTTTTTATATAATAATTATGTGTAACTAAAATAATTATGCCGTCCCATTGTGTAGTGTCCGGGTGCAGAAAAACCCATGTGAAATAGTCTGATATATATATATATATATATATATATATATATATATATATATATATATATATATATATATATATATATAGATATAGATATAGATATATATATATATATATATATATATATATATATATATATATATATATATATAAATATAAACATATATATATATATATATATATATATAAATATAAACATATATATATATATATATATATATATATATATATATATATATATATATGTATATATATCTTTTTATATATATAAATATAAATATATATATATATATATATATATATATATATATATATATATATATATGTATATATATATAAATATAAATATATATATATATATATATATATATATATATATGTATAAATGTATATGCAGTACATATACATATATATAATATATATATATATATATATATATATATATATATATATATATATATATATATATATATATATATATATATATATATACATATATATATAGTACATATATATAAATATATATATATATATATATATATATATATATATATATATATATATATATATACATATATATATGTATATATATATATATATATATATATATATATATATATATATATATATATATATATAAATATATATATATATATATACATATATATGTATATATATTTATATATATGCATATATATACTGTATATTTATATATATATATATATATATATATATATATATATATATATATATATATATATATATATATTTATATATATACATATATCTATGTATACATATACATACATAAATATATATACATATATATATATATATATATATATATATATATATATATATATATATATATATATACATGTATATATGTTATATATATTTATGTATATATTTATGTATATGAATATATATGTACATAAATATATATATATATATATATATATATATATATATATATATATATATATATATATATATATATATATATATATATATATACATGTATATAGGTTATATATATTTATGTATATATTTATTTATATGAATATATATGTATATAAATATATATATATATATATATATATATATATATATATAAATATTTATATATGGTAATATATATATATATATATATATATATATATATATATATATATTTATATATGTTAATATATATATATATATATATATATATATATATATATATATATATATATTATATATATATATATATATATATGTATGGAAACAGGAACAATTACTCAGGGATAAACATATTGGAGTAGGGAGACACGATCTGTCTTTCATCCAATCATTAGCGCCGATGCTTCCCATGGCCATCCCCTCTGGGTCCTACTTTTGCAAACATATTTATGTGCTCCATGGAGGAGCGAGCTTTAGATGTATGCCCACCTAATTTCCGCCCACTCTTTTATAGACGCTACATAGAGGACAATTTTTCCTTGTTCAGATGTAATTACCATGCTGATACCTTCCTTGAGTATTTAAATAAACAACACCATAACATTAGATTTACTGTTGAAACAGAGACACAGAATTCATTTCCGTTCCTTGATATGAGGATATCCAAGGTCGAGTCTGGCTTTCATACTGGTATTTATAGAAAGAGCACCTTTACTGGCCTGAGGACCATTTTTTATAGCTCATGTTTTTTTTTTCAACTTTAAACTGAATTCCGTGTCAACTCTCCTCCATAGAGCCATTAATCTGACATCAAGCTGGTCTACCTTTCATACTGAAGTGAATTTCCTTGATGATTACTTTAAGGATAATCATTTCCCTCCAGCAATTGTTCATAGATCCCTTAATAAGCTACTTAATCTGAAATTCAACCCACCCCCAATAGTCCAGAGTGTCCCCAAGCTCCGTATGTTTGCTAGATTTCCCTTTCTCCATAATAAGAAATTTAGGAAAAAATGCATTAACCTATTCAGTGAGCAATTGTCTGCCCTTAATTTGAAACTAATTCCCATAAACCCCCGAACTATCGGCTCACTCTTCCAAGTCAAGGATAAGAT
>NC_090758.1:70029519-70031420 GCF_036898095.1 Palaemon carinicauda
CTCTCCACCGATGCCAGCGACGTCGCTATTGGTGCAGTACTCGAGCAGGTTGTCAAAGGCTCACCACGCCCATTGGCCTTCTTCAGCAGAAAACTGTCCAAGGCAGAATCTGGTTATTCTACCTTCGATTGAGAATTGCTGGCGGTGCGCTTGGCTGTCCGTCACTTTCGCCATTTCTTAGAAGGTACGCCCTTCGTCATTCGCACAGACCACATGCCTCTGGTGCACGCCTTCACTCGACAGTCTGACGCTTGGTCCGCCGTCAACACCGACATCTCTCCGCCGTGGCTGAATACAATTGCACCCTCCAATACGTCCCTGGGAAAATGAATCCCGTTGCTGATGCCCTTGTCAAGAAAACACGTTGGCTGCCGTTCAACTGGGATTGGATTATAACCTCCTGGCTGAAGACCAACGACAGGATCCAGAGTATCAAGCTTGTAGGACATCCTGCACGTCCCCTCCGTTGGGAAGACTTTCCCCTCGAAGACTCCAACACCACCCTCCTCTGTGACGTCAGTACTGGTAGACCGCGACCTTGGATTCCTGCTCCCATGCGCCGACAGGGTGTTTGATTTCATTCACGGCCTTTCACATCCCTCGTGCCGTTCTACTGCACAGCTGCTGAAGGCAAAGTTCATTTGGCACGGCATTTCAAGGATGCTAAGGATTGGGTCCGCGCCTGTACTTCTTGCCAAACTTCCAAAGTACATCGACACACGGATTCATGAGTGGGCACCTTTCCTCAACCTCAGGTCGTTTCGCACACATTCACGTCGACGTTGTAGGCCCCCTACCCACATCACAAGGACATCGTTACCTGTTTACCGTCATCGACCGCCTCCACTCGTTGGCCTGAAGCCATTCCCATGGAAACTGCAACGTCCGCGTCATGTACATCTGCCTTACTCTCTGGATGGATTTCAAGATTCGGTATCCCTGAGCATATTACTTCTGACAGGGGAACCACTTTCACCTCTCAATGTGGACGTCATTAGCGAATCTCCTGGGCATCACCCTACATCAGACAATGGCCTACAACCCCGCTGCCATTGGAATGGTTGAACGTTTTCATCGCACCCTCAAAGCAGTTTTGATGTCCTGCTGCAAGGATTGCAACTGGTTTACTCAGCTTCCCTGGGTCCTCCTGGGACTAAGGACCACTCCTAAAGACGCCCTCGACGTCTCGGCAGCTGAAATGGTGTATGGTGACCCGTTGGACGTCCCTGCCGAATTTTTTTCCTTCTACAACCTCCTCCGACGATCTCCAGCGCATACGTCACGTCGTGGGAAAATTTACCCCGTGCCGCCAGACTTACAAACCCCCAGCGAAGCATCACATACCAACGGACTTGCACTCTGCAATGCACCTCTTCCTGCGCAATGACACTAGCAAGCCACCACTAATGCCCCCTTACACGGGCCCTTTTCTTGTGATCCGGCGCAGTCCGAGAGCATTCCTACTAAACATTCGGGGCAAGAAGACTGGGTCTCCATTGATCGTTAAAACCTGCTTATCTTCTGCCAGATGACCCGCCTACAGTTCGCCTCTCTAGATCAGGGCGCCCTATTTAACTTGTACAGTATGTCATTTTTAGGGGGGGAGCCATGTACCAACCGTGTGTCACACAATTGTACATAATTATTGTGTATATATTATGCTTGTATCTGCGCTCTTCCCTCGCACTAAAAAGAACCTGAATGATCATGCTCCGGTTTTGCTCTGTCTCTCGAACATGTTTATGTCCTGTTGCCTTGAGGTTTTGTATATAAAGGAGAGTGTTCCTTAATAAACAACTCAGTTGATTGCATCCTGCTTGAGTTCATAACCCTCTCTCGGCCCGTCACGCCTCTCTCACATCTATCCTCGTATCACCCAGAGCTTTCTTTACACCATCCAT
>NC_090758.1:70031920-70054420 GCF_036898095.1 Palaemon carinicauda
GTTCTTAGAGGCATAGCAAAGTCCGAAAAATATGGTGCAATTAAGATTCATGGTGGTGTCCCCCTCAATGGTTATAAAAAGGCTCGGTCAAAGGGGTTTCTAAAAAAGAGATGCCCCATTTTTAAGCAAGTGCCATATAGTCTCCAAGGACTTTCTTGTTGAGGACGAAAATAAAGTATCAAATACAGCATTAATACAAAAAAAATATATAAATATTTTGTTCATCGGGCCTTAGGGAGCTTCCCTTATGCTCTCGGTGGGCTTTTCTGCCGTTTGACATATGTGACAGGCATGGGAAAACTAGGTCACGTCCTTGTGCATGCCAGTCCAGAGAAACGGTTTCGTGCGGGTATGAACTTCTGCAAAAATATCACCCATTCGGCCTTTCTAGGGATATCAGCAGGTGTGTGCTTCCTCATAAGCAACGCATTCTTTAGATAATAACAAGTCGGAGACTGCGTTGCCTTCATCTCGTCCACCACACAGTACAATAACTTTCTTAACGTTCCATCCTTCCATTTCAATCCTCTCAGCCTTTTGATACTTTTTTGTCCTACTTCTAATGTTGAATTTTCCATATCTTCCAAGTCTATCTCTTCTTTGTCCTCCTGTTCGAACGTCTGTCGTTCCTCTTCTCTCGAGTCTATTTGGGAGTTCTCTTCTTGCGTACTATTAACCCTGGATAGGTACGCTCCTCGGACACCCCTTTAAGGGTATACTCGGACGCGAACGACCCCGACGCCAAAAAAAATTCTTGAAAAATCAGTTTTTGCAGTAACCTCCTTTTTTCTTTTGCCAAAAAAAACTTCAATGAATGCTTAAAACAACTGTAAAGATAAATACTACTCATCTGCAGAAAAACTATTTATTATAAATATTTTAAAAAATTAAGTATAAAAAAAAAGACCTGACATAAAAATTCATAAAAAAAGGTTTATACATATATACACAAATCCTTTTAGGAATTGATTCTTGAATGTTTAGGACACATCTTGATGTATTTTGGATGAAGTCAGACCCATGGAGGTGAAGATCTGAAATGAGAAAAAAAGGGTAACTTTTTTTGGCCAAAAAAATTTGTCCAAATTTCATGAATTTTTTTGGGTACCCAAATGAAATAGGAAGTGGCTAATTTTTTTAGGGAATAAACATATGTTATCCTAAAATATAAATATGTAAAAAAATCTTCATTATTTTGTAAATTACATTTATATCAGGGGCCATATCTAAAGGTAATATTTTGAGTAGTTAGAAATTTCGTAAAAAAATACATATATTTAATATATAATATGATATTTATGCAGGTAAAAATATACCAAAATATCACAAATTCTATAGGGAACAAGAATATATATAGATAGGGCAGCTTACGCTTCGGATATGTCCACAAAATGGCCGCCAACCACACTGACTCAGACTCCCTAATCTGCCACTTGAAATGTAGGAAGGGTATGTCAATTTCAAGGTGTTATTTACTAATCTAATTATTATTGGATATGCATAAAAATTGTATGGTGGGTTGCTGGATAATTGTCGATTATTGTACGACTATAAAATTAAAATTCTGACCCAAAAAATTTTTTTTAAGGGAAATAAAATCGAAAAAAAAAAAATGTAAAACAATATAACATTTTAGCTAAAAAAATTTGACGATATTCAATAAAAAAAGAAGTAAACAAAATTTTCCGACAAATAAACATCTAGAGGAATCATTACTCTGTGCTAGTTCCTTACTACGTAGTAATTTTGAAAGAATTGGGAAAAAACGAAAAAATGGCAATCACCGGAAAATCGAACACATACCGATATATACGCCATATCTGGCTAAAAAAAGATAGGCATGGGTAGCCTGATGATCTAGAAACACTTTCCAACACTATAAAAATATAAGTTTTGCAACACTACTTGCCAATTCCTTACGGTAACATGACTAAGCAAAAAAATGCAAAACAAATAAAAAGGGGCACTCGCGGAAAAATGGCTAACATTCTAATATACGGCATTTCAGAAAAAAAAAAATTCAGCCACGTGCTAGGCAAACCATCAAGGCACATTTTCCGACAAATAAACATATAAATGAATCATTACTCTGTGATAGTTCCTTAGTACGTAGTAATTTTGAAAGAAATGGGAAAAAACGAAAAAATGGCAATCACAGGAAAATCGAACACATACCTATATATACGCCATATCTGGCTAAAAAAAAAAGATAGGCATGGGTAGCCAGATCATCTAGAAACACTTTCCAACACTATAAAATTATAAGTTTTGCGACACTACTTGCCAATTCTTTACGGTAACATGACTAAGCAAAAAAATGCAAAACAAATAAAAAGGGGCACTCGTGGAAAAATGGCCATTCTAATATACGGCATTTCAGAAAAAAAGAATTTCAGCCACGTGCTAGGCAAACCATCAAGGCACATTTTCCGACAAATAAACATATAAATGAATCATTACTCCGTGATAGTTCCTTAGTACGTAGTAATTTTGAAAGAAATGGGAAAAAACGAAAAAATGGCAATCACAGGAAAATCGAACACATACTTATATATACGCCATATCTGGCTAAAAAAAAATAGGCATGGGTAGCCAGATCATCTAGAAACACTTTCCAACACTATTAAAATATAAGTTTTGCGACACTACTTGCCAATTCCTTACGGTAACATGACTAAGCAAAAAAATGCAAAACAAATAAAAAGGGGCACTCGCGAAAAAATGCCCAACATTCTAATATACTGCATCTCAGATAAAAAAAAAGACATGCACGTGTTAGCCCAACCATCAAGGCACACTTTCTAACACATAAACATGAAAAAAAATCAATAATATACGGCAATTCCTTACTACGTAGTAAATTTTTACAAATATTGAAAAAAAAACAGAAATTGGCAACCGCAGTTAAATACCCAATATACCAATAACTACGTCGTATCTGACAAAAACAAAATCACGCATGGGTAGCCAGATCATCTAGACACACTTTCCAACATTAAAAAAGCAAAAGTTTTACGACACTATTTGGCAATATCATACGGAAAAATGACTTGGCAAAAAAATGAAAAAAAATGAAAAAGGGGCACTCGCGGTAAAATGCCCGACATTCTAATATACGGCATCTCAGATAAAAAAAAAGACATGCACGTGTTAGCCCAACCATCAAGGCACACTTTCTAACACATAAACATGAAAAAAAAATGAATAATATACGGCAATTCCTTACTACGTAGTAATTTTTACAAATATTGAAAAAAAACAGAAATTGGTAACCGCAGTTAAATACCCAATATACCAATAACTACATCGTATCTGACAAAAACAAAGTCACGCATGGGTAGCCAGATCATCTAGACACACTTTCCAACACTAAACAAGCAAAAGTTTTACGACACTATTTGGCAATATCTTACGGAAAAATGACTTGGCAAAAAAATGAAAAAAAATGGAAAAGGGGCACTCGCGGTAAAATGGTCCTCGTGGTGATGAACGATATTTTAACTAAAAAAAAATCATGCACATGGTAGCCAAACAATCCACCAAGACTTTCCACAACTGATAACCTATACAAGTTGCACCATTCTACGACAATTTCATAATACGTAATAACTTTGATAATTAGGCAAACTACCTTAGAAGGGTAAACTCGGTCGCGCTCGACCCCGACGCGTCTCAGAAATCGGGGAAGGAGTACAGCTACAGCAATGCACATCTGGACACTACTAGAGCGTGTAGGGGAGACACCTCCTGCAGGTCGATCACCCACAAATTCAGTCACGGGGGTGAGTCACGTGAGAAAAACCTGTTTTTTTTTGACGCTCGGGGTCGCGAACGACCCATCGTACCTATCCAGGGTTAAGGGAATCCTCTTTTTCGGAAAATAAATCTTCCAACTGCATTTCTTCCAGGTCCATTTCTTCTTTGTCCTTTGGTCTACTTATCGGTCGTTCCTCTTCACTTGGGCCTACTAGGGAGTTCTCTTCTTGCGTACCATCAAGGGAATCCTCCTCATTGGAAAAAAAAAACCTCCAAGTTCATTTCTTCCTGGTCAATTTTCTCTTTGTCTTCTTGTCTACTCTTTTGTCATTCCTCCTTGCTCAGGCCTACTCTGGAGCTCTCTCCTTGTGTACTATCAAGCGATTCCTCTTCTACAGAAAACAACTCCTCTATGCTCATCGCTTCTTTGATTTCTTTTTCTTCTTCAGCAGTCACTTTCTTTTTCTTGCTGCTAGTTGTCACACAGCTAAAAACAAATACGGGTAGTCCTTGTCGACCCCTAGGACTATACTTCAATGGTTTCTCTGTTACTATTGAACAAGGCACGAATAGTACAACACTAAACTCATTACCCAGCAGGACGTCTACTCTTGCGACAGCCACTGAATTCTTTACCACAAACTCTAAATTACCTTTCACCAACTCGCATGACAGTTTTAAACAGCAAATAGGAGTGACCTACTCACCTCCTATTCCCTTCAAAGTGAGTGAGTCTCCTGTGTGAGACTGATCAACCAACGGGTGTACTCCTTGTTCCACCACACTATGGTTACAACCTGTGTAGCGCAATATCCTGACCGAGGCTCCCTCACTCCTGTCTATTGCTGCTAACATACCTTCATAAATATATGGTTTAAAGGCATCCATGCTATTTAAGTTTGAGATGTTTATTGTGGAAATGTTAGCTGGTTCATTTTCCTCTTCATCCTTTCCCTATCACTTCCTCGTCCTCAAATTATGTGAAATCAAATTCTCCTTAATCACAAGGGTGACCTCTCTTGCCATACTTGAAACAGACAATAATAACCTTCTGCACGTCTTTCATGATACGTGAAGTAAGATGATTCAACGTTCGTTCCCTTGGTACTATCGCATTCTGCTTAGTGAGAGTAACAGTGCTACTTCCGTTGCAACTGTTGAACTTGTTCTCCTAGCTATTACTGAATTAGTTTCCATGTTTTGGCTAATACTTGACACTTATTCGGAACAATGGTTGAAATTTCATGCCTAAAGATAGTTTATAACTGAAAATATTATAATCTTCATTTTGCGAAGCAGCTTTATCAAGTTTCTTCACGTCTCTCTCTCTCTCTCTCTCTCTCTCTCTCTCTCTCTCTCTCTCTCTCTCTCTCTCAAGAACGTTTAAATATGTTTAGGAATTCCAATTAGATACTGCTGTAGTATTATCAATTCCTCTAAATCAGTCATGTCTTTTAAGTTAGCAGCCTCTGTCTATCTCCTAAAACATTGTTTTACCTTTTTAGCGTAATCCAGGAAAGACATTTTCTCATCCTATCTCAAATTTCGGAACCTTTCATAAAAATATTAAGGGGTCATATGATACATTTGCAGCACACTCCTTTTCACTTTTTGATACTACTTTCTCTGGTCTGGAGATAAGGATAAGTAAGCACCGCGGCCCTCCCCAAAGACCACATTCTGCAATAACACAGACCTTTTATCCACTGGTCATCTAATTTTAGCTGTGACCGTTTCATAAGGATTGAAGAACTCATCTGGAGACTCTTTTATGAACCTTGGATTAATATATGGTCTTCCAACACATTAAACACTGGATCGTGCTTAGCAGGGAGCGCCTCGGTTTGTGTTGTCAACTGGGCACAGGCCTTTAACAGTTCTATCTCCCGTGCATACCTCGCTTCTTCCATCTCTTGTTTGTTCTCGCCTTTGCCTTATTGAAAATTCTTCCTAAGCTTCCAACAGTTCAGGAGCTTCCAAAATATTCTCTTGCGACAAATTTCCGGAGTTTATCAACGCTTCTAAGGATATACACAAATTTGGCCTTTAATTTTCCAAATCATTGCATGGCCTACACATGCCGTTCAGATAGAGAGCCACATTAGCTTTTGACAATTCCTGAACAATTGTGTTTTTCAAAAACTCTAGAATATTATCTTTTAATTTAACAATATTAAATTCTTTTTCGAAAATATATCCAAACAATACACAAAATCCTAAAAACACGGTACTATTCCAAACGTTAACCAAAACATGGCCCATTTTTCATCAAAATTTGAAACAGACTCTCACTATCCCTAGGGTCTGAGCATCAGAAATATATTACACGATTATGGTACCCTGGTCTGGGTACCAAAACATGTTATAATATAGCCTGTGATTAGGAATCAACGTATATTATGATATATACTACTTTACTTGTACTACTATATCTCAATAAGCCATAGCCTAAAAAAAGGAATAACACTTATGAAAATTATATAATCACTTTTCACTTGAAATTGAATCTGAATACAATGAATGGTATTATTTTAGAAAGAGAAACCAGCTTAGCGACCTATAAATACTTCAGAAACGCATAAATCGCTCTTTTCTGATTAGGAATATATCATTAGTTATACCCGGAGATGAATAGAACATAAGTAATTGATTTTTGTTACGTTTACAAAAAATGAGGAGTCTGTTTTTTACTAAGGCGAGTGGCTATTAAAGAGAGATGTTCACCCTTTGACTCCCACTAAAAAATGACTTCATAGCTCCGCCCCCTCTTTTTGTTCCACCTATACACTTCGTTTGATTGCCCCACTTGACTTATTCACGCACCACGTGACTTGATACTTTGAAATAATTGGCTCATCTTAAACAAACGAAAGCCAATTATATTTAAATATTCTTACCACTGTGGCGCTTCAAGCAGCACTAAGCATGGCCTTCGTTCAGATAACTTGTCGTGGTTGTGTTATAGACAATTTTGAATTTATAAGACGATATCACCCGCAAGATTCCGAATTCATCACATTTTTGCAGGCACATGGTGTTTTACCCACAGCAGTAATCTTTCCTCACTGTGATATAACTTGTACATATAGTGAAACAAGGCATAAATTTTCGTGTGGCCGTCAAGGAAGCTTAATAAGCAGAAGGGAAGCAGAAAGTGTGCGTATTCGGTTAGCCTTTTTAAAGGGAAATTTTTAGACAGTGTTCATTTGAAACCCTGGGCAGTTGCGTCGTTTGTAAACCATTGGTTAAGAAAATCTTTTGATCATACCACTATTTTACGGTGCCTAAAGTGGTCAAGTAGGACAAGAGTAGATTGGCGATCGTTTTGTTCCAAAGTCACAGAACAATGGTTTTCCAATCAAATTGGTGGTCATGACGTCATTGTGGGAATCGACAAAACGCTCTTCGTACATCGCAAATACAATAGTGGTTGACAACTTACCCAAGTGTGGTTGTTTGGGGGAATAGAGGGAATCTCTAAGAAAAAATTCGTTATTCCTCTTAACAAAGAAGCCCAACACAGAAGTGCAGGGACGCTTATTTCACTTATCAAACAATTTATTTTACCTGGTTCTGTTGTGATTAGTGATGGGTGAGCTGCGTATTGTACACTTGCTGAATAAGGATATACGCACAAGGTGGTCAATCACAGCGAACAATTTGTCGACAGAGATGATAGTAGTGTGTACACGCAAAACACTGACCGCCTTTGGCGTGATATAAAAGAGTGGTCGAGACGCCCTGGTAACCGAAAACAATATCTCAAACAATATTTAGCGAGATATTTGTTTATAGACAATTTCAATAAAAAACAGGGTCAGTTGCATCATAACTTTTTTTATTGAAGCTGGGAAATTATATGTACCCCATAGTGACTGACAACAACCACGCGTCGAAACCAATAATTCCTCTTCTGACAGCGATATCGACCAACCAGGGCCTTCTTTTTAAGGTAAATATAAACTTAGGTTTAGGTTGTAACTAGAATTTGGTGTTATTTTACTGTCTTAGGTTCGGTAGTGCCCTGAAAATCACTGTGGTCTTAAGGGGGGGTCGCAGGGAGGGCGGAGCACCAACCCCCCCCCCTAGGCCCAGGTAGGGGTACAGGGCCCTAGGTTAGGTTAGGTGGTTGTATTAGGTTAGGTTAGGTTAGATTAGGTTTGTTATAGAGTAAAGTCTAAAACCGTTAATTTCCTAGGAATATGAAGGCGATATTCGTGCAAAACACATCAAAATCACCTAAAAAACCTATTTTCATGTCATTTTGGGCTGGTTCCTCTTTCTAAAAATTTACCCAATTATTAAGGTTAACACTTTATGAAAATAGATAACCAGATCACAACACAAATATATAACCTTCATACAGGGCTGGTTACAAACACTAGGCAATACCAACAATCACCCTAATACAATGAATTCAAAATCCCAGTTTCGTCTTATGTATCTTTTAAACACATAATTTGCTTTGGGGCACTTAGTCACTGAGGGGAGGACACACTATAAGTACTGACCACTTTTTAAAAATACTCTGAACTGCGTACGGGAGGCATAGAGGTGAGGGACAATCTTAAGGCTGGATTTTTCTATTAGTCTCTGTAAACCTGGTGTTGCCTTTTATGTAAAACCTAACTACTTCCAAAAACTTCCAAATAAACTGAAAAGCGTGGGAGCCCGGCAAAAACTGTCAGAGTTACAAAGTATTGCTCTCACAAACGCTATTCACGCCACGCCAGATGACTCTGTCACTCAGCTAGCTCGCTCACCCTTTGTTCCAGAAAGGAAAAAAAGATAACATCCTATCCAGTAGAGAGTGGGGTTCCCATGCTGTATGGGACCGGAAAAGCACACATCAAAGTAAAGTAAGAAAAATATCACTATGTCCTTTGTGAAATCTCGAAAGTATGTGGTACAGAATTTTAAAAGGACATGTTACTGCTCATTCTCTCTCGAACATGATACAATACCTCATTAAAATATAAAAAACTTTACATCAGCACTTGTTCATATCGTGTATGATCAAATAACACTCATGAACAAAATATGTAAGACTTCGTAACAAAACATGCGTTAGATAAAAAGTTAATTCCAAAAAATAATATAAATTTACATATACTAACTTGAATAATAATGCAATGAAATTAACGACGGTCTTATGCAATATACATAATATACTTACATATACAGGAGAGTAGCTCATTTTACCGCTTTGCTATTAACCTCTTCAAAGCAAAAAGGAAATATATAAAAAAATCATTAATAAACTACTGTATTTACTCTACACTAGACCAGCTTCATAAGCGTACACTTGGGCATGCTATTCTATCTTATATCTCTTCCCCTTGTTTCTTTTTAAAGTTTTCATAGTTTATATATAAAATACTTATTCTAATGTTGTTACTTTTCTTCAAATATTTTGTATTATTTGGTAATAACTTTTTTGTAGTTTCTTCATTGCATTTCTTCACAGGGATATTTTCACTTTTGGAGGCCTCTGGCTTATACCATTGTGCTTTTCCAACTACGTTTGTAGTTTGACAGGTAATGATAATGATGATAATGCTGAAGGAAGAGAACAGAAGTACCATGATTGACCATCCTTGAGGCGTGTAAAAGTGGCCCCACCATTACGAAGGCTAAAATATGAGTAATTGAAGGTGTAGGTACTAAAGGAGTGGATGTGGTTGTCTTCAGGATGTCTTCGAGACTTGGGCACCTGATAATGCCACTTCCAGAGGTTAGGCATGGAAAATGTTTTGCTTTGTCCAAGTAGGAGGTAACATCATCAATGTTTGGGATTGTTTAGTGATCTGGTTCTGTGTGCAAGTGAGTAGGGAGCCAAGTTTCTTTAGAAAAATGTGTAAGGGAGATGACAATGGTCTTCAGGCGTCTGGCAATGGTCCATTTCTTCCACTGAGGTGAACGTTTGTTTGGCAGTTGCCAATTGATCCAGTACCAGACGTCTAAATCTGGCAAAGACTGGTGTCCGCGTTCTCTTGATATCGAGATATATATCGTGCTTGGCGGGATCTGTGTGTGTTTGGCTACGTTCAGGACGAAAGACATCCTAGTACAACGTGAGAAGGTGGGTGTTCTGATGTGGAGTGCAAAGTATGTGAGGCGGGTTATGCACGTGTTGACAAGTACGAGTCAGCGTTGGCTAATCGTCAATGCCCCATATCAACCAGACGCTGCAAATGAGCAATGAAATTAGCACCAAGTAGCGTCCATATTACGTCGGCAATGAGGAATTTCCTTTGGTATGTGATAATCTAAAATAATAGTGTTAGTGTCTCATACCAGTTGGTTTTGAGCTAAGATTTGTTGGCAGCAACCAGAATAAACTGGATCAGAATGATCACGTCTTGTTCTAGAAATTGAATTTTGGTAGAAGGAAATGCAATTACCAGTGTCTACCAAAACTGTACAGCCATAACAGCATCAGGAAGAAAGAAAAGATTAGTTATTGAGGAGGTCACTGTCAAAAGTAGTAGAATACTTACACATTTTTAATCAACTAACAACACTCTGCATATATCTTCAAAGCAGCCCAGAATTTGGAGTGGTATTACCATAACTGCTGATGATGTGTATCAGTAAGTGGCTGAAGAGGTTGTTGGTTTGGGAGTGAGCGAGGGGTGACATGTATGGGTGTTAGGCGGCCATAACCTCACTCTGTCATATCCTTAGGCAGGCTTCAGTGTAAAACCATATTCATGTTGGCCCCTATCAGTGCTGAATAGTTGTCTTCTCCGTCATGAGCAGAGTCGTTGAAGATGGTAATGTGCCAGTATATATGGGCATCAACTTTGTTGATTAAGTCTTTCAATTGCATGGTATCGTCATTGGGGATGGGAGCATGTACAGTTTCATGTAGCCATCCTATCCGAAGGGCACGGAGTAGGTTCATTCCCAGAGGAGAATGAATGCTAGTGATACTGATCATTTACCTGGGAGCGAGCAAATCCTTTTGCTCCACAATTGTTTTTTACAGCAATGAAAATCTTGGCTATAGTGACGGCTGGCAAAAGATAAGTACTACCACTCCAGGAGGTATTTTTGAGACCGTCATACTCCATTAGGGTGTCACTTTGGTCGCAAAGCCAAGCTGAGATTCCTGGGAACCTGTCCTCGGAGATCGCTGCAGGGATATAGCCTGCTTTGCTGCATGAGTAAGTCACACTGTAGATGCAAAACTGAACTTCGGATGCTGAACCAATTATGGTAAAAATTATGAATTGACAGTGAGGATTTAAACAAAAGACAAAGAAAACTATTGAGTTTAATAAGTGAAACTATAAATGTTGAACTGCCGTTTCTCGTCTTGAGAGGAAATCACCCGAAAAGCTGTCTTCGGATGTATGCAACACTTCCTCTCCACTGTAACTCGTCTACCATATGTAAAGGACCTAAAATAATAATAAAAAAAGAATATACACCTCTTGAAAAGAATCAATTTAACGTAAGAAATTAATTGACAATTTTAACGTGAAGGGAATGAAATTCAGCAAGCTAGCTTCGTGAAAACATAAATTTCGTAAATGAACACTCGTTACTAAATAAGAAAAAATATATATAAATTATGTTCGTAGTTAATCTTAGTCAAAATGAAACTATTGGTTTACAAACCAAAGACACAAGTATAATGGTAATTACAATGGTAAATCCTTTACTTTAATTTTTTCGACGTGTTGGCGACCATAATTTAAACTATAACAAGCGTAAATTATATCTAAGAAACAGATCAATCCTATTGAGCCTGCATAAGGTCTCTCAACTGACTTACGTTTCTTTAGATCCTGGTCTTTCGTGGATAGATGATAAGTCCAGTTGCTCGTGTTGCTTCTCTCCGAACATGAAGTCCTATCGCTCGGCCTAGGTGGAGTTTATCGCTCCATGACACTTGAAACTTCAGGGTAAAAAAATGTCAGAAAATCTCCATTCCGGACTGCTTTCTGTGTTGGTCTCTGACTCTACCCCGCTGGGAATCTGTCTTACTGGAATCTGCCTTCCTCTGGATTCTGGACCGCTGAATATAAATACTCAAAAGGCAGAGTGAGTGGATATTTAACTATCAAACCGTCAGTTTAAAGAACTATTCAGGCTCAATAGTAAACAAAGTCGCAAATCATCCTATAGCCATATAACAAATTACCATTAAACAAATGCCCATAGTTCCAACCACCAGCAAAGTAAACAAAAGACATAATGTACTTTTCAATACAAACAAAAATATACGAAAAGCATAAAGATATTTCTTTACACTCCACACCAAGGGTTCTACATTTAATTTTTTGTTAAATGTAGAACTCTGGAATAACTCGAAAATGTCAGCCTTTTCTTTCACATTCCAGGCCAAGGGTTCTATATTTCTATCCTTAGTAAATGTAGGACTAATCCCAAATTATATATGAATATATATATATATATATATATATATATATATATATATATATATATATATATATATATATATATATATGTGAAATGAGCAAAATTATGTACAATTAATAAACCCAACTATGTACAGTTATGTTCCTGAAAGGTTCCTCAAATGTCACTGATCATACCTAGAGTCTTTTGCATGCTTTGCAGAGCAGCTTTCCTCTTGGGCCTCTCTTTATTCTGAGGCTTATCTTCCCCCAGGTTTGCCGTGGTATCGGTAGTATTAACAGAAATATGATCTTTCAATGTTTTAATATTTGATTGTGACATTTCCTTGCTCGTTAATATAGGGATTAAAGATGTGACGTGTCGTCGAACTATCTCCTTGTTTTTGCCTTTAAGCAGAACAGCGTCAGTTACTTCATTAATTACGTTAGTTTTAATGTCTTTAACAACTGCCAATGGGAAATTGGTAGGTTTGCAATTCTCCTCTTTTATCAGTACAATGTCCCCTACCTGTGATTTTTTTGTTGGTAACCGGCTTATATCTACTTTTATCATTGACAGCCTGAGACATCAAATTATTAAAAAATTCTGCATTTTAGGTTTCTATCAAATGTGTGCGCACTTTCTTCAGTTTCTCATAACTTGTTCTTATGGTATCAATAGGGTCAGTGTATAAAGACCAATCAGGATCATTTCTAGTGTTAAGAGGCTGCATGGCTGGAATAAGATTCAAAGATATTAATCCAAGCCATGTATAAACCTTTCTGGGGTAATAGGGTCTGGAATTACGTCATCACTGGTATCTCTTAGACCTTCCGAGAAAGCAATAGGCCTTCGATTAACCAGGTGAATAGTTTGTGAAACCACAAACTCAAAATCTCTGTATTGAAGAACATTTTTCTTGATTGAGCAATGAAGCAACTGACGGACCATCTTCACACATACTTCTACTAATCCCCCAAGAGGATGATGGCCTTTAAAATATTGCTCAAATTTTAATGGACGTACTCCTTGTTCTTCAAAAAAATTCTGGGTTTCTGGATCATTCAGAAAGTCCGTAATTATGTTAGCTCCTGCAACTAAGGATGAACCAAGATCAGATAAACATAATTCAGGCACTCCATATTCAAATGAATGAAGCTGTAAAGCTCTAATGAACTCACCTGAGGTCATGTCAAGACAAACTTTAAATTAATAGCCCTCGACCAAAGGCAAGTTATGCAAAGAATCCAGACTTTCACCTTTTTGCCATTGTAAAGTACAAAGTAAGAGCCTATGAAATTTATGAATATTGTACGAAAGGGAACACTAGGTGGTTCTTGTCTGAATAACCTGTAGGGAGATTGATTTAGTTTAATAGTTCTCTGCTTCAGTTTTCTACAAAGTATGCACTCTTGCAGGATGCGTTTCACAACAGAGAAACAGTGTGGAATCCAAAATTGTCTTCTTAATTCAGACAAAACCTTGTAACAGCCTGAGTGATACATTTTCTCATGCAAATCTAAAACAATTAATTTTGTGAAGTAGCTATTCTTAGGAAGCAAAACAGGAAATCTGAAATTCTTATAATTTTTCCATCTTGAGAATTTGCTTTTCACTCTTAGAATTCCCTCATTATCAGGATATACATTGAGTTGATTAACAATGTTTGGGATATCTTTAACGAACGTAGAATCACTGTCAAAATACCTGAATATCTCGGGAAAATAAATGTGCTGTTCTATTATAATTATGTAATTCATTGTCTTGGCATACAAGTTTTCGTCAAGAACTCTCAGATTTCCATACCTCTCAGGATACCTGGAGTAAAGTTTGCATTTTAGCCTCTCAATAAACTTAAACACGTACCTATGAACAGATACAAGCTTAGACAAACTGGAAAACTTGTTTACAGTCACCAAGTGCTCTGGTTCCCCCTTACCGGCTGCACCAGTCGTGATTTGGCCGGATTTGAAAGACGCAGAACACCCACCTGTTGATGCTAAATGTTCTGCACATTCCTCTTCGGTGGAGCCGAAATTAATTTGATTTTAATTCTCCGAAACAACATCCACTGGTTTTGCCCTGGGGTTTGGTACAATGATATTGATTATATCACTGCGACTTGAATAGAAGTTAGCAGATTCTTTCAAAAACACTGGCCCAGAGAGGAAATTAGACTTAACGGTAGTTTTATATGAAGCTACACGAGTGACAAGGTCTGCTGGATTTTCAATACCTGAAACAAATTGAAATCTTATAGGATGCGTCTCACACAAGGTACTTAAATGTTCTAACCTATTACGAATAAAGGTGCTGTGTTTATGCATCCTATCTAATTGATAACAATAGGAATTAATCCAAGATAAGGACACCAAGCTATCAGAAAACAGATGGAGTTCTTTGATGTTGATTGCTTCAACACATGAGGGCCCAGTTAATTCCTTAGAGATATCTATCACCACTTCTGCACCCAAAGTAATGGCCTGAAACTCAAGGGAAGGCATGCTCTTCCTAGATAATTGCTTGTTCACAAAACGGTTCTTAGCTAGAACAAAGTTCACTTCTAATGACTGGATATCCTGAATAAAGATAACAGTTCCGTATATATCCTTACTACTATCTGTAAAGGCAATCAGTTTATATTCTCCATTTCTCTGGCCAACAAATCTTCTAATTCCGAGGCTGGGAGAAGAATTTGCCTGTCGACATATGTTTTTCCATTCTTTAATTTCTGCATCCGGCAATTTGGAGTCCTAGGTACAGGACGAATCACATTGTAATTTATGTAGAAAGAGCCGTGCTCGATTTAGAATGGGCAAAGTAAAGCCAAATACATCATAGTGACTGGCAATAGTTTTCAAAACATTCCTCTTTGTATTTGCCTCACCATCTAAAACTAGAGGCTTAGTGGATAGGGTATCATCAACTTGATCCCATAAGAGTCCCAATAATTTGACTGATCTGCTAGTTTTCTCTCCAGAGCTGTTATCAATTTCCTCTTGAATTTCAGTATCATTTGTTACAAACTGCTGAAGATAAAATTTATAGGGCTCAAATATTCCTTTTAACTCTTGAAAGGCCAACTTCAATTTTTCACTATTATTTGCAGTAATACTGCCATTATCCATATATATTAATGAATAAATGTGTCTTTTAAGCAAATTTACCTGGTCATCATCATCAGTGTCAATCATCAAAATCTTATAAAGTACAAGTAATAATATGCAAGGGGAACAAACAAGACCAAATGGAAGTCTTAAGCTACGATATGCAACAATACTGTAATCTCCTTTTTGTACATTACGATGCCATAGAAAAAGTAACTTGCTGGAATCTAGATCAGAGAGGCATATGTTGAGAAAGGCTTTTTTAATATCAAAACACAGGAGTTTGGAATCAAAGCGCAACTGTAATAAAGCTGTGGTGATCTTTTGGTTTAAACAAGGTCCACTCAACATGGCTTGATTGTGACTCATGGTTACTCCCTGTAAAGGATTATTTTCACATAAATTAGATAAAAATACTACTCGACATTTTGTAGTGTCACGTTCTGGTTTAAATACTACCATGTGGACCAAGAAACTGTGATTTAGATTTTCCTCCAAGTACTGATCAAGGTTGTCAATTCTTTCTATAATGCCTTGTTCAGATTGCTCTCTAAAGCATTGGTCGATTAATTTCAACTTTACTCCATCACCCTTAGAGTATCTTTGGAAATTTGAATTTAGAATTTTAGTAGTAAGAGTTTTATTTTGCCCTAGCAAATGTTTCACTTTGTGATTCCAGATTAGTGGCATAATTAACCTGCCGTCTTTGTTACGCCTTGTATTTTGAAAAACATAATTTATTATTCTTTCGTTTTCAACTACCTTACCGGGAAATATTTGCGTGTCATAATTAGAGGTATCTTTACAACACTTATCAAGGATCTCTTGAGTAGCTCTTTCCAAGGAAGCATAATTGATTCTCCCCGCATCGTTCACTATTCCTATCCTGCCTTCACTTTCTGTCCGATCATCACAATCTAAGAGAGGATCTAAAGAATTATGACTTGAAAGGGAAAGATCCTCACATGTATACAAAGGCACTTCAGCTTTTGTCTGTTCTTCCCCAAAGCAAGGAGGGAGGTGCTTCAAATTGCTCCTAATTTGATCTGTGTTACCCACTAGCATTACACCTGCGGCAGTCAAGGAATAAACCGATGGTGCATCATTCTCATTACCCCCAAATGAAACTGTTGTTTCAGGAAGACAATAAGCAAAATTTGATCCAAGAATAAAATCTATGTTATTATTTTCATCTTTTCCCTCCTTCAAGAAGTCATCAGCCAAGGAATATCCCCTGTACATAAATTCCCGAACAATTATCTGCAAGCCAGGCAATTTCATTGAAGTGTGAATAGATGGCACACCCGTTGCTTCAATCTCGTAAATATGATCTCCAATCGTCAAAGGCACTTTGTAAGACTTTGTATGATAAACTTTGGAAGAATTAAATCCATTGATTTTGATTCTGAGATCAGAATTTATGACAGGCAAGTTTTCATACTTTGCTCTCTCCTCTAATATGAAGTTTGACTGACACCCGCTGTCCCTCATGCAACGAATCTTTGTCTCTCCCTGAAGAATGCAAGAAAAGGTAGGAAGTATTGCGTGGCTACAGTCTGTGACCTTGAACGACTCAGAAAATTTCTCAACAAATATCATGCTTCAATTACTCTCCTTCACAACTAGATCACTTTGTTTAGAATTTTCCTTTTTCAATTTAACATTACATTGACCACTATCCCTCAGGACTCCACTGCTTTCTTGGCCCATGCATAGAAATCTGAAGTGCCAAGCGCCACAATCGCAACGTTTCCGGAAGTGAAATTTACAGGTATCCTCATTATGATCCAACCTGCCGCATTTTATACAAGCCTTCAAATTTCTTAGCTTGTTGATTTTTAACCTTGGTTCAGGATACTTTTCACATTTGTGAATGGGATGTGAGGAGTCACCATCCTCATTACATAAAGGACACACTTTGAAAACGTTCAGTGACGGGCCTGTTTGGTAGTCAACATTTGCAGCAAAACTCGTAGCTCTCATAGGACAAAGTTCTCTTGCTTTCTGCTTAATTTTATACTGTCGTTGACTGGTTAAATACCTTTCAGTGGCTTCAAAAAATTTATCTGCTATCTGATTCAAAGATGGCCTGGTTTCGTTGGTGTTATGAATTAATTGAGATTGGAAGTTCTCATTTAAACAATGCCAGGCAAAATACTGTAAAATATCCTCTGATGTTATTCTTAAAGCGCTAATGGATCCGCAAATAGAATTAATTTTCCCTATGTAGTCAAACGGTTCTGTATTGTAATCAAGTTTCAGATTCGACATTTGTTTGATGACATTGAATTTTCTAGTGACGAGAGAGGCTAAAGCATTCAACAAAAGATCTCTTGCTAGGTTATAAGAATGCTGTATGCTGTCCAGGGAATTTATCAAAGACAAGGCACGGCCTGAAATTTGCTGTTTCAAAAGTAAGAATTTATCGTAGTCAGAATAATTGAAGCGTTTCGTCGTATCTTCAAATTGCTGAAAAAACCTAATAGGATCCTCTCTCTCTTCACTTGTGTATTTAGGTAAAGGGGCAGTTGCGCTCTTAAGCATGCTGTTCAATGTGCTTCCAGAAACTTCCAGACTGGAAGGATTTGGACTGGATGTAGCCAGATGAGACAGAGTAGACAAACATTCATTGATCCTATCTTCATACTTACAACCTTCTTCAATTTCTTTATCATTTTCAGCTATGGCTTTCGTCTCATCCTCTGAGTTTAATTCCCATTTCAGGGTTCGAATGACCAAGTCGGCTTTTTCAAGCTCATCTTTGAGTCTTTTCAATTTACTAACAAGACAGTCTCTCTCCTGAAGAGTGTTATTACCAAAACTGTCTAATTCAGAATGAATACGGCTGACCTGTCCTCGATAGTTAGCCCTAGAGCTAATCAGAAATTTCAAGTCTTTTGACATGCCTGCGATCCCCTTACAAACCTAATGAAATGCATATAATCTAGAAAGTCACTAATGACTCACTCAAAAAAAATTGAACTAGACCTTCCGACAGAAACTGCTCAAGGGGCACAATGAAAAGTCGTTAAGACCTCTAAGTAAAAGTAGCCAGTTGTTAAAAACAACCCGAAATCACCAAACCAATTTCGAATAGCCGAGCGGATAAGAAAACAAAGGACGGAGAAACGGCAACAACTAGCAAATAACCAACAAGTCCCTGTTCGGGCGCCATATGGTAAAAATTATGAATTGACAGTGAGGATTTAAACCAAAGACAAAGAAAACTATTGAGTTTAATAAGTGAAATTATAAATGTTGAACTGCCGTTTCTCGTCTTGAGAGGAAATCACCCGAAAAGCTGTCTTCGGATGTATGCACCACTTCCTCTCCACAGTAACTCGTCTACCATATGTAAAGGACCTAGAATAATAATAAAAAAGAATATACACCTCTTGAAAAGAATCAATTTAACGTAAGAAATTAATCGACAATTTTAACGTGAAGGGAATGAAATTCAGCAAGCTAGCTTCGTGAAAACATAAATTTCGTAAATGAACACTCGTTACTAAATAAGAAAAAATATATATAAATTATGTTCGTAGTTAATCTTAGTCAAAATGAAACTATTGGTTTACAAACCAAAGACACAAGTATAATGGTAATTACAATGGTAAATCCTTTACTTTAATTTTTTCGACGTGTTGGCGACCATAATTTAAACTATAACAAGCGTAAATTATATCTAAGAAACAGATCAATCCTATTGAGCCTGCATAAGGTCTCTCAACTGACTTACGTTTCTTTAGATCCTGGTCTTTCGTGGATAGATGATAAGTCCAGTTGCTCGTGTTGCTTCTCTCCGAACATGAAGTCCTATCGCTCGGCCTAGGTGGAGTTTATCGCTCCATGACACTTGAAACTTCAGGGTAAAAAAATGTCAGAAAATCTCCATTCCGGACTGCTTTCTGTGTTGGTCTCTGACTCTACCCCGCTGGGAATCTGTCTTACTGGAATCTGCCTTCCTCTGGATTCTAGACCGCTGAATATAAATACTCAAAAGGCAGAGTGAGTGGATATTTAACTATCAAACCGTCAGTTTAAAGAACTATTCAGGCTCAATAGTAAACAAAGTCGCAAATCATCCTATAGCCATATAACATATTACCATTAAACAAATGCCCATAGTTCCAACCACCAGCAAAGTAAACAAAAGACATAATGTACTTTTCAATACAAACAAAAATATACGAAAAGCATAAAGATATTTCTTTACAAATGAATCTCCACTGGCAAAGGATGGCAGTTTCATTGGGCTGGTGTACGTAGAAGTCAGTTTTTTTTGGCAGCAATATAACTAAAGAAGGAGAATGTAAAGGCAAAAAACGGTGTGGAGTAGTCACTCCAGTCCTCATCAATGTAGCAATATATGGTGTTACGTTCTAACTGAAAGGCTAGGTGAGAGCAATTGAGTTTATTCAACAAAACAACTAGCTTATATACACATAGTTGAGAGAATGAATGACAAAAAAATCTCAAACAGTACAAGCAAGCTTAATGTATAATTTTCTGATCGTAACATTTTTGTCTCAATCGAAGTTTTGTTCTGTCTTAATTTTTCATATGATTTATGTTGTTAATAAGTGAACACTTTTCAAAGTGCCGTGATTTATGTAATTTTCATTTTTGCAAAGAGTGTATTATTCAAACCACCATTGTTTAGAATTACATCCGCTCGTGTCCTGTTAAGAACAACAGTAAGTTTCAAACACTTCTTAGGAGTAATTATCCAATTTAGTTTTGAGTGTACTTAAGGGATGTTTGGATAATCGGTGTGTTGTATATTGCTGTCTGGGAGTTATTTACCTGTCTCAAAATTCGTGTATTAATATTTCAAAGTGTAATAGTCATAATGTAAAGCAAACAAGTGAGTTTGGAATTCGAGAGGTTGATCAACTTGCCAATCGTATATAATATAGTATAGGTTGGGTTCACAGTCACGAGCCATAGTATAATATATTTAGTTGCCCATACCAGGGAGCCATATTCATATAATAGTACCCTCAAGCCAAAGAACTCTACCCCAATACAGGGAAAGACCATGATACAAAAGCTAGTGAACTATCCAGGAACTGAAAACATGGTTTGATTTTAGAGTGTCCTAGCTGAGCTGCTATTCATAGCTAAAGAATCTCTTTCACCTTTACCGGAAGGAAAGTAGCAACTGAACAAATATATTAAAGTAGTTAACCCCTTGAGCGAGGAAGAATTGTTTGGTAATCTCAGTGTTCTCAGATGTATGAGGTCAGAGGAGAATATATAAAGAATGGGCCACACTATTTTTTTTTGTATTTTTAGGCCAACGGAAAATGAGCCGAACCCAAAGAAAAGGAAGCAATTTACTATGTCTAGTCAGTCAAAGGACCCAATAACTATCTAGCGGCAGTACCTCAACGGGTGGCTGGTGCCCTAAAAACCTATTACCTGCAAAGTGGATCACCTCCAGCACTTACTCATCCTTCTCAGTTACCTACAAGAAAACTTCCTTGCAGTCCGGTGCAAGAGGTGTACCTTTGATGTCAATGAGGGATCATTCATATGGTACCGCATCACTCTTGAAGAAGTTCACCCCCTCCGAGTAAAGGTAAAACCCTTTCAGAACTTTCCCAAGCTCTAGACAGTTTAAGCACTACAAGTATTCTTGGGCATGATACACTATTATCACTATTTCATGCCAGCTATTGCCACCACTCTTGCCCCCTCTAAGTAGGGTCCACTTCACGAAGCACCCTTATGCAATGCAAAGAATACCATATCACCTGCCGCTGCTCTCAACTTTCTCATGCCATATATCCTTCTCCTTCTCTCCACTGATACCAGTGCCGTCTCAATTGGTGCAATAATAGATCATGTGTTCTGCTTCTCGTCACGTCCATCTTCCTTCTTCAGTAGATAAATGTCGATAGTGCAGTCTGGCTAATCTACCTTCGACTGCAAATTATTGTCTGTCAAGCAACTTCTTAAATAGCACACCCTTTTGTATTCAGACAGGCCACATCTTTCTCCCGGGAAAATAAAGTATACTACTACATGAGTTGAATTTTTCTCATGCACGTTCAAAAATTCTAATTGACTTGCCCGTGGTAATTCTGTTTGTATTTAATCACTGATACAATACCCACGTGTAAAAATTTCTCCTTTTCAAAAGTTTAAAAGTGTTATCTAATCCTGTTTCTGTAGTTTCATTTTGTTTTCTTTTATATTATAACATTTCATATTATTCCTAAACTGATAATGCTTATTTTGTACTTAACTTGATGCTTTTAATACAAGATATATTTCTACCCAACTATATATAAAAATTTCCCTTTTTTCACAAGTTCCAACGGATTAACTTTTTCTGTTATAATTTTTTCACGTCGTTTTGTCGCTATTTTAGTATTAAATCAATTTTCATACTACAAATAACTACTTTGGACAATTTCATTTGAAACTTGTCCTTCTGTTTAGGTTTGATTTTCCCGTTAACCAAACACAGCGTATAATGCAAAAACTTATGATATTTCATCTGGTTTATCCTCCTTTATCTCTGTGCAACCAATGGCTAGTACTATAGTCAATTTGCCCTTGTTATAATGGTTAGCTGTGCATGTAAGTATCGTCCTTAGGAAAAACTTATCAACTGTAGTTTCCCTTATATGAAAACCATAGAAAGCTTCCATGGAGACTGCAATGGTACCACAAGTGTAATTAACAATTTCTCGTAATCATATAATGATATACCACAAACATTAAAAAAGAGGGTTTTGGGCACTACTTTATTATGTTTTTCCTTACAAACCGTTACCCAGAGGAGACGTTACATATATTTTTTCTTTACGCCAGTTGTCTCTAACCTCCACTGCAACGACAATTGGCAGAAAACCCCAATGTTCTCCAACATTCCACGTCCCAAACAGAAGGCAATTCCTTATTTTATGTTTAAGGGAAAAAAAAACGTAGAATTAAATAGAAATAAAAAAATATCTCTGAAATAATGACCCACAGTGCGGCCGTGCACAGCTCAGCATGTACTGCTTGCGAATACATAGTAGCAGTGGTGCTTTTTGTTCTTTGAGAGCAAAGCGAGACACGTTGGAGAGAATACCTTTGGAAGCTTAAAAAAATATACCCGTAACAATGACCAACAAGGCTGGCTAGAGCAGCTGATTACGTACCACTTCCAAGTACATAGGATCAGTAATGTTTCATGTTATTTGCTAGAGAAGCTAGACACTGTGGAGCAAAATACATTATACGGACTGTTTTTGCTAAAGTGAATTATCTT
>NC_090758.1:70064420-70076920 GCF_036898095.1 Palaemon carinicauda
AAAACATACACAAAACCTGTTTTAGTACCGGGCAAAGGAACCCCTTGATTAGGTTTCCCCATCACCTGACAGGTTTCACAAATGGCAACATATTTCTTTACCGAAGACTTAATCCCTGGCCACCAAAATCTCTTGGCCAACTTCTGAAAAGTTTTACCTATGCCAATGCGGCCAGCAAAAGGATCTTCGTGAGCCAAACTCAAAACAGTCTCCTGATACTTGGTGGGAACAACCATCATTTCGTTACCAGCGGCTGAGAGCGCCGGCCTAGTCAACGGACGGTAAAGACGATACAACAGCCCCTCGTACACCACGAACCTAGGCTTGGATAAGTCCTCCGTTCTTCCAAGCTCAAAATCAAATTCATCCTTCTGAGCTTGAATAAAGGATTTTCGGTCACAATCGGGTTTCAACATCTTAAAAATCTCTAAACTATTTCTACATGCTACTGACCCGGGCCAATCTATGTCTACTTCTAAACTAAAAAAATTAATATCGGAGTCTAGATCAACTTCAGCGGCTTTTTTAGCCGCAGCACGAGCATATACCGTCACTGGCCAAGCAGTGATAGATACAATGGGAAACACCTCATGTCCTTGAGTGTCTAATCCCACATCATTTCCCAAAATGCTGTCGATCCCTGGGACTGGCTAACTGTCTACCACAGCCAGCTCAATGTGGTCACTATATTCAGGGAAGAACTTCTCTACCCGAATTAAAGGCGCCAATACTAAAGTGTCTGGGAATCCACTCAGAACTACATATTCACCTGAAAGAGAGCACATGTTCATTAATGACCTAGCTAATACTAAAGACCAAGCTGACCCGGTATCCCTTAGAAACATATGATCTAATGAACCAGAAGACGTCTTCAGCTTACCTTCGTGTACATATTTATTAAAAGGTCACAAAAAAGGTTTAGTTTTATATACTGGGGAAGATATGCCGTGATCCGAGGGATTATTGATGTTCTCCTGGTTAGTATGAGACCCCATGTCATCTACTCTAGCTACCGCTAATACAGTAGACCGACTAGCAGGATTGGTGGGGTTCTGGCTTAAGTAATTCCTCCAGGCAAAACATTGAGCCTGGTGATGTCCCGGCTTCTTACACCAGAAACAGTTCCCGCGAAATGTGCCTGTTTTTCCAGGAGTTACCTGCTTATTAGGGGTAGAAGAAAAGGTTTGATTAAACGTCTCCTTAGCCGGGTTATTATTCTTAGACCAAATTCTACCCCGGCTGGCTACTTTAGGAGGCCTGAAATGAGGAGAGGATGAATTAGTAAAACTAAAATACTTGACCCAGCCTTATGGGTTAGAACAAACTCATTTGCAATTTGGGCTGCAGTGGCAAGATTAACAGCCTTCACATCCTCTATGTGTATTTTCAGTTCCCCTCCACAAACCTTTTTGAATTCCTCAAGACATATGATCTCTCTAGGAGGAAAAAGTTCCAACCTGACGACTTTTCACCCAGTCGTCAAATTTTTCCTCCTTGAGACAAGCATATTCCACGAAGGTCATGGAGGGGGGCTTATTTACCGTCTTGAACTTCAACTGATAAGCCTCAGGTACCAAATTGTACGCCTTAAGTACCAGAAACTTTACCTTATTATAGTTCCGGGCAATGCCTTCCTCTAAAGCATTATACACTCTTAAGGCTTTCCCTAACAGTCTGCACTGGATGAGAACTGTCCAGAATTCTCAAGGCCAAACCAGTCGAGTTGCAATCCTTTCAAAGGCCTTAAAGAATTCGGGAACGTTACTCTCCTCGAAAATAGGGACTAACTTCAACGCAGCCCCAATATTAAATTTGATGAGACCCTGCTTGGCACCTGGCCAACTCACATTTCAACCTAATAATCTCAAGCTCGTGTTTCCTGACCCTATCACTCTCCTCGTGCGCCAGTTTAAAAAGCTCTATCCGCTTACAAATTAACTGATACTCCTCTCCTCCTGGACTTTGGTTAAAAGGAGTAGGATCAATGGTGTTTACTTGCCTACCTCCTGAAATAAAAGGATTAGTAGAGGTACTGGGGTTTAAGGGAAAATTAGCTGGAACCTCCTAAAGGAGATTCACCGGGGACGGATCCTCGAACAAAGACAAACCAGGATTAACACTTACATCCTCCTCTCTTCCCTCCTTGGACACGCCGTCAGACACTGAGTCAGACTTCCCATCGGATGTTACTCTTTTCTCTTCAATGGCAGGTAAGGGGCTACCAATTCCAGTACCTGAGCACGAGTAGCTATGGCCTTAAAAGTTAGACCTAAACACCGAGCACATAGTATCAAATAATTCTTATTCAGTACATGGACATACTGGGCATAATCTACGGACTCTAAAAAGGCACTTGGGTAAAAAACAACACCCTCCAGCATGACAATAACTAATTTACAAAAACAAACTTATATCAAACAATGACCGAAAGCCTCAGTGATGCTCCACCACCATAATCTCTGTATGCACCCGCAAACTATCCTGTCACGGTCGCCGCAATGTCACGACCCGATATGGGTAGACCGTGACCCAGATTCTTTGTTGGATATTAAATGAGATAGTTGGAGGTAAATATGCAAGTACAGAGAATGGGGAGAAACAGTCAAACACCAAGAAAATGAATAAAGTTTAATAACAATATATTAATATCTTAAGACTATGACCTTAAAACTAAAATAACCTTGTACCAAGTCATATTAAAGACTTAAATGAACATATATGAAAATGTACAAAGAAGTACTTAATCCTTCAAGAACAAACTTAATTCCATGCAAAAATAAATACCAAAAACTTAATCACTAAGCATAAAGAATGAATGCAAAATCTTATAACACTAAACATCAAGATTATGTGATCAACTAGAGCGGACCCCAAAGACTATACCTTAAGTCTAACAAGAAACGATCATAAACATCAATGGGATAATTAACTTGAATAAACCTTAGTCCTACCTACTTAACTAAATAATCAATACACGCAAGGCATATAAAGAATAAGCAATATTTCCCCTGAAAGATAATCACGACAAGATACATCTATTTATCAATAATATATATATATATATATATATATATATATATATAGATATATATATATATATATATATATATATATATATATATATATATATATATATATATATATATATATATATATATATATATATATATATATATCAAACCTTACGCCTCACCTATAACGGCAGAGACCAACACAACTCGTCTCTGAGCAAGTATAAAAGCGCAGTAGGTCAGCCAAAATCAACTTAAGACGTCTACGAGGGCAATGTCCCTCTCCAATGAAATTAATTCTTGCAAACGAAGATCCTCGAGGTTGCACGTAAAAGGGGAAAACCTCTTACCTATGGGATGGCTCCCTACGTGGTTCCTCATGACGTGCGATGCAGCACAAAGATCCTTGATCATGGCGAGGTACAGTACGATCCACCCAAAAGTAAACAAAACAAAAGTTAATAACAGTTGTTCAATAGTTATCAGCTACTAAAGGGGGGGTCAATGGACAAAAAGATGAGTTCCAACACTGATGATATACTGAAATCAAAATAAATAATGTAACAGTATATAAAAACACACACACGGACGTGACAAGATATATATATATATATATATATATATATATATATATATATATATATATATATATATATATATATATATATATATATATATATATATGTATATATATATATATATATATATATATATATAAATATATATGTGTATATATATATATATATATATATATATATATATATATATATATATATATATATATACATATATATATTTATATATATATACATATATATATACGTATATATATATATATATATATATATATATATATATATATATATATATATATATATATATATATATATATATATATATATGTATGTATATATACACATATATATACATAAATATATATATATATATATATATATATATATATATATATATATATATAAATATATATATATATATATATATATATATATATATATATATATATATATATATATATATATATATATATATATATATATACATATATATATATAGATATAGATATATATATATATATATATATATATATATATATATATATATATATATATATATATATATTTATATATATATATATATATATATATATATATATATATATATATATATATATATATATATATATATAAGAATGTTTGGAAGATTGAAAGACGTGCACGTGTTCAGGGGTATGGCTAACGGTATGTCTGATCATTTTTTGGTGGAAGGAAAATTGGTTGTAGCAAAAGAGTGGGGGAATAGAGTAGGTGGATGTAAAAAGGAGCTAGTGAGGGTTGAAGAGCTGATAAAACCTGGGGTAAAAAGTGAATATCAGGAAAGGTTGAAAATGGCATATGACGAGGTGAGAGTAAGAGAAACTGGTAATTTAGAGGAGGAGTGGAAGTTAGCAAAAGAAAATTTTGTTGGGATTGCAAGTGATGTATGTGGCAAGAAGGTTGTTGGAGGCAGCATGAGGAAGGGCAGTGAATGGTGGAATGAAGGAGTGAAGGTAAAAGTGGAAGAGAAAAAGAGATCTTTTGAAGAATGGCTGCAGAGTAATAGTATAGAGAAGTATGAAAAATATAGAGAGAAAAAGGTGGAAGTAAAGCGCCAGGTACGTGAGGCAAAGAGGGCAGCTGACCTGAGGTGGGGTCAGGGACTGGGTCAGTCTTATGAAGAGAATAAGAAGAAGTTTTGGAAAGAAGTGAAGAGAGTAAGAAAGGCCGGCACAAGAATTGAAGAGACAGTGAAAGATGGAAATGGAAGGTTGTTAAAAGGAGAGGAGGCAAGGAAAAGGTGGGCGGAATATTTTGAAAGTTTGCTGAATGTTGAGGATGATAGGGAGGCAGAGATAATTGCTGTTCCAGGTGTTGAGGTGCCAGTGATGGGAGATGAGAATGAGAGAGAGATTACAATAGAGGAAGTGAGGAGAGCACTAGATGAAACGAGAGTAGGAAAAGCATCTGGTATGGATGGTGTGAAAGCTGAGATGTTGAAGGAAGGGGGTGTGACTGTAATTGAATGGTTGGTGAGATTGTTTAATGTGTGTTTTGTGTTGTCAATGGTACCAGTAGATTGGGTCTGTGCATGTATTGTACCACTATATAAGGGTAAGGGAGATGTGCATGAGTGTTGTAATTCAAGAGGTATTAGTTTGTTGAGTGTAGTTGGAAAAGTGTATGGTAGAGTACTGATTAATAGGATTAAGGATAAAACAGAGAATGCAATCTGGGAAGTACAGGGGAGTTTTAGAAGAGGTAGGGGTTGTATGAATCAGATTTTTACAGTTAGGCAGATATGCGAGAAATATTTAGCAAAAGGTAAGGAGGTGTATGTTGCGTTTATGGATCTGGAGAAAGCATATGATAGAGTTGATAGGGAAGCAATGTGGAATGTGATGAGGTTATATGGAGTTGGTGGAAGGTTGTTGCAAGCAGTGAAAAGTTTCTACAAAGGTAGTAAAGCATGTGTTAGAATAGGAAATGAAGTGAGCGATTGGTTTCCGGTGAGAGTGGGGCTGAGATAGGGATGTGTGATGTCGCCGTGGTTGTTTAACTTGTATGTTGATGGAGTGGTGAGAGAGGTGAATGCTCGAGTGCTTGGACGAGGATTAAAACTGGTAGACGAGAATGATCATGAATGGGAGGTAAATCAGTTGTTGTTTGCGGATAATACTGTACTGGTAGCAGACACAGAAGAGAAGCTTGACCGACTAGTGACAGAATTTGGAAGGGTGTGTGAGAGAAGGAAGTTGAGAGTTAATGTGGGTAAGAGTAAGGTTATGAGGTGTACGAGAAGGGAAGGTGGTGCAAGGTTGAATGTCATGTTGAATGAAGAGTTACTTGAGGAGGTGGATCAGTTTAAGTACTTGGGGTCTGTTTTTGCAGCAAATGGTGGAGTGGAAGCAGATGTACGTCAGAGAGTGAATGAAGGTTGCAAAGTGTTGGGGGGAGTTAAGGGAGTAGTAAAAAAATAGAGGGTTGGGCATGAATGTAAAGAGAGTTCTATATGAGAAAGTGATTGTACCAACTGTGATGTATGGATCGGAGTTGTGGGGAATGAAAGTGATGGAGAGACAGAAAATGAATGTGTTTGAGATGAAGTGTCTGAGGAGTATGGCTGGTGTGTCTCGAGTAGATAGGGTCAGGAACGAGGTGGTGAGGGTGAGAACGGGTGTAAGAAATGAGTTAGCGGCTAGAGTGGATATGAATGTGTTGAGGTGGTTTGGCCATGTTGAGAGAATGGAGAATGGCTGTCTGCTAAAGAAGGTGATGAATGCAAGAGTTGATGGGAGAAGTACAAGAGGAAGGCCAAGGTTTGGGTGGATGGATGGTGTGAAGAAAGCTCTGGGTGATAGGAGGATAGATGTGAGAGAGGCAAGAGAGCGTGCTAGAAATAGGAATGAATGGCGAGCGATTGTGACGCAGTTCCGGTAGGCCCTGCTGCTTCCTCCGGTGCCTTAGATGACCGCGGAGGTAGCAGCAGTAGGGGACTCAGCAGTATGAAGCTTCATCTGTGGTGGACTTGTGGGAGGTTGGGCTGTGGCACCCTAGCAGTACCAGCTGAACTCGGCTGAGTCCCTGGTTAGGCTGGAGGAACATAGAGAGTAGAGGTCCCCTTTTTTGTTTTGTTCTTGTTGATGTCGGCTACCCCCCAAAATTGGGGGAAGTGCCTTTGGTATATGGATGGATATATATATATATATAGATATATATATATATATATATATATATATATATATATATATATATATATATATATATATATATATATATATATAGATATATATATATATATATATATATATATATATATATATATATATATATATACATATATATATATATATATATATATATATATATATATATATATATAAATATATATATATATATATATATATATATATATATATATATATATATATATATATATATAAGTATGTATATGTATGTATGTTGTCACATACGTGTGTGTGTTTTTAAATGCTGTTACATTATTTATTTTGATTTCAGTATATTATCAGCTCATCTTTTTGTCTAGTGACCCTCCCCCCAGATCGGATCATATATATATATATATATATATATATATATATATATATATATATATATATATATATATATAAACGTATACAGTATACATATATATATATATATATATATATATATATATATATATATATATATATTTATATATATATATATATATATATATATATATATATATATATATATATATATACACAAATATATATATATATATATATATATGTATTTGTATATATATATATATATATATATATATATATATATATATATATATATATATATATATATATATATATATATATATATATATATATATATATATATATATATATATATATATATATATATATACTGTCTATATATATATATATATATATATATATATATATATATATATATATATATATATATATATATATGTATATATATATATATATATATATATATATATATATATATATATATATATATATATATATATATATATATATATATACATATATATGACCCGATTTGGGTCGTATTGGGGTTCAATCAGTTTTAGGAAAACACGAATTGTGAGGGATTTCATGCACAAATAATAGCCGAGTTGATCATTTTACACATGCTGTATTCTCTTAAGTTTACAAGGGCGCCCTTAATTATGATTACGTTACGTTACTAAGAAAAAGCCCTCAGAAAAATGGTACTCGGTTTGGCACACATGTTGGTACCTGCCATCCCTAACGTGACACACTCGCAAGGCCTTCAAAACCAGACTGTCTCCTATGGGCAGTTTCCCCATCGCCCATAGATGGGCATCGCGATGCCTGATCAATGATTGGTTGTTTTGACTCGAAAGTCTCATAACAACCAATCGGGAGAGGGTTTGGTGACACCAAGCCCAATCTAACTTATAACCGTCATTTTCGTAGTGCCACCCAAGTCACAGCGTAACCGTCCTTCCTCTAACATAGAAGAAAAATCTGTTGACAATTCACTTTTCCCGATAAGTAACGGCCAACTTGACTGTGATCAGTTCATCCCTCCTTTCCCAGATTTTACATCCCGTAAAATTCACACTTATCAGATTTTTTCTCAAAACAAATCTTTTTTTTTATTTTTTTTTCTTCTCTTTTTTATGAAACTTTTCAAGTTTTTTTTTCACTTAAACAAAAACTTTCGTTTCTCTTTACATTGCCGCTGAGTACCATCCTCTTCGGGTGTATGCAGAAATTAAAATTAAAAATTAAAATCAGAGGGCCGGTTGGCGTGTTACAATTGCAAGTTATACAAATATGAATGTCACGCCCATAATAGGTCATACAGAAACACAAAATTCAGGTTTAATACATCATCACCGAAATTTGGAGCACAAAATCAGAAAAATAACAATGTTTTACCAACAGTTCCTTCAATGCAACAAAAATTTTATATGAACCGACAATCATTACATACACAAAACAAGAAAATGAAAAAAAAGTTAAGAGAAACCAAAAGGAACAACTTACAATCCTAACACTCTTTGACACATTTACCATTATAAGAAAACCATTTCTAACACATCCGTGACACTGCAACAAAGAGCAAATTCAAACAGTGAATAATAATAAAAAAGAAAAATACTTATCAATAACCGAGCAATATTATTTCTCCTGAAAAACAAAAACATAAGTATTGATGTTCAATTATCAACCCATGATTAGCAATTACCCGGAACAGCACTGAAAACCTCCACAGAGACAAATGAAATTTTTCAAATACAGTACAACAATATGGAAAAACATACATAAAAACATTGGTAATAGCAAAATTGGTATCAACATAAAATAATAAAATTTAGATGAATCTTGATACAAATGTGAATGTAACAGAAAATTTATCAACATAATAAATAAGTATACCCGTGATATGCTTAGAACAGAAAAGTTAAACACATTTAGTACATCTTTTCACAATACACTCGTAATGAACATACGTAAAAGAAACCTGATTTTTATGACCTCAATCACCTCGTGGTAGACATTATCTCAAGGCCCATGTCCTCCCGCACTCTCTCGTGCCCTAAGTATGGCACTGACACATGCTCAGGTCTCTTCCTCACTTTCCTCCCCCAAGTAGCCAGGTAGCCTGGGGTAAGGTGGTACCGGCTTATTCAAATACCACACCAAGTTATACTCTCGGACCGGGCGCATATGCAAAAGGTGATACTTGCCTTTGGTCCCGGTCCGGATGTGTTGGATGACTGCCGTATCGGATTTAATTTCTTTTACACGATACAGTCCAACATATGAGGCTTCCAGTTTATGCTTCCTCGGTTGCAACCTTGTAAGATAGATTCTGTCCCCTATCTGTATATCAGACGTTCGCGTTCGGAAACGCTGATCGTATTTCGTCTGGTATTTCTCAATGGTCCTCGGCAAGTACTTTTGGGTTATCTGAAACACTCTCTGAGCCAAATTACACATCATCACCCAATATTGTTCTGTATTGTATAATGGCAGGGTGTGGGGGTCCATGACAACGGTATACGGCAACACAGGGTCCTGCGCAAAAAGCATAAAAAACGGGGTATCCCTAATAGAGCCATTATATGCCATATTTAGGGCGAACTCCGCCCACGGCAACATTTCCACTCACTGGTTTGGGTTGTCCTCCACAAGATACTTTAAAATATTTGTCACCTCTCGGTTATTGGACTCGACGAGCCCATTTGCTGATGGCCGATAAGAGGTGATAGTGAAATGATCTATTTTCATGATCTGGGTTATCCCCTTGCACACTTCATTCACAAATTCTCTACCGTTGTCACTTATCAATGTACGTGGACATCCGTACCTCACTATGGAGGAGCACAACGCCTTCGCAACCGACACTGCGGTCTTGTCCACCATTGCACACGTATGGGTGAAGCGTGTGAACGCATCCACAAAAACACACGTACTTAAACTGCCCGTCACCGGGGGGGAATGGACCCAGGACGTCTATATGCACTCTATTAAACTTAACAGGCACTACTGACCATGTTCTGGCCTTCGGAATCACATGGATGTGGTTCCGCACAGTGTTACACACATGGCACTTATTAATAAACCTAACAATGTCTTTCTTCATCCCTAACCAAAAAAAAAATGACTCTCTGGCCCTTCTCAAGGACCTCTCTATACCCGCATGTCCTGCGTAGGGACTTACATGAATTACATGGATGGCTTTCTCTATCAAAGAGGAAGGAAGAACAACGCGAGATCGGATATCTCCCAGTCTCTTCTCATATTTATAAAATAGGATATTGTCTTCGATGAAGAACACATCCCTTCGCATGCGCAGAAAATCTGGGAGCTTGCTACTCGCATCTCTCACACACCTCTTGACCTGTTCGATCCAAGTTTCAGATTTTTGTCCAGCAACAAGCTCACCCACACTCCAGCCACACAAATCGACCACACACTCATTCACGGGGCATTCTCTCTGAGTTCCCCTGTGGAACTCCCAACATTCACATTCTCCGGACAGTTCTCGTCCTCTCTCTCTCTCGCACTACAGTTGCCAAGATCTTCCCGTTTTCTATGTGCTCCTCCTACAGGTGTATTTGACCCTGAACTCTCCTGTTTTTCCTTCCGCCTTGCCGACCTAGTTGTTACTGCCACTATGGCGGTCCTGGAGAGAGCGTCTGCTACTTTATTTGACTTCCCGCAATATGCTCGAAATTTACAATATCAAACTCTAACAACCGTTCAATCCACTGAGCTTGCCGAGTATTTAACTCCCCTTTTTTAAACAAGTCTCGCAACGGCCAATGATCTGTATTTATTTTAATTTTTTGCCCAAGCAAGAAGTAGCGGTGTCTCTCCAGCATCCATAGAATTGTCAATGCCTCTCTATCGAGGGTACTGTACCTAATCTCTGGTCCCTTTAAAGCTCGTGAAGCAAAACAAATAGGCCTCTCATTCCTTTCATCATCAACCTGAGAAATGACTCCGCCGATCGCGATCTGACTCGCGTCGGTCGATACCAAAAACGGCCGATCTTTAATGTCTGAAAAGCACCTTTTTCTCTTTCTCCCCACTGAAATTTGGGCCACTTCCTCAATGAATCCAGCGGTTGTGCTATGTGACCGAAGTTCTGTATAAACTTACGGTAATAGCCAGCGAGCCCGAGAAAACTGGCTACTTCCTTAGCGTTTTTTGGCTCTGGAAATTCCCTGATTGCAGCTACTTTATCGGCACAAAGCCTTAGGCCTTCGGATGTTAGTATATGCCCTAAAAATTCTACTTCTTGTTGAAAAAATTTACATTTGTCTAAATTGATCTTCATCCCCTGCCGTCTCAAGGCTTTTAACACTTGTATAAGATTTTTTTCATGCTCGTCTGCCGTAGCCCCAATTACAATTATATCATCCAAGTAGACAAAAACACTATATCTTAACAATGAAGCTAACACAGACATCATCACACGAGAAAAATGGGCAGGAGCATTCTTTAATCCGAAAGGGAGATAACCATACTCAAACAATTGATCATTTGCTATAAAGGCCGTTTTTTCTTTACTTTCGTCATTTAAGGGAATTTGGTGATACCCGGACTTTAAATCTAACGTAGAAAAAAACTTGCTTTCCCTGACTTTAAGTAACAGTTCCTCGATAGAGGGCAGAGGGTATGCATTATCCTTGGTCACAGCATTTATCCTCCTATAATCTACGCATAACCGAAAAGAACCATCCTTCTTACGAACCATCACAGGGGGACTCGCTTTCTCGAATCGTACCTTGCTCTTTTAATTTATCTATTTCTCTTTCAATTGTCTCTACATGACAGACGGGAGTCCTATAAGGTTTAGAACGAATTGGGGGGTGACTACCAGTCTCGAAGTTAAATGGAAACTTAGTAATTCTCCCTGAGGGTTCATCTCCAACTGCAATTACGTTCGCAAAATTCTCTACAATATCTCTTGCTCTCTTATGATAATTAATTAGGGTCACTCCAATAGCAGTTTGACGGAGCTTTCTCAGCCTGTCCTCACCGGGACCTTGACCATGGAGAGCCAAGGTCGCCAATGTCTGTTCGGCTGTCACAAAAGAACATAACTCAAGGTCGCAGACTGACTCAGTGCCTAAGTGGAACGAACCACTGGGTACTTACACTTATAAAGGGAATTTCGACCTTTCCTTCGGTAACGGTGGTGACCCCTGGAGACATGGAATCCTGCCACTTTTGATGTGGTTTTACGTACACTAAATCACCTTCACGCATTTCCGGTGCGGGTGCCACTGATAGGTAGTAGAGGGAGGATGGGGGGATTGATTCACCTGCCTCCGGCCCGGCAGGAACCGCCGCTGCTATCCCCTTAGCAGTATAAGCGACCCTAACTCGAGGCCGAGTTTCCCCCATAATGGGTCTCTTCT
>NC_090758.1:70081920-70124420 GCF_036898095.1 Palaemon carinicauda
AACAAGATAAAGATCAATCTGTCCTCTGGACAGCTATTAGTTTATCTCTAGACATTACCTTAGCTAAGAAATCACTATCTACTTCAAAGTCATTTACCTTTTCTCCTGTTTCGGACCGAGTGACTATATGTGTTGGGGCTTGTTTAAGATCTACCTTCTCATCATCCATCAAAGGTTTGTCCAAAACTGCCCTATCATCCATGGGGGTATCAGTTACAATTAAATTTGGTACAATCAATATCTCGGCTAAATATTACCCAATAGCAATGAAACTCCTTTTACCGTCAATTCTGTAACAATTAACCCTAATTAAACTTTCCCTTTTACAAGTGGACAATCAAGGTAGACACTGGCAAGGGGAATGGATGAGATTTCAGTAAGATCCCTTACACCCACTGTTCAGCAGGCCAATTAAGGTGATTAGCAGTTTCCACAAATATCCGAAAGTAATCCTCTGGATCATACTCTGTGAATAAGGGAACTAACTTCATATTTTTAGTCCGGTCAAAGGGAGATAACTCTTGTTTCATTTGCCTATTCTGAAGATTGCTTGAAGCCCTCTCTTGTTCCACCTTGATAGTTAAACTAGCTTCTAATTCTAATTTAGCTTTCCCCTTTTCAAAACTTTTCTCTTTCTTCCCTAGCTATAATTCTAACTTAGCATTCTCCATTTCAAATTTTTCTCTTTCTTTTTCTTTCTCCATTTCAAAAATTCACTTCTCTTTTCAGTGGCTTGCAAAGCTAACTCTTCCTATCTCAAAGCTAACTGAGCTTTTTCACGCTCGACTGCAAGACGTTCAAACTCCAGCTTTTGTTCACTTGTAAGGGAAAGGGTTTCTGGAACAAGTTACTGCCTAGCTTCGTCACCAAAGGTTCCAATACGCATTTAGTGAGCTATTATCACTTTCCTAATGTCAAACTTACGCATACTAGAACGTACCTCAAGCTCTAAATCCCTTGCTATTCCAATTAATTCAGACTTCCTAGCATCGGTAAGGGTATGCAATTTAGAGGAAGGATCCGCCACAAACTTTTGAGTATCAAACTTCGCTATTGTGAAAATTAAAAAGAAACTTCAAGAACAATATAAACAACTGAATTAGAATTTTACAATTCTTAAATCGGAGGTAAGTTAATTAGGCACTGACTCCGCATAAAACCATAAACCACACATAAAATATTTTACTCCCGGTTCAAACCAAAATGAAGTCAAAAGGAAGTACCGTCGCTCAGCTAACAACTGTAACTTACTACACTTTGATTAGAGCAGTAACTTCACACACACATGTCGAGGCGTTGAAAAGATTCATTACACTTTACAGAAAATGAAAAATGCAAGAGACTGGTATCTAAGGACCCAGGGAAAGAGTATAAGCACAGATTAACTTTTTAACCCGCGCACTGAGTCTCGGTTAAGAGAGGAAGGTGGGGGGGGGGGACCATAACAAGGTCACTGGCAGTCGTTTACTAAAACAGAAGTGGCCACTTTCTGTCACGAAAAATTTACGCACAATAAAAATAGATTCTTCAGCGGTCTAGCAAACACAAAAACAGTCACCTAACTAACTATAACTCAGGATGATTATATCACGCAAGGTTGAATAACGAGTTACCAACTACATAAAAAACAACGGATTCTTAACGAATTTGTCAATTATTACATACCCACCAAGTTTAGCAAATAGATCCCTGTCGGGCCCCCATAATATTATAACAGTCGGGAGAGTGAAGGGTCATTTACCATTTTAGCAGGTGGGTTCAATGGACCATAATAGTGATAAAATAAAGGTATTTGAATGAGAATATGATCAAACAAGATTTAAATATAATGCAAAAATTATTAACAAAACATTAAAATTAAACTTCCATATATAAGGAACACAAAGGTCATAAAGGACAGGAATGACAATAGGACAAACGACAAATGACAAACGACAACCACGTCTCGAAAAGTAATCACAATGGAAATTGTGAACATAATAATAATAATAATAATAACAATAATAATAATAATAATAATAATAATAATAATAATAATAATAATAATAATAATCAAAAGTACAATTCGCTATTAAACCCTTACAATAATATCACTTATACTTATGTTATAGATACATTACAATTAAAGGTTAAATTTTATTTTCTGTTTAAATTTAGTTCCCATTTTTTGCACCATCCTCCATTCTTGCATCATGAATGAAGGTTGCATCTCTTTTTTTTTTCTAAATTTATCTTCTATTTTTCAAGGTTCCCAATTTTCGCAATTTCCTTAGTTTTTGTACCAGGAATAAAAGTGGTATTTTATATTATTTTCATATTTATTTGTATTCGTATATTTCCCCAGTTTTTGCAGCCACATTCATCCCTGTGCCATAGGAAACTAAATATTTCCACCTTATGGTTGAGCCAGCCACTTTTTTTAAGACGGTTTACAGCAAGGTATTTCTCCTCTTCCAAATCCAATTGGCCCTCTGGTTTTCTGACTGGTGTGCAAGGAGGGTTATTTCCTTCCCATCATGCAGCATGAGTGTCTTGTAATTCTTCCAAGTCTCATGGGTTGATGATCAGTTGAATTTATGAAGTATGATATCTCCCCTATCACTGGTAAAATAACCAGACAGATTAGAGGGAGACCATTGCAAAATATTCGAAGGGGGTAGTCTTATGGGCCATGAAGGACGAGGTTTCTCTATTGAGTTGGTAAAATATAGTCCCACAAATAGTGTGTACATAAATGGTTAAACCGGAAGAAGTGTTGGTATTGCAATCCCTTACAAATAAAAAAAAATTTCTGTCTCGAAAATTCTGTGGCAGTACTGCAAGTAAGTGTGTTCTTGGAATCACATATCAAATCGTCAACTCAGTCCAGACACTGAGTAGTAAGTTCTTACCAGGGAGGGTCGACAAATGGCCCTAACCTGTCAAAGGTAAATGGTGCTGCTGTGTAATAATGTTCCGGGGGATGTTACATGTTTCGTTATAGCCACAAAAAATCTTGGACTATTTTGCTGAATATGATAATGGATCCTACAGGCATAGCAGCATAATTAACGTTCCACAAAGTATAACATGTTACTTGAAAGACTGGAAAAATCACAAACAATCTGGCTGAAAGCTCCAATGGTTTTTACATAAGGAGTATGGTTCAAGTACTGTTGAGTAATTAATGATATTTTTTTTTATATTACATACCCTTAAAACCACACAAAAAATCCGTGGCATTCTTGTCAAAAGTAAGCATGGTTATTACCTACTGAACATGGTCCTTATATCGAGTTGTAAATGATAATCCTGATGATATTAAAGGTTCTAATATATTCCCCCTAAGAAACCTAGATAATTATGCTCGAAGTAAGCTTGGTTCCTGAGCAAAGAGCATACCCTAGATTCCATTTTGCAATCAATGGTCCGGCTGATGTTAAACTTTCTGTTAAAGCAAAGAAATATCACAAATAATCCTACTGGGACAGCTACAAGTCCCTGGTTGCAAAGGATAGTCCTGTTACTGCAGGACAATTAGAGTTCCCGGACATGTTACTTGTTCTGGTGAAGGACCTTACCCACACACACACACACACACACATAAGAAAAAACAATAACAAAAAAACAATATATCCTGCTAAAGTGCTCATGGTTCATATATACATATATTGGTAATGGTACTGCCCTGTAGTTGTTCCTGGTACTTTTACCTTTTCAGATGAATTGAAAATAGAGTAGATAATCCTGCAGGAAGTGATCACTGTTCCAGTATAACAGGGTCCTACTACTCAAATAAAATAAAATATTTTCCTGGTACTTTAACATGTCATAAAGAGACATCTAAAGTTACTGGACAATCCAGATGGAATTGCCCAAAGGTCCTGCATGTTACTAATATATGATTAACATTCCTGGCGAATTTGACTTTCTCGATCCTCTTTTTGGTCACTGCTCATTTTTTTTTTCGCCTGCACAATAGTGTTACCAAAGATAAAAATCTTAATTTGTTGATGAGGGAAAATACAATACAAAGACTTCTTATTCAGATTTTTTTTGGGGGAAAGGATATCAGCTGTGACATTATTCTTCCAATTTATGATAATTATCTTGTAACTCTTTCTTCTTTTCTTCTTTGATGGCTGTTTTCCCGGTCACATAAAACAGGAAAACCCTATTCTCTAGAGGACCTCCAATGTCGTTTTACCTTGTTCGTTCAGAGTATATATCGTTTCAGATCATGTATTGTTCATTTACTGTTAAATCGTCACTGTTGTATGATTTTTTAAATAAGAAAGCTTTCAGTTTCCTCTTGAAAGCCTTAATGTCTTCAATCATTCGAATGTTTCGTGGGAGCTTATTGTAGTCTCGGGGCCGCATATTTAAAGGCTCAAAAGCCTAAAGTAGGCATATATCTAGGTTCCAACAGTTTGAAGCCATCTATAACTATTCTCGTGTCGACACGATTTGTTGACTGTGAAATATGTAGCAATTCTCTTAAGTATTTTGGACGACCGGTTCTGATAACTTGTTGGGTTATTGTACATATCTTAAATTCAATTCTCACTTTAATCGGCAGCCAGTGTAAATTGATCAATATAGAATAGGGGTCATCCTTTCTCTAGGTGGGACACCTTGTATCATTCTTGCTCCTCTGTTTATCATGTTTTGTAATTTCTTAAGTTGCACTTTTGGAAAATTGTAATAGATAGAGTTGCAGCAACTCTATCACAAGTGTCTTTATAGAATTTTCGTCCAGGTACTTATTCATAAACACAATATTTTTCAGATGATAATCAGCATTTTTTATTTATTTATTTATTTGGGAATTTAGAGACAGGTTACAGTCAAGAAAACGCATTTTGAGCGAAGCGAAAAATCTATTTTTGGGTGAGATAGCCATGTCAACCTGACGGAAGTTCCTTCATAAGTAGCTTCCTTGGTTATATGTGACTACAGTGATATATCCCGGAGAATTTACCGAAGGTATACAGAATTCTAACTCCTGGAGCGAATATCTCTTAAAATTTTAAAAAGCAATATCGCGTAAGGACGTATTGGCACACCTCATAGCAATCTGCACCCCAGATAGAGTTTTACGCTTTGAGGAGGTGTGGCAAAATAAAAAGGGGGGCCCTCCAAAGGCCATCCCCATTCCCGTACTACTATTGAGAGTACAACAGCGCCATTCCTACGATAGTGGCCATTCCTTGTAGCATTGAGCATAGGCTGTTACAGATACAGTACTACGGTTGGGAAACTGAAGGTCTCTTCTTCAGAAGAGATGGGTGGGTCCATCAGGACGACATGGCTATCTCACCCAAAAATAGATTTTTCCCTTTGCTCAAAATCCGTTTTTTGGGCTCAAGCCATGTCGTCCTGATGGAAGTATACCAGAGCATTAATGTATCTGTGGATTTTCATCAGTGCCTTGACCTTATATCAACCTTTTCCATGGTCATGGGGACCATATGAGACCAGTGACGTTACCGTTATTTGTCATAATCACTAATCATAAGCAATGTTAGTGCTTCCTGCCTCCTACAGGGAAGAGTCATCTAGACATTTGAAAAGGGATTTATAGGTTAATTAACATAAATAGTATGACCAAACTTAAGCACACACTGAATATACAAATAGTCTCAAGTTGTATATTTGTCAATATAACATCAGTGTCTCTTATGTCTATCATTTGATGCATGCAAAAATATGAAGGATGCATACTAGGTAAGATAAAAACTCTGGCATGTATAGATACAATTGTCTGGCGAAGGTGGACGCACTACATTCTAATAGACATTTATTTCTAATAAATGACTACAAGAGATGGTTAGCAAAACGAATGTAGTTTGACAATGGGATTATACCTGAAACGAGTACAGGAACCATATTTCTTTCTTGAAGGAATGAAGTCAAGAATGCCACTCTAGATTGAAGAGAAATTATAAAATAATCGCTCTTCATAATTCCTGTACTGGTTACCTCTATCTGCACTATGTACTTCGTACACCGGCACTAGTGCTATCTGTATAATTCCACACCTGGAATTTAGAACAGAGCTAGTGTTACCATGGTAGCACTTAATCAAAAGAAGACATACTCAAGAAGGATGACCTCTTCTCCCCTTAATTGACAGTTCCAGTCCATTATCTGTTCATCATAGAATGGACGGCAGGGTAAATATTCTACCTGATGTCACCACATACTGCTTCAGATCATGGACTATATAGCATAGTGTTTGTAGAACACACTGGATGATTCTCATCCAGTACATATGCGAGGACAGGTGAGGTCCCAAACCATTAATTGTTTATCACAGTAATTAGGGTTTTAATACACTACCTGCCGCACTACGAAGTGTTTCAGTTCATGCACTTGTTTTGCATAGTGTTTGTAGAACACTCTGGATGATTTCCATCCAGTGTATGAACGAAGACGCTCAAAGTCCATATACTGAAAGTTCAGTGATGAAGCAATCTTTCTCGGATCATGACCTGCGGGAGTACTTTCCGGATCCGATCTACGAATAAAGTAAGTGAGCTTCGCCCTTAGTTGATTTAGAGATAAATTTGATCCCGAAGTTTCTCCTTTAAGGAGCTGTCCTCCCCTGAAGTCTGAAGTTCTACGAAGATAGACCTTTAGACACTATACAGGACATAGAGATACATCTTCCTTCAGAGGACAGATTCTCCAGGGACCCCACCTCTTAGTGGGTAGTTCGTTTTTTGCGAGATAGGATGGATCAGGAAAGAGGTTCAGTTCTCCTAATTCCGTGAACTGAATGTGGCCCTCATCTCTGGATAGGGCCACTATTTCACTAAGTCTAGCCCCAGAGGCTATAGCATATAGGAAAATAGCCTTTTGGGTTAGGTCCTTAAGAGAACAATCTTCATTGTTCACAGATGAGGCATAATGTAAGACCTTGTCCAAAGACCAAGAGATGGGCTTTGGTGGTACTGCGGACCTGAGTCTAGCACATGCCTTCGGAATCTTATTAAAGATTGCATTCGCCAGATCCACTTGGAAGGCATATAGGAGAGGCCTAGTCAAAGCTGACTTGCACTTATTTATCGTATTGGCCGCCAGTCCCTGGCTATGAAGGTGGACAAAGAAGGACAGACATAAGTTCATAGAAATTTCTTTCGGTCCTTTTGTTTTAACAAACGCAACCCACTTTTCCCAGGAAGACTCATATTGTCTTCTAGTAGACTTAGCCTTGTATTCTTCTAAGAATTCTATATTACCTTCTGAGATCCCAAACCTCTTTCTAACCGCTAGAGCAAGAAATTCATAATATGAAGGGTTTGGGTTCTCCGTGATAAACCGAAGGCAGTTGATTTCTGAACCTTTGGAAATATAGCTAGGATCGGAGATAGGACCGCCCTCATCTAGTCTATCAGTCCCATTAGAGGATCTTCGTTAAGGGCTCTTTAGCGAGGTAGTTTCTTGAAGACGCTCGTGATAAAGAGGTCTAGCTGCAGTTCCGGGACTTGTTCCCATCTGGGAGGGAATATGTCTGCGTCCATGGACCATTCCAACTCTATCGCCTTGGATCGTGATAGAGTATCCACCGTCACATCGTGGATCAGTTGTAAATGAACTGCTGTTAGGTGCCATCCCTTTAGGAAAGGGATGGGTAACTTCACCAAGACTGTACGAGACGTTTGATTGTGAAGTCTTATTTGATCTCTTCAAGCGTTTGATGCGTGTTTTCTCCAGACTCTTAACGCATGCTTCCGATGTGCTCTTTGCACTAGGTCTGTCACTATTGCGAACTGGGTAAAGTTTACCGCTTTTCCTTGTTGGCATTTTGGGAATCTGATCGATTAGCTGAGTCTCTTGACAGACCTCGCGAGCTCCTTTAAAATTCCCAAGGGAAAAGGGAGTTGATGTGACTGAGGGCTTCGATGGTTTTTTAGCAACGAAACCCTAGAGCTGGAAAAAGTCGAGACTTCTAGAAGCATATCTTGCATCTGTGATGTCCCAGGAACCGGGTCATCTATATGAAGATACTTAGGACTATGAGTCTGATACGTATCTATTCTAGGATGAATGTTACTCTCCGTGACATGAATCCTAGATAGGAGGAAGGGGGGTGGCTGACTGGAAGGTTCCGGAAGACACCATTCAGGTCTGACAAGACTACGAACACCCTTAATTGGAACAAGGTCCATATGTTCAGAAGGATTAACATTCAGAACTTGTAGTTTATTATAAACATGTTGAGTGGCGACAGGTTCAGAATGACTCAGAGATTTCTTGAGTCCTTCTCGTGAACACAAAATAGCCATCCCTGGAACTCGACGACCCATAGCTTTCTTACTACCTGTATGCTCTATAGCTCCCAGGTATACTCCTCCAGGATGGTTTTGAACTGTAGGAGAAGGTAAAGAGATAATAGTAGGGACATTTCTGTTTTTAACCAATGGCTCATCTTGAATAGGCTCTGGACCAAGGGATCAAAGGTCCTGCGATCTTGAGGGAATGTTCCTCCTAGCCGAAGCGTCTTTATGCCTTGAATAGTCAACAGGCTTAGACTATTGACCATCTGCCTGTAGCATCGTGGTCACTGGAATAATGGGCTGTCGTTGAGCAGTCCGGATATTTCCAGTATTTTCGATCTTCTTTTTAGGTTGGGGACCCACAACCACGGAAGATTTTCTCTTTGAGGAAATGCCCCATTTCTGGAGAAGACTTATGTTCTCCATGGTGGCATTCTTAATTACTTCCTTAATGACCTCTTGTGAGAAGAGGTCTTTACCCCAGATGTTGGAAGATATTAGCTTTCTTGTTTCGTGTTTCACTGTTGCAGCAGCGAACACAAACTCTCTACATGCTCTCCTAGCCTTCACAAAGGCGTAAAGGTCCTTTACCAAGGTAGCCATATGCATTTTGGCTATAACCACGAGCATGTCTGGGGTGTTTTCGTAGGTTGAACACAACTCTATGTAGTTTTGTAGAGAAAGGGATGTCGCAAGCCTCTCCTTTGACTCATGTTCATTAAACAAGAGCAAATCGGACAATTTAGGGAGACATACATTGAATTTTCGACTTGCGACATCCTTGTCTAATTTTCCTACTGAAAAGCTGGTGACAAAGGCTTGCACTCATCGAGTGTGGGACATGACTCACCCGACTCTACAGCTTTGGTAACGGAAGTAAATGCCTGCCCCATAAAGGGGAATGAGAGTGAAGTAAGAGCAAGAAAGGAAGGGTGTCTGTTATTCAGTGAGAATACCTTCTTCTCTGAATAACCCTCCCTTTTCAGACTACCTGAAAGGATAGTCTGTGCCTTATCATGGTCAAGAATCATGACCTCCTTTGGTTCCGTTCCTTTTCCTGACTTTGGTTCGTGCTTCAGTCGAACCCAATAATTAGGGAAAGCATCAAAACTTAGCCAAAATTGAATTTTGTCCAAATGAACAGAACCTATTTTCTCTGAGATGTAGAGATTGCCATTTGAAATCGACATCTGTTCCGCAAACCTCCAGGGATTGGTTATGGAGCATGTTGGAAGGTCTTGATTCATGGGTCGTTTGACTGACCCATGGGAAGAGGCAAGAGAAGCTTTACGAGGTTCTATCTTGCATTTTACTTCCTGCTTTTTTTTTTTTAAAGAAAGCTGATTCTTCAGTTGGGTACATAATTGTACCGCATTATCCAATAGAGGGGTAGAAGACGAAGATGTTGACATCGATGGCTCTATAGCCGGAATAGGCGGAGGAAAATCTGACACAACAAATTTCTCTTCTACCTTGGGGCATTTCTTGCCCTCAATCCCAAAGGTTTTCTGGCCGTCAGGGGATGTAGTTGGCTCCTGAGGCACTACTATTTCCTCGCTTAGCTTCGGAAATAATAGCTTACGCATCCTATCATTAGGTAGGAAAGGTCCCGGAGAGATCTTTTGGAAGCCTCTCACCCAGTTGTGTAATTTATACTGAGCTGTATCCCTAGTCTCCGTAGACTTGGGATTTTCAAAACCTTCAGACATCAATGTATCACATATATTGCAAACCTGTGGGTTCCAATAATGTAGGGATCCGGAAATAATATTGCAAGGGGCTTGCAACCTACAAGTATTATGACCTTAAAAGTGCTTACTCTTGGCCTTTCAGAGGACTGCAGCACAAGATATCTGGTGTTCCTCCTATAAAGAAAGGAAAACCAAATGAGTATACAAGGGATTATTTCTCTGATAATCAACATGTAAATGTCATCTACAACAGAATTGCTTAGGATAGTAAGCTATAAAGGGATAGTAGGCGATACATACTTGTGTACCCCTGAGAGCAAATGCTGCTACCTCCCCTCAGTATTAACTTCATGGAGCTTTCTCTATTGAGAAACTCCAAGTAGAAAGGCTCTTACCCCTAGGGGTAGAGAAGTATCAAATCACTGTCCCAAATAATGTTAATACTGTGGGGTCAGGATGACTGATTCTAGATCAGACTATCGAAGAAAATATTCATTCAATATATAAGCGGTATCAGCGGAAATCTTGCACAAGGATACCCAAGGTAAGTTAGAAATTACTACTGTATAATGGTACAGTAGTTTTCTAATTGCAGTAAGTCTATATTGCAATTTACTGGTTATTGTACCTTATGTATTGTATTCTAGTCATTATGCTGCCTATGACAGTAGGGTCCATCTAGCATGAAGCTAGCTGGACTAGGAAAAAAATAAAGACATATATTTGTATATCCCACTCAGTCCATTTGCTGTAGTCTTCCTACTATATTAAAATATAGAGTTTCCTGATCAGGGAGACTCAAGGAAAAAAGGCTGTACCCTTTAAGGGTTAGGAGTGTATTACTCTTGCCTTGAAGTATTTAATATTGTAAGGTAATCCTAAACTGATTTCCTATCAGGATATTGAAGAAATCATATTCATTCAATATAGGATTAGGCTTAGCAAATGGCCGAGTTGGATATCCAAAATATATTGGAAATAACTACTAGTATAAGATATATAGTAGTTTTCTATCTACAATATATTCTATACTGAGATATACTGGCTATCTGTATAACCTATACAGTAGTTCAGCCGGCATATTGCCGGTCTAGCTAGGACTTGCCGGCATACCCGGCAGTACTAGCTAGAGAGAGACAGAGAGAGATAGTATGGAAAAAAGGGTTATCCTTACTGTAAATGTATACAGTAATTAACGATGTAAAAGTCTAATTAGACTGCCTTTTTCCTGAAAGAAGGTTCTAATAGACGGGGAGAATGTAAAATTCAGGCTTCTATATAGCTACAGTACTGTTGCCGGTAAGGTACCACCTGTACACTGCCGGCCGGCAACCCACCGACAGTACCAGTACAGTCGGCGTGCTGCCAACTGAGTCAGCACTGTCTTTGCCGGCCCGGCCGGCAGTACCCCGGCAACAGAACCTATAGCAGCAGTCCAATGGAGGACTGAAGAACCTTGGGGACAGAAGGGACTACCCATTTGGCGATTTGGCCGACAGTTGCCGGCCAGGCAGGCAGATGCCGACAGTCCATGACTGTCAGCAGCCTTCTTGACTGCCGGCCAGGCCGGCAAATGGCTATCGAGCCGGCAGTTGCCGGCCAGGCCGGCAGCTGTCGATAGTCTCAAACTGTCGGCAGTCTGGCCGGCAGTGTCGGCCGGGCCGCCCGGCTGCAGTATGCCCTGCCGTCAGCCAAGACAAGAGAGGGAGTCTGGCTGGCTCCAGCAACCTACCGGCAATGGTAAGGTCACAAGATGTCAGCCTAAAGAAAGACAATGGATCAATCATCAAAAGAGGATAGAGGGGTAGGGAAAAAGGGTCCTGTAATGTATGTGAAAGGAACTGACAAAATAGTCAGTCCTACCACCTGTAAAAGAAACTCTGTTTCAGTATCATCCAGGTGCCAGGAGAGACTCAGTTCTCCAACCCAGAGACTACCGACACAGTTAAGGGGATGGTGGCACTACCGCCTCCTCTCAACAAAGGAGAAACAGGGTTCCAGTTCCATGTTATCCTAGGGTAATAGAGAATTACTCTTTAGCCCAGGGTACTGTGGCAGAGGACTAGGCTTTTAGTCACAAGGAGAAGATGGTATACTACCATAACTCTAATGCGGCTATGGAGGGCTAACCTCCATTGCCGGCCACCTTGCCGGCAGGGGAATGATGGTATCCTACAACCCATTCACTGTGCTGGCAGGTCGCCGACATAAGACTAAATACTCTGAGATTCTGACTAAATCGCAAAACCGGCTGGTATATCCACAACCATTGGTTAAGGGAACAGGCAGAAACAAACCCCAGGTTAGCCATGTCTGAATAAAATTCAGTCACGGCTACTATGGTTGTAGCCTGAGATTACACTCAGAGGGTAAGAGATTAACCTTAAGTCTCCGAAGAGACGTGTGAAGTTTCATAACATTCTAGGAGGTATCAGTCTCCAATGAATGAAAACAATGCACGAGGGTAACCGGGGAATGTCGAACGTACAAAAAAACGTCTAGGTTAGGTTAACTAGGCTGGACAAGTTTTCGGTTACCTAAATCACCGAAACTAACTATACGATCGACAGAGGAAAAAGGAAATAATTATAAACATAATCAAATCTTCACAAGAATAAATGCCTAAATAGCTAAATAATTACACTAATTAAATAAAGCTATTTAAAAACTGGAAGTCGTTCTGCTAAGTAAATAATGCATGCCTAACGAACGACGGCGCCCACGGCGCCTCCAGTAGCTGGCCTAGCTCTTAGGCACAATAAATACTTAATTTCATTGCAAAACAGGAGCTAAAATATATTCAAAGTAAAGACCCGATACTCAACTTTCCAAAGGCGGAAGAAGATGAAGAAAGCATAATTAATAATCCTTTTAAACGATCGAAAAATTAAATCACAGGAAAATAACACCGAGTGAAATCGCTACAATAAAAGGAATGGCCACTATCGTGGGAATGGCGCTGTTGTACTCTCAATAGTAGTAGAGGAATGGGGATGGCCTTTGGAGGGCCCCCCTTTTTAATTTGCCACACCTCCTCGTAGCGTAAAACTCTATCTGGGGTGCAGATTGCTATGAGGTGTGCCAATACTTCCTTATGCGATATCCCTTTTTAAAATTTTAAGGAATATTCGATCCAGGAGTTAGAATTCTGGATACCTTAGGTAAATTCTCTGGGATATATCACTGTAGTCACATCTAACCTAGGAAGCTACTTATGAAGGAACTTCCATCAGGACGACATGGCTTGATCCCAAAAATGCATCTAAATCTCAAACTTTACTAGATATCGGTACCAAGTCATTATTTATGTTCATTTGAATATCACCTAAGTTTCTCACATTGTTTCTCTTACCCACCACCATGAATTCAGTTTGTTCTTGTTTAATTTTAATTGTTTAAATGTCATCCATTCTCTAACACTGTCAAGGATTCGGTTTAGAGTTTCAGTAGTGTCATGTATATCATTTATGGAGAAGTGAAATTGTGTGTCATCTACAAATAGTTTGAAATTCACGCCATGCCTGTGAGACCAATAGTATAGATGCAGAATAAGATAGGGCTCTGTACACTCCCCTGGGGTACCCCTCTGTTTAAGGGTTCATATGATGAATAAGAGTTTCCAGTTTTTACACAGTAATTTTTACCAACTAAGTAGTCTTTTAGGTATTCGAAGACTTGATCTTCAACGTCGATGGACCGTAGATGATTTAGTAGTAGTTTCTGCACTACTGTATCAAAAGTAGCACTGAGATCAAGCAGTATTAAGGCACCACATTCATATTCATCCATCATTCCAAGCATATAATTTACAACAGAGGAGATGGCTGTCTCCGTAGAGTTTCCTGTAAGCAGATTGGTTGTTAGGCAGAGCTTCTATTACTTCTAAGTGACTTACCAGTAGTTCAAGAATTACATATTCAAGCACTTTTGAGACAAAGGATAGATGTGGAATAGGTCTATGTGAGCTAAATTCCTGGAAGTCCAGCACATTTTTCAGAACTGGCGTGACTATAGCCATTTTCTCAGATTTAGGAAACTTACATTCATCAATGCTTACATTTGCTATTCTCATTATTATTTTGGCTAGACTAGAAAAGTCTCTCTCTCTTATTTCTTCAGATATTGGCCTAGGATCGATCGCGCAGTTTGTTTTCTTTGCTCTCTTGAAAATTCTGGTGATGTCATCTTGTATTATGTTGTTAAATTATATTAATGTTTTTGTGTTCCTGGTCTATCATTTATCTGATGTTGAGTATTTACAAATGACCTGGTTATATTTTCATTTTTTTTTTTTTTAAATACTAGAAAATTATTTGCTAGTTCCTGGTCACTGTGTCCATCAGGTAGCTTCTTTTCTTTTACATTTCCCATTATACCATTCAGGAGACGATAAAACTTGTTTATGTCTGTTGCTGTTTCGTGGATCTTTCTCTTATAGTATTCACTTTTTTTCCCTTCTTAGTAGGTAGTTAGATTGACACTCAGTAGTTTTGTATTCTACCCAAGTACTTTTAGTTTTTAACCTATTCCAGTTTCTTTCTTAATGTCTTTTTCCCTCTTTTTTACCAAAGTCTCTCCATCAAAACAAAGAGATTGGTCTTTTACGGTTATAGTCTTTTCCATCGGTGGGCATATGGTATCATATCCACTTTTACTCCTTTTATTATAAGTGGTCGTAAGACAGTTAGTACACTTAGCTCCTAACAGATGTTGGTTATCATGATCACAAGGGATGTTGATAGCGTAATTTATTTTCTTTTTAACTTCTTCAATAAATATGGTAGGAGATATATGTAATGTATGACTAAAGTTTATTCTCTTTACTAATGTATGTTTCTGTAGAGGTAGACTATACTTAATAAGTTTGTGTACTGGGGAGATAGTACATTTCTCATAAAAAAGATACTAGCGTTTGTTCTAGGAGGTGTGTAAATTGTTACAAAGGATATCCTCTTGTTTTTTTGGTGTAAATTTTATTTCTATATATTCTAAACTTGTTACACTAATTCTTTTCGACTTTTTGAGATTTGAGTAACTTTCATGAATAAAGAGTCCGACACCCACACCAGACCTACCTTTCTTGGTATGTGAAAGAGGGCAAGTGTGGGGGGCGTCATTTCAGTGATCTTTGCCTTGTCCAAGTTATTTAACCCTGTTTCAGATAATGCTAGCATATCCAAATATTTCTCGTCTTATTACCTACAGATTGTTTATTTACATAGCCACAGTTTATGACATCCCTGGTAACTATGATCAGTATTTTTCGCTAGCCTTTTCAATTCTCATCCCGAACGCATGAAACTTTTATTCCTATTCTTGAATCTTTCTGAAAATATTAGCAGTTGTGTTTAGTATACGCAGTTAAAACAGGATTACTACACACATAAATCTTAAAGTGTTGCAATCACAAACTAACCTAAACAATTGCTTTTCAATAGTTAAGTCGTTTGACTTAGCCTTTTTAAATTTCTTTGAATAATTCACAACTGGGTGCTTCACCCCATTCACTACTTGTAAGGGGACTCCACCTATGCCGACGTGATTAGCATCAAACTAAATTAAATTCCTTGCTAAAATAAGGTAACAATAATATTGGCTGGTGTAGCATAACGGCCTTTAATTTACTGAAAGATTCTACACACTCCTCATCATATACAAAACTTTGTCCCTCCTTGAAAAAATATGAGTTTTTGGAGCACATATCATTGAAGAAAAGTTTGGCACAAATCTACTGAAATATGAAACAATACCCAGAAATCTCATGGCCTTCTTTTTAGTTGTTGGCAAGGGAAAGTTAGTACTGGTTTCTGTATTCCCATTTTTTTTAACAAATCATATAGAAGAAGGTTTTAGATTTATTGGAAACACACAGTCCTGTAAATAAAGTTTAAGATATGACTTTATTGGGTAAGATCCTGAGAACTTATAATTAATATAAAAGTATTTTTTTCTGGAAAGAGAAAATAACATTTGTACAGGTCATCCCTACTAAGGGGAAGAGGCGTACTGGGTATGGGGTGACATATACAGTACACCTAAATCTGGACCACTGCACATCTTTCCAGAAAACCATTGGTTAAATGAAATAATCAAAGGCAATCTATCATCTACTAAACCGAAAAATTTAATTTTGAAATTAAAATGAATTCTTGAACACTATCCTGTATAACTAATTCAGCCTCTCATATCAGTGTTTGCTCAAAACAGTTATAACCAATTAGGTTACTAGTTATCTTACCCTCATTGATTGTGACCAACCGTAAAAAGTGAAAAAACTTCCATTATGATTGAGAACTTAAGGAATTTCAACAAAGGATGAATCTAAAAGCACAATGTCCGTAGAACTTTTGAAACGAACGGTCGTCAAAATCTTTAGCCCTTTTCAGCTTTAAGTGTTTAACAGGTACCTGCTGATCAATTGGAAAATTGACAGTTGGTGACATGGTCCTCTCTCCCTCCCCAACCAGTGGTGGGGGGTTGGTGTCTCTTTACCATCCCGGTAGCGAGCCATTCTTTAGGAATATGTTGTCGTAAACTTGCTTATGATTTGGAAATGTGGAAAGGGTCTTCCTTTAAGTTATAGAGGTTAGTGTTTGATCATTTAATTTATATCAAAAAAATAATCTGTCTCCTACTTATCCTGTATAACTTTATTAAGCCGATTACCAGCATTTATCCTGGATGGAGGGCATAAGCATGAATATTAACAGGTGATTTAATTAAGTAATTTTTAAAGATCACATATACACTTGAGAGGACCTCAATACTTACCTTGACTGATATAAGACCTTTCCAAGCATTGCAATGAACTGAAGCATTATCAGTCAAGTCATGGCTGGGTCAGTATTGACCACCAACTGACTAACTTCCATATTCTAAACTAAGTTCTTAACTTTGTATCAATAACTTGCATACGTTGGTTAAGTCCATTAGTCTATCCATATGTCTCTGAAGTAAAGTAAGTGTAGGCTAGAGAGGGGTGTCACTACCTAACTTCCTCTTATGCATTTATACATCCTTCCTACACAAGGTTTTCATTCAAACAGAGTGAGCCCTTGTACACAATCCATCTCGTTCATGGTATTCATGCTTCCTTACATACACTAAGTATTCACGGTAAGAGTCCCAGTAGATGTTAACAAACACTTTTTCCAGCTGCGATAACTTTCCAGAGAGATTTTACGTTATCATACAATTCCACACACTTGTTGTGGGGAGCAAAAATTGTATTCCCTTTCAATGATGCAGCGTTGAAGACTAACTTCAATGAAGAGATTTCCAATAAGAAGGGGACGAAGAATAATAGCTTAGACTGGGTACCTCTTCCTTTCTTGAAAGCACTATCTGATAAAGATTGAGGAGAGGCCTTTGTGTATGTAAGGATCATGTCCCTTCCTTTTGTGCCTACAGTAGCAGAGGTGGCTTTATCTCTCCCAGTCTTTAAACACCTCACCAAGAGTCATCCTGCACACTGAGACTAATGCTGACTTATAAGCTTTAACGGTTGACAACGAAAACTCACTCTCCTACCGTAGATAAAGTAGGAAATCTGAAATCTTCAGAACTGTTGGTCTAAATGACTTGCCATGGTTCTTCTCACGCCAACCTCTATAAACTACCCATTTATACTGGTAGTTCCAAATGGTAGTGTGTCTTCGGCCTTGGTGAGCTGTCCAGCCACTGCTGGAGACCCTCCCCTCGATCTAGAGAGACGCTTGACACCCTCCAGGCAATTAGATGTAATGAAGATGCACAAAGATGGAACCTGTGGAACTGTGGTTGGCGTAAGAGGCCGTATCTGACAGGCAACCTCCTAGGAATATCTATGGAGGCTCTAGTAGTCTTCCAAAGTATTCCTTCAAAGGCCAGAACGGGATTATCAGGGTTATTTTGCACCTTTGCAATGAGTGAAATTATTTAGAAACTGGTCCATAATCACTAAAGGTGGAAAGGCATTAGTCTGTAGGTTCCTTCAACCTCGAAGCATAGCGTTGACCACTGCAGATTAAGGATTTTTCTGAGGGTCGAAATATAGCGGAACACAGACACTTAAAGCAGTCACAAACAGGTCTTGTTTTCTGACCAAAGGTATATGAGGTGATCTACTATCTAGTGGCACAGGGTCCATTCGGAACCTACCATCTGCTGTCCCCTGCCGAGAGTGTCCACAATGACATTCTGGGGGATGAACTGTGGTAAGAGAAAAACGTTGTGATCCTCTACTCACTGTGAAATCTCCTGAGCAAGACGGTTGAGAGGTTGAAACTTATTTCCCCTTCCCTTTTCAGATAGGAGATCTTGGTGAAGTTGTCTCCATACACTGTGACAACTTTGGATGAACACATCCCAGTGAAGTAGAGAAGGGCCTCCCGGATTGCCTTGAGCTTTCCAGTTTATGGACTTGGAGCTCTGGGAAGGAGTCCATAACCCAGCAATGCTCTCCTGCTCCAGGTAAGTTCCCCACACTATGCTCGAAGCTTCTAAATGCAGAACAAGCGTATGTCCAAGGACAGAGTGATGGTCCTGCACTAAAGTGTATCTCCTGCAACCACCAAAGAAGATCCTCCTGAGAGTGTGTTGTCCAAAGAATTTTTTTGGTGTAGTCCTTGCAATCCCAAGGTTGTTTCAACATGAATTGAAGATCCCTCATATAGCGTCTTCCGTTGGGAACTAGTAACGTGAGAGAGGCAAGGTGACCTAAAAAACTCGTCCATAGTAAAACTCTTGGGGTTGGATATATCAAGGACTCCTTTATAATTCTCCTAAGGTTGCCTTTCCTCTCTTGAGAAGGGAAGACCCTCATAAGATGGGAGACTATCCTCATTCTCAAATAAGTCATATGTTGAGATGGCATAAGGGAAGATTTTTTGGTAAATCTTTATTCCAAGTGTCCTGCAAAGATCTAGGACCAATTCCTTAACTCAAAGAACTTCCTGAAGAACCAGATGTCCAGGTAGAGGCATATCCGAATAAACAACATGTGGAGCTCTGTTACATCTGGGGCCATGATCCTGGTGAAGACCTGAGGAGCCATAGCTAGTCCAAAGCAGAGACGCTTGAACTGCAAAGCCTCCTCTCCCCAGAGGAAGCACACAAGATGGCAAGAGTTTTGATGAATTACAACTTGGAGATAAGCATCCTGAAGGTTGATAATAAAGAACTAGTCCATTTCCTTAAAGCTAGAAGAACCATCTTTAGAGTCTCCATCTTGAACATTGTAATCTCTACGAAGGAGTTGATGATAGAGAGATCGATGATAGGTCGCCAGTCCCAGAGGCTTTTATTACCATAATCATGTGGCTGTGAAAACTCCAAAAGTTAAGCAGAGTGGGCTCTAGGGCCCCTTGAACTCTGGCTGTATTATCTCCTCCCTGAGAGTTTGTTGCTTTACTAACCGGCTGGAGTAACTGATGGAAGGTGATGATCGACTGGTCCATGATGGTTGAGACTTGAAAGGTACCCTGTACCATTTCCTTGGTACAGAGGTCACCCAAGGCCACGAATAGAGTGCCTACCAATCCTGCCAATGATATTGAAGGCAGCCATCCACTTGTTTTATTTGAAGGAACTAGCCCACATTTCTGAAAATCCTTTGGGACAGGGCTCTGTGAGAACCTGAAGTCGTCCTTCTTGTCCAGCTTCCTAGCATAGAAGCTCAATGAAGAGGCAGCTATGGACTTCTGCTTTTTCCCATACCTATTTTCACCTCCTCATCTCCTTGCAGGAGAATAGGGTGTTTACCAGAATCCTTTTGGGTGTCGGACTGTTTCTGTTAGCACTTATTCGAAAGCAATTTCTTTAAAAATCATTTGGCATATCTTCCTTCCCCATATTGGAAGACTTTTGGGCACGAGAAAAAATGTCCTCTAGAATTGCAGTTTCAAAAAGATGATGTCCAAACGTCTGGGATTCTCTCTGTAGCTCTTTATGATGCATGGAGAGAGAAGCAGGGTCCCTATTGAGAAAAGGGTTCCCTCGTTTACCAGTGAGGTAAGCTTCCTGGAAAGTAGCCCTTTTATCTGGTCCTCAGGACAAATTGCAGTGGACCTGTCTATCTGTCGGTAGAGGGCTATGTGAGCTGTGAGGAAAGAAGGCTCCTTCTGAAAGGGAATTAATACATACCATAACCACGCCATTATGTTCTCAGCCTCCTCTACTCTTGTAACAGAGGCTTCCAGCCTGGAGAAAGCTATTCAGGGAGGGCTTAGAGGAAGCTGAAACATACTTCACTTGCCGAGCACTCTGTGAAAGCATTTTCAAAAAGACTTATCATTTCCTTGAAGGAATATGGGATCAAAGTCTCAAGAGATACATCATCCATATTGTCATCCTGAAGAATTCTAAATTTCTCCGTTGATGCCCAGTCTACTGGAGAATTCAGCATCTTCGTTGTTGGTTGAGGAATCAGTATTAGGAGACCTGGGATCATGCCGTGTGCTCAGATGAAAACGTTACAAAATCCTTGGGCTTCTGGTAGGTGGAAGAGGTCTACTAATAGAAGGGAAATAGCCTTGGGTGTTACGTCTCCCCCTACTACTGTATAAGGAACTACGAGAATGTTTGGAAAATCTGCAAGATCTCGCAGAAGAGTCCTTGAGTAAAGAGAAATGCTGTCTGAGGAAGGATGAACCCAATTCCGGTTGTTTCTCCGTGAAGACTGTCTTCTATACCTTTGGTCAGAGGAGACACTAGTTCCTAGAAGACCTGAGGGATGAGAGTCCAAGTGCGGGGCTTGATCAATGATGCAACGGTCATTTGCGACTGTGTCTCGATGTGTATCCACACTTAGGACCCCTGCTTGAAATTGACAGCTATGCCCGCTAAAACAATATGAACTCCAAGAAGAATATTTTCTTGCAACTTTATCTAGGAGAAGACCTCCCTGGGTCTGATGGTTCATGGTCCTACAAGCACGTAGGTGATCTTCCTCGTTGACAGTGATGAGAATGAAATCTTGATCCCCCTGGAACTGAAGAGAAAGAGTCCCGGAAGGTGTTGGGATGCTCCCACGCTGACGATGTGGAGAACGAAGTAGAAGTGGGCTTTCTTTGTTGCTCATAAACTCATCAGGGGTGATGGCCAACTGGACATGTGACCTACCATACTTTGGAAAGGAGATTATCTTAAGGATATCCGCTCACTTCAGCGACTGGTGTACCAAGGGGAGGTGCAGAGCTGGAAGGAAATACAGGAACATTTAAAGCATTAAAGGAAAGCACTAAAGAGGAAATGTCCTCACTCACCTTTGAGAACTGTTCCTTCCAAATATCCTGTAGTTTCTCAAAACAACTTATAGTAGCCTAAAATCTATTGGCAGAAACCCTTGTAGCTTTAGATTGATCGATTGATTGATCTGAGGTTTTCCAGTGTCCATAAATCTAAGGTCATTGATGCCGATATCGTTTATTGTAAATAAAAAATAACACAGTATTCAATTAAAACCTTAGAAGCAAAGATGTCATTTTAAAAGTTAAATATCTTTCAGAAGACCTACTTCGATAAAATATCTAAAAATAACACTAGCATGATAGGACATATCGTGTCCAAGAATCTTGGCAAGGGTGAACTAGTATTGCTCACCTTGAGACTCAGACAGATATCTATCTATTTCTTTCATTACTATATGTGGGACATTCTGTCAACAAATGCTTCACTGTCAATGGTACCGAACCGTCGTTGCAATATGGCTGTATTGGCCAGTAATTAGATGTCCATGTGTCAACTGAATGTGACCAATGCGGAGACAACAAAGAGTAGTCTCCCGCATTCTCCTCGGTACAGCGTCTGCGCAATCGCGTTGGCAACATTCTTGTGGCTCTGTTCAGGACAGTTATTTCTGAAGATTACAGGGGGACTGGATGTTGTTCGAATATCCCAGTTGTTTGGGTATTGAATTTACTCGTGCTGTATGAATGATTCTATTCAGGAAGTCTATGGCATCATCAATATTCTCCCACTGTCCTGCATTCATTCAATTCTCCTTAGCTCATGAAATCTATCCCAGTCCACCTTGTCCCGATATCATCAAGGCAACCTCAGTAAATGTGGACCATCGTCGGTGTTTATAATGAGTGGTGCATGATTACTAGTTTGCCGATCATCCAATGTCCTTCAATTGAAAAAAAAAAAAAAAAAAAGGCAATTGGAGCTTGTGATTGATAGGCCAATGCATGACAACTCACCTGTCTGAACATGGAAGTGCTCTGGCTCTTCTGTATTAAGTAGTCCCATATCTTTAATTACCACAATTGATGATATAATGTGGCCCGTATTGCTTGATAAAACATCGCTACATTAAGGAGGTCTCTTATTAAAATCCATCACAAGACAAAAGGTTGAGCGAGTTGTTGAAACACTCTTACAAAATCATTATATGAGATGTCATTTGGAGGCAAATAAAGAGAGCAAATAGTGTATTTTCTCCCTACCTCAATACGTACAACCATTGTCTGCAGAGAGGTAAAAATTGGTGAAGATATTTGGGGAACATCTCGGTGAACATACGTACGACTTCCACTATGGCTCCATGTTTGTTGATCATATGGTGTCCTATGGCTAACATACTCTCGAGGACATGGAGTATTAGCATCAAGCTTGCTCTCCTATAGACACAACTATAGGTGAGTGCTACTGAATAAGGAGATCAAGTTCTCCATATCTGGCTCTTAAACCCTGACATTTCTATGGCAAAATAAAGGAGAAAACTCTGAATTATTTTTTTTCAAGACATCTTGAATGAAGTCCTCACATTATCAGTTTTGGATTTAACAATATTTTCCGTACGATTCTTAAGGTTGGGTCATCATAAGTTAGGTTTTACATTAGCCTTGTCAATGTTCTTTTTACCCAATTCTTGAGGGGGATGGTGGACCTCAACTAGATTTTTTGATTAGTTTTTTTGTTATTCTGGAATATCAACAGGCAGAACATCATATCTATCCGATGTCATAACTTTTGTGTTTTTAATAAATGGTGTTGAAAGAGATGGAGGTCTCTCTCTCTCTCTCTCTCTCTCTCTCTCTCTCTCTCTCTCTCTCTCTCTCTCTCTCTCTCTCTCTCTCTCAGATTTTTTTGTTTTTCCCACTACAGGTGTCCCTGATAACTTGGTTTTATTTGAGACCTCCATTAAATCAGGCAAAGATACAGCACACGAGAGAGGTTAGTATTACCCTTTGTAATTGGGGATAAAGGTTTAATAGATGTGAACAAAGTATTAGGAGGTGAGGTTCTTGCCCTATCATGCAGAATTTTATCAGAAGAAGGCGAATTTCTTCTTTGGGGAATACTGGCAATAATAAGTGTGTTGGGTGTCTCCTGCCTCATTTTTATTCCTGATTTCAATACCTTTACATAACTAGTTGATTTACTCAAAGGTCTCATGGTATGCCCAACACGCATGTGTTCGTTACTAGATTTATTTTGGGCAGCCTCTTTTAACTTATATTGCTGGTAGCTCCTGTCAGTAGATTTATGATTCCTTTTGCAGTTCAAAAAAATTGACCTCTAGTGCACATTCTCCAGGGTGAACATTGGAGCAAGTACGACTGATTTTTTTTTTCCATTCTTTTAAACTTTAGAAGGATGACTCTATCAAAAGCAATTACAATATTGTAGTGGCTTCTGCTTGAAAGTTCGAATTTAAATCCGTTCATTTTTTATGTAAATATGGAAAGACACATCAGCCCTCTGGAAAGTCTGGATAATCATTGATGGTCCAGAAACTTTATGCATTTTCCATACAGTTATAGTACACATGGCCAGTATCTCCTCCTCCGTAAAATCATAAAAGTCGCTATTGAAAACCACTCCCCGTCCATAACTGAAGATTACATAGGGTTTCACATCGAGCTTCACGTTATCATTCTCTGTCTTTCAATAGCAAAGTATAAAAGCTTGCGTTTCGGATTTGGCACTTGTGAGGAAACTGTTACTTCCGAAACGAGATATATCACCCGTTGATATGGAATCTACTACTTTTTTGAAGATATTTACATATTCTAAAATAATTTCCTGTACTCCCTTTTGACTGAACAATAAGCCACTTTGGTGGTTTTGGCTTTCTCTGGGGGCAGGGAGGTGGGGGGGGGGGGGAGTACAAGCACCTCTATATCTCTGTCAATTTAATGTTATTGTTATTCAAGAAATATTCTATTTCAATTGTACAGGGCTTCTCTTGCAGTGTATTTATTTCCTTATTTTTTTTCTCCGTTGAAGTCCTTGTGCTTTTTTGTCAACTCGGGTTTTATATTAACTAATAATAATAATAATAATAATAATAATAATAATAATAATAATAATAATAATAATAATAATAATAATAATAATAATACTAATAATAATAATAATAATAATAATAATAATAATAATAATATGATCAGCTTTCTAGTTTTTTCCTTCTGTTTTGTGTTAGATACCAAGTAGCATCAGGAATGAGCTCTTTGGCCTCATTTGTTTCCGAGTAGACAGATAAGGATGGAATTCCGAACTCTTCCAGCTTTGGTGAGTCCTACAGTGGATTTGGTGTTTGTGTTAAGATCAGTGGACATACTTGCCTGGAATCTATGAATATAGTGATGACCATGTGAACACCTCATCAACAAAGAAAGCAACCTAAGATGATCTTTTGAAAGAGTAGCCAATTATGGTAGCTAAAAATATGTTTTCCTCACTGAATATTTAGAGAGGCAGCAAGTTTGAGATTCCAATTGACCTTTTTCAGATCGGAAAAGATTATTCAGAATATCTACCAATTTCAAAAGGGCTTTTTTCTTTTGCTGTTATAACTATGATAATTGCTATCATAGAGTCCCTATCTTCCATCGAATTTCGATCATCATTTTGGTGTGCAAACATTCATATACCTGCAGCAATATTATCTGTATAGGAATACCATATAATGTATCTGCTAGCCCACATAAACGACCTGAGACTCATTATCTTCCCCCAATTGTATTTCATTGTTCTTTGTGTTAGACATTTTTACCTTGTAGATTAGACTCTTCCAAGTTACCTATCCTTATCAATGGACTTTGTGTTATTATTTCACATTAGGCTGCATGAAGATTGATTCGTTGTGAATATGTGACACTACAATAAAAAAGCAAAAACCAATAACTCTTGACGTTTAAGTTTGGAAAATGTGGGAGACTCCATGACATTCAATTTAAAACAAAATTAAAAGCCGCAAATTTATCCTCAGAGATATATTAACATATGATTTTTTTTCTTTTTTTACTCCTAATTGTCAATAACTTTCAATTCTGAATTCATTATTTAACAGTAAAATTTGTCCATCACTGGACCTTAAGGTTCAAATTTATTAGATAAAGACATTCACTGAACGGGAGATGAGTAGTTCCTACTCCTTCAAGGCAACAAGCCTCCTTCCTTATCCTGTGTTTGATGGAAGCAATATCACTTCGTATTGGGAAGAACAAGAACAACAATTTATTCTGTATGGATCTGATATAATAAATTTGACGTAAAAATAGTAAGGGGAGACGTAGGGACATTTATGAAAATAACGGTGATGGGGGGAGAAGATACGGTCCATAAACAGTAGACTGAATATAGAAGAGAGATACTGAAAACAATACACCTGGACATACAAGGAATAGCAAGAAAATGGTAGAAACAACCGGCAAAGAACCAAATATAATTAAGCATAGATATAAGTCAAATGATACGAGTGTCGAACAAAGAAATAATATCAGATACCATAAAAAGTGATAGTGAAAATATGACATGCGATTTAGAAAGTAAACTGCCCTAAGAAATATACCGGAAGTGGAAAAGGGAAATAAAGTCATATAAATATATACAATATATTTGTATCAGTATTATACTTTAGAGCTGGAATAAATTCGTTAAAACTAAACGCTATGACTAGTCACAAATGGGAAAGTCTTAGCTGATTTTTTTTGTGAAAATAAGGAAGAGGATTTAAACATTTTTATTTTAAACAAAGAAACTAAAAACCGACCTACAACAAATTTAGAAAAAGACACCAAGAAAGGATTGTGATAATTTTTATTTCGTAAAGTAAATATATAAAAAAAAATAAATGAAGTTTCATCCAAAAGTAAAATAAAATACTAGATGCACCGTTGCAATGGTTATGCTACCTCGATTCCGAACCTGAACCTGAATATATATTTCCTTGTTGATCATTAGAGAAAATGAATTATAAGAGTGGATATTTTGCAAAACCATATGAAGTTTAAACTGGAGAAATACATAATCCATGAATATGATAGAAGAGTTGAAAAATACCTTAATATGATTCCAACAATTAAAATGTATATTGTGATATATAGGGAAAGTAACATGCTAACTCACATATTTCACCCAAGGAAAAAAATAGATAACAGCTATAAAAACAAAGGAAAAAAATTATAATGACGATATAGTGATTATATTATTTAACTAATAAAAAAGGATATATTTATTGATTTAAGGATAATTTGAATAAAATACTACCCACAAACCCTACACCTAACAGTGGACATCCGATAATTCTCACCTTACTGGAAGGAATTATGTTACCTAGATACTGACAAATTGCATATTTCAGAATAAGTTTTGTCATATCAGAAACATTACTCGTAGATTTAATGTATTGTCTTTCAAGCATTCAGCCAGTATCACAGAAGCCGAGTCCCATTTAGAGGATGTGAATGACTAATCTCTAATGTGGCTATATGAATAAAGATATGTTCAGCTTATGGAGCAAGAGCCATTGCCACCATAAGAGAAGGTTATTCTTTCCACTATTATTATTTGGACTGCATATGCTCTTTTAAAAGCATTCTACATAGACCTGGTCCAGAGCTAACACGTGTAAGTCAAATAACATCCTTCACTTTAGTCTACATTAAAGCTTATATCTATCTTGGAACAATTGTAATTCCTCCACAAATGGGTTTTATGATTATGCTAATTATGGTCTCATGATAACAAGGAAAAAATAATTATCCAGATGATGGTAATTGACGTGAAATGTCAAAGAATTTTCAGTAATACAGACATGGATGAATAATGATCAACAAAATGTCGATCATCATTAATACGATGGCAGTGATAATTGTAATGTTGGCCAATAAGGTTTTTTTTTTTTATTTATTTAGTTGTTAGCAGAAGTGCACAGGTATACCCAACTCAGGATATTGTTTGATATTTAATATGATACTACTACAGGAAGGAGCCCATTGAAACAACAACGAATTCAACAGGCAAAACACAAACATAGTCCTTTGAGGTCATCTGTGGGTTCTTGGTTGGATTTATTAAGTTATTCTGCTTTGTAAAGATAACTGAGAATGTGGTGGCATTATATGTAATGAGTTATCTTGTTGGTTTTCCTTTTTAGGATTCCATATTCTTCTGTATAATGTGACACGAACATACTGTATCAATCCTAAAGCAAAATAATATAAAGTCAATCAAAAGAAAAATGAAAATATAATCAGATCACCTGTTCCCTTACAAAATCTCTAAAAGGCAGTTTTTTTCATTTCCCTTAATTCTAGCTTAGAAAAGAGCAATGAAATAACTTTGCAGACAAAAGATAATGAAATAAAGCATTTTTTTTTCTGTTACAAATAATTATTTTCTAAATCAGATTTATAAAATTTTCATTAATCAATGTACTCTGAAGAAGTGTAATAATATTCTCATTTTAGGTTTTTTTCAAGTATTGTTTTCTTGTATGGTCTTCAGCTGCGGAATCTCATCTGAAAGGGGTATATGGTTTCAATACACTAATAAATTATGTATAAGAAGGAACACATCAATATTTGGGCCTGTTGGCATGTTTTCGTTAGAAAAGCAACAGTGTAAATAGGGATTTTTTTCGCATATACATTGATGCCTCCTCTACCATAAAATGTTTCTTACATCAAGAGCAGTAAATAAAAAAAAATCGAGGAAGAGTCAGGAGTAAATTATTTATCACTGCTGAATATTGTCATTTGAAGAAACGGTTGAATAGATAATTGTTGATCCAGATGCCAGGATGGATGAGGAAGCAATGATAGAAGTTATGACAATCCATGATTGTTAGAACTGGAGAAAGAGAAAAGCAATTTATATGCGCAAGCTGAATATAGCTATATACAGAGCATAATTGAATTTTGTGGATATTATAGATAATTTCCCCGGACCTAGAAGAGTAGGACTTTTTCATCTCAATCTTGTTATACTCCACAACGTTCTACCATATTTATCAGCAGCAAGTCATAACTTAAATGGAGGACAACATTTTTTTATCTCACAGAAATGGCTATTCTGTCACAAGATCATCCTGTGTTGCAGTCTCTGTTTATGTATTGTTTATTGGTGTTGAAAATTTATAATATATACAGCAGTAATTTACATGTTATTTAGTACTTTAAGCAGGCAGGATGCAATCATTTCTTAAATCTATTGGTGATGCTTACCATATTATGGTGCTAATACAATCATTATTATTGTTCACAAAAAAATAATGGTAAATGGTTGATACTTTAATTACTCGCGAAAATGAAATTACCTACGAGAAATGGACGATGTCTGGCTAGTTTGGTATTTTTCTCTATCTGTATAATAGGGGCTGGCGCATAATAACTTACATATCCGTGTAAAATGTGAAGTCTATCTTTCACTCTGCAGTAACTCCATTGTTTACATATGGGAGACTGATGTCGGGTTACTGTGCATGTGTTGCTTGCATTCGCACATGGGCAGCTTTTCTGTTTTTTGGATAATGCAATCTTTAGCTGACTTTTTTTAACTAATTAGGAACTTCCAAATATTCATGCCCAAGTTCCTGGATGTTGTTTTACAACAGCCCTTTTTTCCCACCCTTCACTTCAGTTCGAGTTCAACCACCATCACATAAAGACGTCTCCATGAAGGAACTTAAGGTAAGTACAGTCTTTAAAATTTTAGTGTAATTTCATCAATGTAAGCAATTGCTTATACCGGAAATTCCCTCCGTTCAGGGTGAAGCTATTGTTACTCATGTGAAATAAAAAAATAACGGTGAATTAGAGCATCAAAGGAGCATGAAATGTTATAGTGTCATGGAATTACAAAATACTTGCATGGTGTCAGTAACAAAGAGTCATTGCAAGTTGATCCAGTGCAACTACAAAATGGCTTAAAATATAATAAGATATACCTGGAATAATCAGAGATGTTTATTGTTTAGCAAGACGTGGATTGTATTATGGTTAATTTGAATCAAGCAGTATTTGAGCATTAAAGATTCAGACCATTTCTATGAACTGATTTTTTACAAATATAAGAAACTGTCTTAAATGCATCTTTGTTATGTACAGATAAAATTAAGATACAGTAATCTTCAAATGTGTAAAAAGGAAAAAAATATGCAATTTTCTTTTATTGACTTGCATTTCTACTAAGCTTTCTATAGGTCTCCTAAAGCAATCATATAAAGTCTCTCCCTCCATCACTGTGACATTTATCAAAACTTCCTCATTTTACAAATGATTCAGAACTTGATCTTCATTCAGAGTATTCAGAGATTTCTCACCTTAACAACAAATCACGATTTTTCTCTTATACTTAGCTTTCACGAAAGACGAAGAATATAAGATACATTACCTGCCCTTATCTACAGCATTAGCTTGAAGGGCTCTTATCATGATGCCAGCTATACATAGCTACACCCACAATACTTCATGCTCGTCAAGGATCCCTCAGTTCATGAGGCAGTATACTGGGGCCTAGAGTTAACAAATTGCGGAAGAGCAAAGCTCCATCGTGTCTTTAATAGGACACAGAGTTATTGGTCACAACTAGAATGTTATTAGATTAAATGTACAATTTATGACACAACAAAAGTCTAGAGTTACAAGTACAAGTTACATCTATCGGTGAGCAGTATGATAAAGCGTCTGATAGCCTTATCAGGCGGGAGAGATAAAGTAGGTAGTGGAGAGAAGGTTGAACCACTACTACTCATTGATCGGAGGTATGGTAATAGAGAAAGCTTGTGTCTTTTGTTATAAGAAAAAAAACTCTATTTGCAATAAACTGAAGTGCATACAAGCTTGAGGATTACTCTTGGGCATCAAAGGTCGAACTACAGGTGAGTTCAACGTCAATTTCGACAAACAATAGAAGAATTTGGGAACCATATTTACCAGGATTGGTGGCAACAGTATATATTTTAATGAGAATTTTATGCAATTTTCATTATAAAAAGCCTCGAATCATGATTGTGAGCGCTGGACAGGATCCTAAATATCTAGATATTTCCATTACGATGTCTCTGTACCTATATTATATACTCATTTGGAATACTAGAAGAGATTCTTAATTGAAATTGCATAAAACTATATATATATATATATATATATATATATATATATATATATATATATATATATATATATATATATATATATATACATATATATATGTATATATATATATATATATATATATATATATATATATATATATATATATATATATATATATATATATATATATATATATGTATGTATATATATGTATGTATATATAAATATATATATATATATATATATATATATATATATATATATATATATATATATATATATATATTAAATATATATATATATATATATATATATATATATATATATATATGTATATATATATATATATATATATATATATATATATATATATATATATATATATATATATATATGTGTGTGTGTGTGTGTGTGTGTGTGTTTTCAAAAAGGCCCATAAAAGAAACACAGGATATATGAATAAATCACACTATATTTCGGTCAATAAACATCGACCCTCTCCAGGATGTAAAGAAAAAATGAGGAATACAGTGGAGAGTGACGGTTTATATATGAAAGCAAAAGGGTGTGTTCAATTGTTCTATAGTTGTTATAATTGCTGGAAGGATTAGCCAAATTTAATTACATCCAGGTGCGTCTGCTTATTGTTGAGCCGCTTGGAGGAAGTCTTGACCTCTGATGCATGTCTGGTGGTCGGCCTCCGTGGATTATCTTCTTAATGATAGGGTTGAGAAGAGTATTGTCCACTGTGTCAGCTTTCCATTGGCCCCCAGATAGGTTCATTGTGTTTGATTGATTTATGATGGCTGATTCCAGGATTTTCCTTCTGTACGGACAGGTACTCTTAAAAAGCAAAGACGACTCACTCCAGTTAATCTCGTGCCCTAAATCCCTAAGGTGAACGAAAATCCCCGAGTTTTCATAGCCATATCTAACAGATCTTTTGTGTTCGGATAATCTTTGAGATAGCGAACGGCCCGTTTGCCCAACGCACACTTTTTCACAATTCCCACATGGTACTTTATAAATGCCGGATTCTATATCTCTTTTATTTTGATAAACATTAATAAGGGCGCTTCCTATGGTCTTTGGATATGAAAAAACAAAGGGGTTCTCAGTTTTGATATGATTTGTTATATTTTTAATACCTTCTATATATGGGAGTTTTATCTTATTTTTAAAATCTCTTTGGTTAGTAACATCATGATCTTTATAATATATCGTGTTGGCTTTGTTGATGGATTTCTATGACATACGTCGGGTAGAATAGCTGGGCGAGTTGTTTACGAATGATTTCAAATTCATTATTTAGGTAGGCTGGGGAACTGATTCTCAAACCTCTAAGAAATAGATTGCAAGCTACTCCAATTTTTACAGAAATGTCGTGATAACTAAAGAAATGAATGTAGGAAATAGAGAAAGTTGGTTTTCTATACACAGTGAAATTATACCCCGTCGATTCCCTTATAATTAGTATGTCCAAAAAACCTAATTTTCCATCTTTTTCCCATTCAGTTTTAAATTTTATGCTAGGGACTAGGGAATTTAGATTATTGAAAAATATATTGAAATCTCCCCAGCTATCATCCCAATATGTGAAAATGTCATCAACATAGCGTTGCCAAACCATGTTCGTAGGTTTAATTGTTGTTAAAATTTCTGTTTCAAAGTATTCCATGTAGAGGTTAGCTAAAATTGGAGATAAGGGGCTGCACATACTACAACCAAATTTCTGTTTGTAAAAGTTTCCATTGAAAAAGAAAACGTTATTTGACACACTGAGTTTAATTAACTTAATTGTATTTTCAACACCGAGGGGGAAGTGATCTTCATAAGGGATTAATTTTTCCCTCAAGAAACCTAATACATCATTGATCGGGACCTTTGTAAATAGGGATTCTACGTCAAGACTCAAGAGTTTTACATTGTTTACCGGGATATTTAATCTATTGAATTTCTGGATGAAGTCCTCTGCATGCTTAATATGAGCTGAAGAAAAGCTCCCTAGAAAAGGAGACAGCACAGCATATATATATATATATATATATATATATATATATATATATATATATATATATATATATATATATATATATATATATATATATATATATACATATATATATAATATATATATATATATATATATATATATATATACATATATATATAATATATATATATATATATATATATATATATATATATATATATATATATATATATATATATATATATATATATATATATATATATATATATGTATATATATATATATACATACACACACACACACACACATATATATATATATATATATATATATATATATATATACATACACACACACACACATATATATATATATATATATATATATATATATATATATATATATATATATATATATATATATATATATATGTATATATATATATATATATATATATATATATATATATATATATATATATATATATATATATATATATATATATATATATATATGTATATATATATGTATATATATATATATATATATATATATATATATATATATATATATATATATATATATATATATAAATATATGTATATATATGTATATAAATATATATATATATATATATATATATATATATATATATATATATATATGTATATATATATATATATATATATATATATGTATGTATATATATATATGTATGTATATATAAATATATATATATATATATATATATATATATATATATATATATATATATATATATATATATATATATATATATTAATATATATATATATATATATATATATATATATATATATATATATATATATATATATATATGTGTGTGTGTGTGTGTGTGTGTGTGTGTTTTTTCAAAAAGGCCCATAAAAGAAACACAGGATATATGAATAAATCACACTATATTTCGGTCAATAAACATCGACCCTCTCCAGGATGTAAAGAAAAAATGAGGAATACAGTGGAGAGTGACGGTTTATATATGAAAGCAAAAGGGTGTGTTCAATTGTTCTATAGTTGTTATAATTGCTGGAAGGATTAGCCAAATTTAATTACATCCAGGTGCGTCTGCATATTGTTGAGCCGCTTGGAGGAAGTCTTGACCTCTGATGCATGTCTGGTGGTCGGCCTCCGTGGATTATCTTCTTAATGATAGGGTTGAGAAGAGTATTGTCCACTGTGTCAGCTTTCCATTGGCCCCCAGATAGGTTCATTGTGTTTGATTGATTTATGATGGCTGATTCCAGGATTTTCCTTCTGTACGGACAGGTACTCTTAAAAAGCAAAGACGACTCACTCCAGTTAATCTCGTGCCCTAAATCCCTAAGGTGAACGAAAATCCCCGAGTTTTCATAGCCATATCTAACAGATCTTTTGTGTTCGGATAATCTTTGAGATAGCGAACGGCCCGTTTGCCCAACGCACACTTTTTCACAATTCCCACATGGTACTTTATAAATGCCGGATTCTATATCTCTTTTATTTTGATAAACATTAATAAGGGCGCTTCCTATGGTCTTTGGATATGAAAAAACAAAGGGGTTCTCAGTTTTGATATGATTTGTTATATTTTTAATACCTTCTATATATGGGAGTTTTATCTTATTTTTAAAATCTCTTTGGTTAGTAACATCATGATCTTTATAATATATCGTGTTGGCTTTGTTGATGGATTTCTATGACATACGTCGGGTAGAATAGCTGGGCGAGTTGTTTACGAATGATTTCAAATTCATTATTTAGGTAGGCTGGGGAACTGATTCTCAAACCTCTAAGAAATAGATTGCAAGCTACTCCAATTTTTACAGAAATGTCGTGATAACTAAAGAAATGAATGTAGGAAATAGAGAAAGTTGGTTTTCTATACACAGTGAAATTATACCCCGTCGATTCCCTTATAATTAGTATGTCCAAAAAACCTAATTTTCCATCTTTTTCCCATTCAGTTTTAAATTTTATGCTAGGGACTAGGGAATTTAGATTATTGAAAAATATATTGAAATCTCCCCAGCTATCATCCCAATATGTGAAAATGTCATCAACATAGCGTTGCCAAACCATGTTCGTAGGTTTAATTGTTGTTAAAATTTCTGTTTCAAAGTATTCCATGTAGAGGTTAGCTAAAATTGGAGATAAGGGGCTGCGCATACTACAACCAAATTTCTGTTTGTAAAAGTTTCCATTGAAAAAGAAAACGTTATTTGACACACTGAGTTTAATTAACTTAATTGTATTTTCAACACCGAGGGGGAAGTGATCTTCATAAGGGATTAATTTTTCCCTCAAGAAACCTAATACATCATTGATCGGGACCTTTGTAAATAGGGATTCTACGTCAAGACTCAAGAGTTTTACATTGTTTACCGGGATATTTAATCTATTGAATTTCTGGATGAAGTCCTCTGCATGCTTAATATGAGCTGAAGAAAAGCTCCCTAGAAAAGGAGACAGCACAGCATATATATATATATATATATATATATATATATATATATATATATATATATATACATATATATAATATATATATATATATATATATATATATATATATATTATATATATATATATATATATATATATATATATATATATATATATATATATATATATATATATATATATATATATATATATACATACACACACACACACACACACACATATATATATATATATATATATATATATATATATATATATATATATATATATATATATATATATATATATATATATATATATATACATACACACACACACACATATATATATATATATATATATATATATATATATATATATATATATATGTATATATATATATGTATATATATATATATATATATATATATATATATATATATATATATATATATATATATATATATATATATATATATATATATATATGTATATATATATGTATATATATATATATGTATATATATATATATATATATATATATATATATATATATATATATATATATATATATATAATATATGTATATATATGTATATAAATATATATATATATATATATATATATATATATATATATATATATATACATATATATATATATATATATATATATATATATATATATATATATATATATATATATATATAAAATATATGTATATATATGTATATAAATATATATATATATATATATATATATATATATATATATATATATATATATATATATATATATACATATATATATATATATATATATATATATATATATATATATATATATATATATATATATATATATATATATATAAGCAAACATTGAGTATGTGTTGTTTAAGATGTGAAACGCTGGATAACGAAGTACATCTTATTAGCTTTAAAAGTATTTATTTGTTAAAAACAACAGAGTTAAACATCTCCCTCACTGGAGGGAGCTGGTTTGGTCAGATGACCAATTCTGGTGAAGTATAGATATGAACTGCCTAGATTATCGATATCACAGATATCGTATGCTTAGTTGACATAGCAGTTTTGTCACAATCTCGGAAGACACCTGCATCCGGTGACGTCACAAACTTTCACACGCTGATGCATTGGTGTTGACGTTTAAGAAAAATGTTACATTGTTGAGGCTGCATTGTGCGTCCTGTTTATGATTTGAATGACTACAGCAAGTCCCACGGCTAGCATCTTCATCCAAAATGACATATTACGTCATGTGTTTTAAACATGTAATATTAATTATTACATAAGCTCGGCCAGCTATCTCAATTTTTTCACAAAAATTTAACAACAAGCCAAAACATGTTTACTAGGTGTGACTGGACATATGTATTATTTTTTGTTTAACTTTAGCCATAATCAAACGAGGACGAATGTCCAAATAGGCACATTAAAAAATAATAACAATAATGCATACGAAAAAGATATTACCAAAGCAAAGAAAAAAAATGCATGATAAAATAAAGATCATATATATGGTACATTGCTAGCAAATGATTATATGGTACCAAAAAAAAAAACTAATGACTTACATATGATTCGGTAACTTGTTAAAGAATAATTGTTACCCTTGTCAGAAACATAGATTAACATAATACGGTAACTAATAAAAATATTTGTTACCTTGGTAAAAATTCAATTTTTTAGTGCACAAACACGAATTCATGGTACGTACACGTACCACGGTTTCGTACATATATATATATATATATATATATATATATATATATATATATATATATATATATATATATATATATATATATATATATATATATATATATATATATATATATATATATATATATATATATATATAGGGCTGATATATTTTATTAGATGCCCATAGATTCTGTTAATTTATATATATATATATTTTTTTTATTTTTTTTTTCTCTTTTCTTTTTAACATTCCGGCCTATATATTTTATCAGATACCGAGAGAAAAAAGGATTTATATTTTTTTAAATGTTGTTTTAAATGTATTTTTAACTATGCAATGTAGATAATTTCTTCAATTACATATTACTAGCGTACTAACAGCTTTTCTTACAAACTCTATATCCAACAATTTACTCCTTTAGCGAATGAGGTGGCCACTTCAAACGGCTTTAAACTGAATTAAATAAGGAGTTTTGTCTGGACATGGTGAAACATTCTGTTGTAGCTGCCTGCTTTGCCGTAACCTACGCCAAACAAGGATGTTCACGGCGATAAATATCACCACCGTGAGAACCAGACCTGCAAGTAGTATGGGGTGAAGGATTTACTTATAAGTCGGTGACAGGTGGTCCCTTTCGGTAAGCTTCATCAACCGCTTTGCAACCTATCTGTTATACGGGAGAGGGAGTGCTGGCATTGTAGAGGTCCACGTGAAGTTCGGGAAGTAGGCTCGTTCTCTGATGAGTGTCCGCAGACCAGTCACCATGGAATTAGGGGAAGTCCCGATACAACCATCTGCTGCAACGAAGATGTGGGCGAAGGACGTGAATCCGTCAGGGCATGATACATTGAAGCCGTCCTTGTCGTATCGTATCCACGAGCCATTGTTCAGTCTGCAATTGAACTCATTATTGTCAAAGGGATAAAGCTTATCCAGACAATTTTCACTTGTGTGGGAGAAAGCACCGTCTAGCACTATACCTAACTCGCATGAATCCATTAAGTTTTTATGGAATTCAAATGAGTCAGCTGTACATATTTTTCTATCCAATGCGTCTGAACAGTGAGTTAATTGATTTAAGTCTTTAATGACCGTATATGTTTCCTTGTCTGGGGAAATCAATACATGTCCTGTCAAACTGGATATTACTGGATTTGAGTGATTCGTCATGAAAGTCGGAAATGGTGATATCCTGTAAGATTGCCAGGCATCAGAAGAATCAAAGGGAATTATAATCCTAATCTTGTTATTATCAACGTTTACTGTAATTAGGCTTTAATAAAATTCTAACCTATGTTCGTCTAACAAAGGAACATAGCCTAGTTTATCCCTTCCGTTCTCCAGAATTAACTTTAAGTAATTCATAGGCAACAAATGGGGCGACAGTACACTTTTAGTTGCTAACGTGATAGCTTCTACATAATCCTTGGATTTCTCAATGAAATGTGCAATTCTGTTATGTATGTGATCTATCTTTGAATCATAATACGTTAATGTTGCTAACAAATCCTGTACTTCCATAATCTGAATGATATTATTTGAATGTTCATTTACTAAATCCATAATTTTATTGATTGAAGCTAACTGATTCCTTAGTTCTGACATAATCAATTCATCTTCATGATTCAAGAACTCAATTTTCTTATTTTGATTATTAATTTTAATACGATTGGAAATTCCTAAACCTAAACTTGCAACAGACCCAAAGATGTTTAATGCAGCATAAATAAACGGATTTCGTCTTTCTTTATGTTCGTGTCCTACAGTCCACATCAAAAGGTCATAAGCCAAAGATCCTGTCTCGTAAGTCTTATTTTTCAAGTCATCAGAAAGCATCTCTGCAACTTTTAATGTTGATCCAAGCAAACTCTCTGTAGTCAAATGAAAATGTCTTCTATGCAACTCATCCAATGAGGCAGAAAACCTTGAAATGGCGGTTCTTAAGCTAGTGACATCATTCTCTTGAAGAAAAATTGCTTGCATATTCACTTCTACAACTACGTTGGTTGATGTAATAAAAAAGTCTTCTTGTCTTTCAACTATAGTGCCATATTTAAAATTTATACTTTTAGTTATAGAGCTCATCCCACACAAGAAAAATGTCTGAGCGAACATTATCACTCCCAACAACAAAAAATTCATTTTGGAAACCTGTAACGAGAAAAATATATGTAATTACTCCTGTATTAAAAAGAAAACTTTTAATCACATAAAATAAAAAAAATTTTCCCTCACTTCTTTTCCTCTCTTTTCTTTTTAATTTCTTATGTGAGCCAATGGTACTATTCTCTCATCCGTGGGTTGGGATACGTTTTGAACTCTAAACCTATTGGCCGTTAATGTTTCCAAAATGTTAAATGGGCCTTCAAAAATAGGTATTAGTTTATAATTGAGCCCTTTTCGTATATTGATTTGAATATATACGTTATCACCCACGGTATATGTTTTAGTTGGTTTCGCTGTTTTATCATGATTCCTTTTCATTATGATTTGTGATTCTTCTAAATTTTTTCGAAGGATATCATATCGACTTATACTTGCATTTATACATTCTTTTAAAGGATTTGATAGATTAGTTGTAGGCGTTGATACATGGAAAGGCGTTCTAACTGGGGTACCATACAATGCTTCATGCGGTGACATTTTAATTGACATATGATATGAATGATTCAGAGTACTCAGTGCCGCCGGTATTGCAATATCCCAGTTGGGGTCTGATCCCCCTAGTGTTACTCTTAATATATTTAATATCTTCCTATTTGCTCTTTCCACTAGCCCATTCGACTCTGGGTGATATATCATGGTATTTATTTTCTTTATGCTGAGGAATTCACACAATGAGGTAAAAAAGTGATTATTATATTCACCACCCGAGTCTGAGATTATCATGTGTGGAATTCCATGTTTACAAATGTAACACTCGTAAAACTTCCTAGCGCATTCAATCGCAGTTTTAGTTTTAAGCGCTATTAGTTCTGTATATCGAGTTAAAGCATCTATAATTACTAAGAGGTGCTTATTTCCTCTGTCTGACTCGTAAAATCCTGTTAACAAATCTAAATGTATTCTTTCAAAGGGTTGATTGGGCACAGGATAAGCTCCTAGGCTGACAGGTGTTTTCGTATGCCCTTTGTTTTCCTGACATGTGCGACAATTAGCTATGTGTCTTTTTATATCTGTAAGCATCGTATGCCAATAAAACAACGATTTGGCTTTCTGTGACATTAATGAGAACCCCGGGTGTCCATGTAATGGATTTGAATGCAACCAATTCAGGACAGTGGAAATAAGTGAGATTGGTACTACTACCTGGTCGTTAGTTACATGTGGTGTATTGCGGGTTTTCCTTGTCACAGTCCTACACAGAATATTATCTTTGATTATATAATTCTGCTGCTTATACTTTATATATTCCTTTTCCTTATGATTGCCTTTCAAAGCATTTATAATTGTTTCTATTTTCTGATCTTTTCTTTGCTCAGTCTGTAACAATACAGCGCTCCAGCCTAAATCTTCTTGTTCAGATATTGTTTTTACAATAGACATGGATGTTGATATATCTATTAATTCAGCTAAAGGCTCCGTACAAGATGACACTGGGTTGCGTGATAATGCATCCGCAATGATATTTGCTTTCCCAGGTGAATACCCGATTCTTGCGCTAAAATCATGAATGATCAAATGCTACCGAGTTCGTTTAGGGCTGTGGTTGAAGCCTTTAAAGAACTCTGTTAGTGGTTTATGGTTAGTAAGAACCTTAACGGGATAACCGTAAATTATGAACTTAAAATGCACTAGTGAATTAACAATAGCTAGCCCTTCCTTGTCTATTACTGCATACTTACTTTCGGAAGTTCTCAATTTTCGAGAATAGAAAGCTATCGGGAAGAATTGTTTATCATATTGCTGAAGCAATACCCCTCCTACTCCTAAGTCTGAGGCGTCTGTTGCAATGAAGAATTCCTTACCAAAGTCAGGAAATTTTAAGATAGGAGAACTACACAGTTCATCTTTCAAAGTATTAAACGCCTGTTGATGTTGCTCAGACCATATGAAATCTACGCCCTTCTTCGTAAGATCAGTTAAAGAAGCGGCTATTATTGAATAGTTGCGTATAAAACGCCTGTAATATCCACTACAACCCAGAAATTGCTGTATTCCCTTGACATTAGTAGGTATGGGAAAATTACGTATAGCCGACACCTTATCATGGACTACTTTAAGACCTTGGCTTGACACCATGAAACCCAAACATATTAATTCTGTTTTGAAAAATTCACACTTACTAATCTTTACCCTTAAGTTATGTTGTCTTAATCTCTGTAGTACTAGTTCTAACTTACGTAGATGTTCTTCTAAGGTGTTGGAAAAGATTACAAGATCATCCATATAGGCATGCAATATATCCCCTAACAAGTCTCTAAACACTATGTTAATCATTCTTGTAAATATTATAGGAGCACAACGTAAACCAAAAGGCATCCGTAAAAATTCATAATGTCCCCTGGCTGTGCTGAAGGCTGTGTATGGGATACTATCTTCTTCTAATGATATCTGGTGAAAGCCTTTAAGTAAGTCCAAACTGGTAAAATATTTATTCTGACCTAACAAAGACAAAATATCGTCAGTACATGGCACTGGGAATCGATCAGGGATCGTCTCCTCGTTTAGACGACGAAAGTCGACGCAGATACGCCATGTTCGATCTTTTTTCGGTACAACTATTAAAGGAAAATTATAAGGGCTGTTTGATTTCCTAATGACTCCTTCTTCTAGCATTTTACCCACTTCATCATTTATTTCATTCTGGAATTTCATAGGGAGTCTGTACGAGGGTACATAGATAATTTTCTGCTTGTCCTTTAACCTTATTTGATGCTCGATCACATCTGTTTTTCCTAAGGATCCATCCGTAGTGGAAAAACATCATGATATTTAGTTAAAAGTCCAAAAATTTTCTGCTGAATTTCTTCGTCCTGAATGTCCTTATTGATTTTATTTTTAATAGATCGCAAAATGGATTCATCCGCAACTGATTGAGAGTGATTGATTTCAGCAACGGTAAGAATACGATGTTTATAAACTTCTACATCCAAGATATGTTGATTTTTGTGAATTACTAAAGTGTTATTTAAATGATTACAGACTTCAATATTACATTGTTGATGTGACCCTACTGTATAAATAGCTTGTGTGACAGACAATCCGTTAGTTTTCAAAGTATCGGAAAGGATTAGTATTTCAGATCCCGGTAATGTTTTCTTTATTTGCACTATTAAATTCGAAGGTACGTTTGGTTCGATAGATTGCGTGCAAGATGATATTACGGGTGAACGAGAATTCTGCTGGGTCGCGTATATTATTTCTTTATTAGTGAGACAAGTTATTGGTTCTTCAACGTACGTTACGGTTACATTTGTCGTCTCCTTTTTATCCAAAACTGATTTTAAGGTATTAGAAGACTTATAGAATTTCCCTTTGATATACACGCCGTGCTTGGCAGGGGCTAAGATAATGTTTTGATTTCCCATAGATGGGTATCCTATAATTACAGCTGGATACATATTAATGTTTTTTACAACAACAAATGTATCGGCAAACGTGCGTTTACCGACTTTGAACTGAACATGAGTTATGCCTATGACATTTAATTCATTATTTCCTATACCCGAAAGTCTAGTTCCGGATTTTTCAATTGGAAAGTTCGAAAACAACAAATGATGTGTCTTCAAATCCATGATATTACGTGGACTACCAGAGTCAAAAAATAACGTAAAGGATTTGTGTTCTAAATTTACAGCATATAAGGTTGGCCGTAACTCATTTTGGCTTATTATTGTATGAATTCGTTGCAAATCTACGGGAGCATGCACTGTTTTACTTAATTCGGCCGTGTGTTTCATAGGAAAATCTATTGTCTCACAATTATTTGATAAAACATTAAATTGATTATTCAATACTATTGATGTTGACATGAATGACCTTGACCCAACATCACTCTCTTCCCCTCTGGAGTTAACTATGTGGTATTTGCTTTGCTCTGCACATTCTGAA